>NC_138969.1:4000000-4600000 GCF_055761805.1 Camellia sinensis | reverse complement strand
TCTTTTTGTCTTAGAAACCTGCTTATATCCTTTGTTCATCATTTCCTTGTCTACTCCGACTTGTCGTGTTGGCCGAAAGTCTATGCTCTAGCTTATCCTGTTCATGGTGAGACTATTCTGTTTCGACGTGAAGGGGTTATCGCATTAAATGCTGCAGGGAACCTCATTAATAGCTGATGTGTGGTGTAATAACTCTGCAGGATTTTTATCTGCTTACATGGCTGGTTCCTCTCTTGACTAGTGTTTAGGTGTCATTGGTTCTTTGTGCAACGTTGGGCTCCAATGATGTTGGGCTTTAGTGTTTGAATTATGCATTGGGTTTTAAGTGGTAGGCCAAAAACCCCTATGGGCCCACCTATGTCCGATATTATGGGAGAAATTTTAAGAACTTGTAATTCAATTATTATTTTTTTGAAATCTATCGTTACTTTGTTAGCCAATAATATTATTTTAAAATATTTTTAAAATTACAAAAATTAGCAATTTTAGTTTTTTTTTTTAAAAAAATCTATAGTTACTTTGTTGGCTAATAGTACTATTTTCAAATATTTTTAAAATCACAAAAATTAGTAATTGTGGTTTTACATTTTTTTTAATCTATAATGTTTTTTTTAAATATATAATTACTTTATTATGAGATGAGATTTGTGTGTGTGTGTGTGTGTGTTTTTTTTTTTTAATGTATAGTTACTTTATTATGAGATAAGATTTAGGAAAGAGAAAAATATTGAAATGAGAGATTTTAGGAATTTGTAATTCAAAATTTTAGGTGGTTTTTTAATTTATTTTTAATCTATAATTACTTTATTAGCCAATAGAATTATTTTTAAATATTTTTAAAATCACAAAAATTAGCAATTGTAGAATGAGACTTTGGAGCTTTCACAAGCTTTCTCATTAGAAACTCATTTTTCCTTCTATAATGCTAGCGGTAACCCGTGTGATGCACGGAAAAGTAGACTATATATATTTGTGTGATAAATAAATCATCTTAATTATAAATTATATCTTAATAGCGACAAGCCATAATATTAAGCCATCTAGGTAGATGTTAACAATAATTAACCCACAAAATTTTACAATAAAATTTGATATGCATAAGAAATTATTAATTATAAAAATTGTTGAGAATAATAGTATCACAATCACTTGATAACATAAATAACTTGTATCAAACTAAACAAAACATTAAAAGAAAGAAATTCTATAAGTTCAAAAAGTTATCATAAATTTACTTGGACTTTTAAATCAGTGGTGTATACTATTATTGTGGGATCGAATTATGAATAAATATCAACTTTTAATTATAATTTATAAGTAGTTTTTAAAAAAATTTAATCTAAGTTTGTTGCCTTGCTTATAAAAAGAACTTCTCAAACAAATCATTAATTGATTATATTAGCAACTCTCTATCTTTGATTTCCTCTATTAATGACACACTCATATCATATCAAAGTATAAATCATTCTCCATAGTTTGAATAATACTTGCATAGTTCCTACGTCATTTTAAAAAAATTAATCAAGATAAGAATGTCATAGTATTATAAAAATTATATAAGAGAATAGTTTTAATCCATTTTATTTAAAAAAAATGATAAAAAATTATTTGAATTGTACTTGAAAAAATATAACAAATGATAGCTTTAATCATTATATACCAAAAAAAAAATTATATCGGTTACTCAACGAAAAAATAGTCAAATACAAATAGAGTCATGAACATTGAATTAAATCATATGGATTCTAAATTGATAGTATAATCTAACAAATCAACTAATAATAACATAGAGATATTGACAAATATGTAGTACTTTCCTATCATCTTTGTATTATATTCATTAATTTCATATATTATATAAAAGTTTTATTCGTCTCGATCCTTCAATAAAATAAGGATCAAGAAAACAAATTTGATAAGAAATTGATTCTAAACTTAATTATTGAAAAAACAAAAATTTCAAAGAGAGAATTTAGAGATGAGATTGAAGAAATATTATAACGAATGACAGCCTTATAAAAAAATTTTAAAAAAAAAAACATAACAATGATCTAATGCAAATTATTTTTAATAACTAATAGAAAGACTCTCAAATTATTACATTTTATAAACATAGTGAAGAAAATTAATTTTGTGAGATTTTGTGCTACTTTCTCCCATGTAGCCTTTATTATTTCATTATTAATACTATTCTCATTCAGAGCAATAATTTTTTTTTTTTATAATCTTTATCATTTGGTAGATAATAACGAATAATAAAAATTATCAAGAGAAGGTTAAGAATTTAATAGGAAATAAGAAGTTATAGATAAGAGCATTTCATTGGATAAAAAATTTAAAATAAAAAAAGATAATATGCATAGGAGAAAAAAAAATGAGTAAATCAAAATAAAGATTTATATATATATGTTTTTTATAGATATATAGATTAACAAATCATATCTTTATCTAAATTTTATTATTTTAATTTTTTGAAAATCAATTATTTAATCTTCATTTTTATCTATAGGCCACGAAATTAATCTTTATAAATTAATTATCAATTTTTATATGTTTATTTATCTATAAGTCATGAAATTATTTTTTTAAAATAATTTTTAAAATTTTTATCTTTATCTATTAGTCATGAAATAAATTTTTATAAATTATTTATGAATTTTATATGTTTATCTATAATGAAATTAATTAAAGTATGAAATGAGGGGGGGGGGGGGGAAGAGAGTAATTTTGTTTTTTTTTTTTTATAAAAAAAATCAATTATTTAATCTTTATCTTTATTTGTAGGCCATGAAATTAATTTTTATAAGTTATTTATCAACTTTTATTTGTTTATTTATGGGAAGAAATTTTAAATTATCTATAAGTTATGAAATTAATTTTTTTAAATTAATTGTTCATTTTTTATCTTTATCTATAGATTATAAAATTAATTTTCAGTTTTTATATGTTTATCTATATGGAGGAATTTTGAAATTCAAATCTTTATCCATAAGTAATGAAATTAATTTTAATTTTAATTAATCAAACAAATAAAAAATGAAGAAAAATAGAAAACATGAAAGGCAATCAAAGAAGGTTGTCATGTAGGAAAGAGAGTGTTTTAAAATTATGAGAATTTAGGAATAAATATTTGGAGGCTTTTGACAAAACAACTACATTTGGTTATATATATAGTATAGATATAGATAGATATAGATTTATGTTAGGTGTATCTAAAAATTTTAAAAATTTCTTAGAATATTAAAAAAATTAGTAAAAACAAAATAATACAAAAAATAAAAAAAAATTAATTTTCTAAGTAAAAATATACAAGAATGTGAGAGATTAAAATAAGTAAAAATATCAAACCTAAAATAAATAAGTAAAATATAGAGTGAAGCACCAATAAATTTCAAAATATGATATTGTCAACTGTTTAGTCCTCTTTTTTTTCTTATGAACCCAAAAATTTCGTTAAAGTGAAAATTACATAAAAAGGTAGTGACTTACATGTTTGAGTTTAATTTTTTAGAGATAAAAGTGGATTTCTCAAAATGTAAAACTACACATTTGGGCCATCTGCAATGTAGATGTTTGGGCAAATTATACTAACAATCCTTATAGTTTGGGACTTGTGTCACTTTAGTCCCTGACTTTTTAATTGTGACACATTTGACCTTGAATTTTGAATCTTGTTCCAAATAAAGATAATTGAAAATACCATTGTTTAATTTTAAGAGCAAAATCGTTAATTTAATAAAATATAAACTAATTTGATAAAAATAAATATCAAAAATTTTTTTTTAATTTTTTAAAAATTATTTCTATCCACTAAAGATAAAATTATGTAAAATTGATCAAAATTAATAAAAATTACATGATTAATTTTTAAAAATTAATTTTACATGATCATCATCCAAACACATAATAAAAATTAATTTGGTAAAAAAAAATAAATGTCTAAAAGATTTATCAAATTTACATAATTTTATCTTTAGTGGCTAGAAATAATTTTTAAAAATTCAAAAAATATTTTTTTAATATTTATTTTTGTCAAATTAGTTTATATTTTATCAAATTGACAATTTTACCCTTGAAAAATCTAATGATATCTTCAATTGTCCATATTTGAAACATGATTCAAAATTCATGGTCAAATGTATCACAATTGAAAAGTCAGGGACTAAAGTGATACAAGCCTCAACCTATAAGGACTATTAGTGTAATTCACCCTAGATGTTTTGAATTTTTTCTCATTCTGGAACAAATCTCACATTACGAATAAAAACGTAACACTCTAATATAACACTCCAATAATATAACACTTTAATACGGTTCGTTTGGGATGTGGATTGATTTTTTGACTTTTTAGTTATTTTAGCCTGGGCTAAAAAGTCTCGTTTGCGATGAGCTTTTTGGTTTTTTTGACTTTGTAAGAGAAAAAATGAAATGATTATGGTTTGGATGTAATATCTTGTCTTATTGGTTTTTTAGCCTATTTTGTCATTTTATGACTATTTTAGCCCAAGATTGGGATGCCAAATGAAGGCAATGTATCAAACTAAAAAACTCTATGATATACTTTTTCCAAACGTAATAACGTAAGACAAAAAAAATCTTTAGTGTACTTTTTTCAAACATAACACTACAATGCAATACAAAAAAAAATTTAGTGTATTTTTTTTTCAAACGTAACACTCCAATCAATGTAATCTCAAACATAACACTCTAATGTAACACACACAAAAATACTAAAAAACTTTTTAGTGTATTTTTTTTAAACGTAATACTTACAGTTTGAAATTATACATTTGTCCAAAATTTACTAAGGAATATTTGTACTCTTTTTTGGAATGGTTTGCAGAATCCCACATCCTTTTTTTTTTAAGTGTACAATGGAGTGTTACATTTAGGAAAAGTACACTAATAATTTTTTTGTGTTACATTAAAATGTTACACTAAGAAGTTTTGTGTGTGTTACATTAGAGTGTTACACTATGAAGTTTTTTTAAAATATTATATTAGAGTGTTACGTTTAGAAAAAGTATACTAAGAATTTTTTTTGTGTTATATTAGAATGTTACACTAAGGCACCGTTTGGGAAGAAGTTGGTTGGGCTTTTTTGGCTATTTTAGCCACAAAAAACAAAATAGGCTATTTTAGCCATAACAAACAAAACATCACATCCAACCCATAATCATTACACTCTTCTCTCACAAAAAAAGTTAAAAAAGCCAAAAAGCCCTTCCCAAACCAAGCTTTTTAGCCCAGGCTAAAATAGCCAAAAAATTCAAAAAGCCAAAAAGCCAACCCACTTCCCAAACGGAGGCTAAGGAGTTTTTATGGAGTGTTATATTGAAGTATTACATTTGGAAAAAAAAGTACACTAAGGGAGTTTTTTTGTGTATTACATTAGAGTATTACACTAATTTTTTTTTTTTGAAGTGTTATATTTGAGTGTTACATTGAAGTATTATAGTTTAAAATTATACATTTGACCAAAACTTACTAAATAGTTTTTATACTCCTTTTGAAATGTTTGAAAAATCCCACGTCTTTTTGGAAGGTTTGGAACATTTTTTTACTAATTTTGAAATGTTTTCCAAATAAAAAAGATTTTCATATAAAAATTAATCCAAATTTGATTCACATACATAGTGTACTTTACATTTCTAGCACAAAAGAAAAAAATAGAAGGAAACATAATAGAAATAAAGGCATAACCATAAATCTAATTTTCAAATAATATATTAAACACGCATTTTCAAAATTAATGGAACTAATTGGTCTATAAGAAAATCCTTATAACTAAATTGATCACCATTTTTTTAAGATGGGATTTATAGGTAAATTTTTCAAAAATTTAACCTTAAAAAAGCTAGGTCCATAGAATTAGAGCATACAAAGTGCCAAAATATATATATATGCACCATGACTGAAATGTTTCGCAGTATATTTAAGCTACAAATTGCAGTTTCTATGCACCAAACATTTGTGATTCACTTTTGATTATGAAAAATGTTAACCAAACATATTTTTAATATAAAAATCATAGAGAATACTGTATAATTATGATTCATAATAAAGGATTTTTTATTATTAAATAAATAATTTGTGTTATTAATAAATATATAAATAAGTCATATTATTATTGTACAACTTTAGTGCAGGGCAAAGAACCATAGCCATGGCAGTTCTGTCAACAACACAAACACTTCAAAGCAGAAATAGAAAGTGTAGCATTCCTTGGAAACCCAGTCAAGAAATATATGTTTACCATAAATAAATAAATAAAATTAATAATCAAAATCTAATCCAATCTCCACAGACACAGCTTTTCTATCCTTCTCAATTTACACAGTGTTTCCATATTACACTCTCTCTCTCTCTCTCTCCAAATCACATTTTGGTTTGTTTGCAGTGTTTTGCTTCTATAACTGCTCACTAGTCTCCTTTGCTAATCAAAACAAGAAGAACAAAAAACTGAACAAATAATATGTACTTCAACCACATACAAGCATTCCTATCAAAACTCTCTCTCTCTCTCTCTCTCAGGTATAACCCCATTCTTCTTCTTCTTGTTCCTTCTATGTTTCCGCTATTGTTGTTGTTCTTCTCTCTTTACATATAGAACCCCCCCCCCCCCCCCCCCCCCCCCGATTCTTTCATCGATGCAATAAACTATTTTATATAAAAAAAATAACATAAAAATTATTTGGGTTTTCTTTCATTGTATTTTCATTTGATTTCAGAGCATTGCCACATAATCTGGGCCATTTCAGGCGTTTACAGAGGTGGCATATTGAAAAAGAGCTTATTATTTGATGTTAATATAATATTGCTAATTGTTTAGATATAGATGCTTTCTCTTTTCACTTTATTCTTTCGGTGGTGATTACCAATCATCCTTTGGTATCCAATGTACATTTCCTCTCTCTATAAAGAGAGAGTTCACTCTTGTAAAGATATAACACATAATAGACAGAAACTATTTTTTGCTCTCTAGCTTCTCTCATTCATTGCTCTCTAGCTTCTCTCTCAAACTAAACTTACATGGTATCAGAGCACATCAACCTGTGCGAAATTTTCTCCTGAGTCCAACGGCACCAAGCCCGTTCTCAGAAAAGCCAACACGCGCCCACACGCGCCACCCTTAGCCTCTGCGCGTCAACACGACCGCCACCACTCTCACACGCGCCCACACGCGCCAACTCCTGTCGCTCACTTCCGCCACGCGCCCACACGCGCCCACACGTCCGCGGCTCCCATACGCCGCGCCTGCTACCATACGCGTACCGTGCGCCGCTTTGCTAGTGTGCACCCGCGTGCGCCAAACCAGCTACCGTGAGCCGCGCCTGCGCCTGTCTGCTAACGTGCGCCGTTGCCTTCCTGCTAACGTGCTCCTCCCTGCACTCTGCTAACGTGCGCCGCTGACATCATTGCTGACATCATCTCTGTCCAGCATACCTTTCCTTGCTATTTTCGACCTTCCGGACTCACTGGTACACTCTGTTTTACCTAATTTTGCTCCTACGGATCTATTTCTATTACTTTAACCCTACTCAACTAGTATTATGGATCGTCATGATGCCTCCCATCCCATTTCCGTCATTTTAAATGGTTCAAACTATGTTCTGTGGGCCCAAGCTATGTCCTCTTTCCTCAAAGGCAAGAAGCTCTGGCGAATTGTCACCGGGGATGTGGCTAAACCAGTAAAAGACAGTGCCACTACTGAAACTCCTGTTCATACTGCTACATATGAAGACCGACTTGAGGAATGGGACAGTAAGAATTACCAAATCATTACCTGGTTTCGTAATACCTCTATTACCTCTATCAGTCTTCAATTTGGCCGCTTTCAGCTTGACTCTGTAACTACTCCTGCGAAAGACATCTGGGAGTTTTTGAAAGAACGATACCAGACTACTGGTCTTGCCCATCAATATCAACTTCAGAACCAACTTCACCGCATGCGCCAAGAATCCACTCAGTCCATTAATGACTTCCTTTCTCAAATGTACTCTGTTTGGGATCAGCTTGCTCTTTCCGAACCAGCATGGCATGACCCCGAAGATGCCGTTTTATTTACTATCCATCGCAACCAGCAAAGGTTGGTGCAATTTCTCATGGCTCTTACCTCATCCTTTGAGCCCGTACGTGCCTCTCTGCTTCATCGCCATCCATTGCCCACTCTTGAACAAGCAATTTCTGAGTTGCTATCCGAGGAGACTCGTCTCGGTACTCTTCAAACTCATCATGTGGACTCTGTTCTTGCCACTCCTCCGTCCCGGCCATCATTTCCCCAGCGGACTACTGCTTGCCTCTACTGTCAGAATCGGGGCCTTCCTTCAACCCATCTCCTGGTCCATTGCCCCGTCAGATCCTGCCGTTACTGCAACAAACTTGGTCCTGGTCATCTGCAACAGGATTGTTTTCGCAATCCCTCTCGCTCATCCTCCAATAGCCACTCCTCTCGCGGTGGCTCTTCCCGGGGAAACTTTCACCGTTCCGGCAATCAGTCTCATCACACTGCTGCTGCTGCTTCCGGGAATCAGTCTCATCCCACTGACACTGCCACCTCTGCCGGGTTCTCTGAGTCCCCTACTCCATCTACCCCTCGCTTTTCTCCAACAGATGTAGAGGCCATGCTCAAACAGCTTCTCTCCCCATCTGGTACACCTCCTCCTACTGCTTTGTCTGTCATTCCAGGTAACTCTTCTTGGTATTTTGACTCTGCCTGTTGTAATCATATGACCTCTAGTTCTACTATTTTTTCTTCCTTATCTTCCTCTCCTCATATTCCCTCAATACATACTGCTGATGGTTCTCTCATGTCTGTTAGTCATGTTGGTACTGTTTCCACCTCTTCTTTATCCATACCTCACGTTTATCATATCCCTGCTCTTACCTTAAACCTTATTTCCATTGGTCAATTATGTGAACTTGGTCTAACTGTCACCTTTTCTGCTACTAATTGTTTGGTACAGGACCCTCAGACAGGGCAGACTATTGGGATCGGCCGTAAGCATGGACGTCTCTATGAACTCATTCACCTTCATGTTCCTGCCTCTCCTCAAATTGCTGCACCTACATCTCCTTCCTCATTATCTCCCTTTCATCTTTGGCATTGTCGCTTAGGGCATATTTCTGTTAATCGCTTAAGGTCTTTGGTTTCTAGTGGACAGTTGGGTCATGTAATTCCCGATAATTTCGATTGTATACCCTGTCAACTTGCCAAACAACCTGCTTTATCATTTAATAAAAGTACTTCTGTTTCTCTTGCACCTTTTGATCTTATACATTCGGACATTTGGGGACCCTCACCTACTACTACTATGGGGGGATCCCGCTATTTTGTTGTTTTTATTGATGATTTTTCCCGGTTTACTTGGCTTTTTCTCATGAAACATAGGTCTGAATTGAAACACATTTATTATCGTTTTGCACAAATGGTCCACACCCAATTCTCCAAAACCATCAAAATTTTTCGCTCTGACAATGCTATGGAATATCGGGATTCAGATTTTCTTTCCTTTCTTCAGCATCATGGTACATTGCCTCATCGTTCCTGTGCTGGCACATCCCAGCAAAATGGCCGCGCTGAACGGAAACATAGGCATATTCTTGACACTACTCGCGCTCTCCTTCTCTCTTCTTCCTGCCCTGAAAACTTTTGGGGAGAAGCTGCCCTCACTGCTGTTTACACTATCAACTGTGCTCCTACACCTGTCATCCATAATCAAACTCCCTTTGAACGTCTGCATGGCACTCCCCCTCCGTACGCCAATCTCCGGGTTTTTGGCTCTGCCTGCTTTGTTCTACTTCAATCCCATGAACACACCAAGCTTGAACCTCGCTCTCGTCTTTGTTGTTTTCTTGGGTATGGCATTGAACATAAAGGCTTCCGCTGTTGGGATCCTCTCTCTAAACGTCTTCGTATCTCCCGCCATGTCGTTTTCTGGGAACACCAAATGTTTTCCTCGCTATCCTCTTTTCACTTACCCGGACTTTCCACTATTGCACTATTTACTAATCCTTCCATCGATCTTTTCTCTGCTGATTTTGATACAGGTTCCTCCTCCATCGAGACGCCCTTGCTCACCCCTGATCCTGTCCAGCCTGCTCTACCTGAAGGTCTACCTCTTGCCACCACACCTCCTTCTCCACCGGCTCTTCCTCTCACCGATCCTCCTCCGGGTCGACCACGCCGGGTAACTCAACCTCCTATCCATCTTCGTGATTATATTGTTGGATCTGCTGCCTTCTCTACTTATGAACCTACCTCCTATCGTGAGGCTTGTACTAATCCTCTTTGGCAGCAAGCTATGACTGATGAACTCCATGCCTTGGATAAAGCTCATACTTGGGATCTTGTTGATCTTCCTCCTGGCAAGACTGCAATTGGCTGCAAATGGGTTTACAAAATCAAAACACATTCTGATGGCTCTATTGAACGCTACAAAGCTCGTCTTGTTGCCAAGGGCTTCAACCAAGAATATGGCATTGATTATGAGGAGACATTCTCTCCTGTTGCTCGGCTTACATCTGTTCGCAGTTTACTTGCTGTTGCTACTGCTCGCCACTGGGGGCTCTTTCAGATGGATGTCAAAAATGCTTTCCTCAATGGTCATCTCCTTGAGGAGGTCTACATGCAACCTCCACCTGGGTCCACTTTTCCACCTCATCAGGTTTGCAAACTACAGCGTGCTCTCTATGGTCTCAAGCAAGCACCTCGTGCTTGGTTTGCTACGTTCAGTTCTACCATTCTTGCCTTCGGATTCACCTCTAGTCCCTATGACTCTGCTCTCTTTATACGGACTACTTCTAATGGTACTACTCTTCTTCTTCTGTATGTGGATGATATGATTATCACTGGTAATGATACAGCTGGTATTCTCCACCTCAAACAATTTCTCCACCAACAATTTGAGATGAAGGACCTTGGTACTCTTAACTACTTCTTAGGCCTTGAAGTATCGCATGATTCTACTGGTTCCTATCTGTCCCAGGCCAAATATGCATCCGATCTTCTGGCTCGTGCTGGTCTTACTGATTGCAAAACTGCCTCTACTCCGATTGATCCTCAGATTCGTCTCACTCCTCTTGATGGCACTCTTCTCTCTGATGCTACTCTTTATCGCCAGCTCGTCGGCAGTCTTGTCTATCTCACAGTCACTCGTCCTGATATTGCCTATGCTGTTCACATTGTCAGTCAGTACATGTCGGCTCCTCGCACTCCCCACTATACTGCTCTACTCCGCATCCTTCGCTACCTCAAAGGCACTCTGTTCCATGGTCTTCACTTCTCGGCTTCTTCCTCTCTTGACCTACGTGCCTTTTCCGATGCTGATTGGGCTGGGGATCCTACGGATCGACGCTCCACCACGGGATTCTGCTTCTTCTTAGGGGATTCTCTTCTTGCTTGGCGTAGCAAAAAACAATCTCTCACTGCCCGCTCTAGTACCGAAGCTGAATACCGAGCTCTTGCTGATACTACTCAGGAACTTCTCTGGCTTCGCTGGCTCCTTGCTGATATGGGAGTTTCTTCATCTACTCCTACCCCTCTCTACTGTGACAATCGGAGTGCTATTCAGATTGCTCACAATGATGTTTTTCATGATCGCACCAAACATATTGAGATTGATTGTCATTTCATTCGCCAGCATGTTACTTGTGGAACTGTTCATCTTCTTCCTATTGCTTCAGTCGATCAACCCGCTGATATCTTCACTAAGGCTCATCCTCCTGGCCGCTTTAATGATCTTGTTTCCAAACTCAACTTGGTAGATGCTTTCCCTCCTTGAGTTTGCGGGGGGCTGTTAATATAATATTGCTAATTGTTTAGATATAGATGCTTTCTCTTTTCACTTTATTCTTTCGGTGGTGATTACCAATCATCCTTTGGTATCCAATGTACATTTCCTCTCTCTATAAAGAGAGAGTTCACTCTTGTAAAGATATAACACATAATAGACAGAAACTATTTTTTGCTCTCTAGCTTCTCTCATTCATTGCTCTCTAGCTTCTCTCTCAAACTAAACTTACATTTGAAAATAGAGATAACGTTTGTGATTCCCCAACTTTTGAAATCCTCTTCAGAGAGAGATTCAAGGCCCAATGGTTGGTTGGTTGGTTGTTTGGTTGATTGGCTCACTCATTGGCTGGCTTTTGTTTTCGTTACCAAAAATTTAGGGGAAAAAATATCTCCTAAAACTTGTGTGTCCATTGCTCTGTTTTTGTAACGGCTCCGTAAAATCCTTATTGCCACTCCTGATCTTCTGAGGCTGTTTGTTTCAGCTTTTCAAAACTAGCTTATGGCTTTTAGCTTTGAAAAAGTTATTTTGGACTGTTTGGTTAAACTTATTTCAAACAGCTTCTGATTCTAACCGTTTATTTTAACTCAAAAAAGCTGATTCTGAGAAGCTGCTCACCCCTTGCTTCTGATTATCAGCTTCTGCTGTGGACATGTTAATTTATGATTATACTCTTAAATTTTTTTATTTTTATTTTCTTAAAAATAAAAAAAGATTCAAATAGACTATAGATTACTATTATTTTTTTTTATGAGAAATGTAGACAAACAAAAAATAAAAATTAATTGAAAAAACTATTTCACAGTTTATTTAACAAACACTACTCAGCAACTTAAATCTATAATCCAACAGGTACACCAAACTGATTAACAACTTCTGATTAAAGTCATAATCTATAAGCTGTTTTGACAGCTACACCAAACGGGGCCTAGGTTTTGAGACATTTCAAAACTCTCTCAAAATTCAAATATATTTTCATTCTTCTTGCTATTTCCAAAGTGGGTTTTCAAGGTCTTTCTTTGAATCACTGCTTCACACTCAAATCCAATTCTTGCAAGACACACACAATGCAGACCCAAAACCAAAACCAAAACCAAAACCAAAACCAAAACCCAACTCGAAATCGTAATCCTAACCGAAACCCACCAGAGGATTTTACTCTGAAGGAGACATCACCGAACCTCGGTGGCAGTGGTGGCGGGAGGGCCTCCGGCATTGACAGTGTCTGCACCACTTTCGACCTTGTTGAGCAAATGGACTACCTCTATGTCAGAGTAGTCAAGGCCAAAGAATTGCCTCCAAAAGATGCTAATGCTAATACTAATGCTAATGCCAACGGTTCTTCTTGTGATCCTTTTGTTGAAGTGAAGCTTGGAAACTACAAGGGGGTGACAAAGCATTTCGAAAACAAACCCAACCCAGAATGGAACCAAGTGTTTGCATTCTTGAAAGATCGAATTCACTCCACTTCCGTTGATATCATTGTGAAGGATAAAGATATGGGTAATAGGGATGATTACATTGGCAAGATTCTGTTTGAAATCTATGATGTTCCGAAGAGGGTTCCACCAGATAGCCCTTTGGCGCCGCAATGGTACAAATTGGAGAACAAAAATGGGCAAAGGATTGGAGGAGAGTTGATGGTGGCTGTGTGGATGGGTACTCAAGCCGATGAGGCCTTCCCGGATGCTTGGCATTTGGATGCTGCTGGGGTTAGTGGCGATGGCGTGGCCAATATTCGATCAAAGGTATATCTATCTCCCAAGCTTCGGTATCTTAGAGTGAATGTGATTGAGGCTCAAGATTTGCAGCCTAGTGACAAGAATAGGCCCTTGGAAGTGTTTGTTAAGGTTGTTCTTGGGAATGTTGTTATGAAAAGTAAAATTTCACAAAACAAGAACGTGAATCCGATGTGGAATGAGGACTTCATGTTTGTTGCTGCAGAGCCCTTTGAGGAAGAGTTGGTTATGAGTGTGGAGGATAGAGTGGCACCCAATAAGGAGGAAGTTTTGGGGAAATGTAGGGTTCTTTTACAGAATGTGGAGAAGAGGACTGAATGTGAATGTGTGAATAGTAAATGGTACAATATTGAGAAGCAGGAGGGGAAGGTTGTGGGTCGGATTCATACCAGGATCAGCTTGGATGGTGGGTACCATGTCCTCGATGAATTGACTCAATATAGCAGCGATCTAAGGGCTACGACGAAGCAATTGTGTAAACCGGGTATTGGGGTGTTCGAATTGGGGATTTTGAGTGCTCAAGGCTTGTCAGCAATGAAGAAAAAGGATGGTCGAGGAACTGCAGATGCCTATTGCGTGGCTAAATATGGACAAAAATGGATTCGCACAAGGACAATCATAGACAGTTTCAATCCAAAATGGAACGAGCAATACACATGGGAAGTTTTTGATCATTGCACTGCCATTACAATTGTTGTATTTGATAACTGTCATTTGCAAGTTAAGGATGGAGCGAAGGATGCAAGAATTGGGAAAGTGAGGATTCGGTTATCAATGCTTGAAAGTGATCGCGTTTACACACATTCGTATCCGCTCATAATCTTACATTCCAATGGGGTGAAGAAGATGGGAGAGATTCAATTAGCTGTGAGGTTTACTTACTCATCTTTGTACAATATGCTCCAATTGTATGCACAGCCCCTTTTGCCAAAAATGCATTATCTTCACCCACTGTCGGTTTTTCAGCAAGATAGCTTAAGGCAGCAGGCAACTCAAATCATCGCAATGAGGATGAGCCGGGCTGAGCCTCCATTGAGAAAAGAGGTTGTTGAGTACATGCTTGACGTAGGCTCACACATGTGGAGTATGCGAAAAAGCAAAGCCAATATTTGTAGGATTATCGATGTTTTGTCTGGCCTTGCTACAGTAAATAGATGGTTTGATGAAATACGCTTGTGGAAAAACCCTTTCAAGACGGTGTTCATCCACATATGGTGCTTGATAATAATCATCTACCCAAAAATGATTTTCACTACAATTTTACTATCCCTTTTTTTGGTGGGGCTTTTGAACTATAGGAAGAGGCCGAGACACCCTCCTCACATGGACGCGAGGCTCTCTCACGCTGATACAGCGACTGTTGATGAATTAGATAAAGAGTTTGATTCATTTTCGTCTTCTAGGCAAGCTGATGTTTTGAAGACGAGGTACGACAGGCTGAGATGTATTGCAGCAAGGATGCAGACAGTGGTTGGGGATTTGGCAACTCAAGGGGAGAGGTTTCATTCTTTGCTGAGCTGGCGTGATCCGAGAGCCAGAGCTCTGTTTATGATATCCTGTTTGGTTGCGGCTGTGGTGCTTTTGTTCACTCCCATCCAAGGGCTATGTGTTCTTCTGATATTATATGTTTTGAGGCATCCAAAGTTTCGTGATAAGTTCCATTCGTCCCTTTTTAACTTCTTCAAAAGGTTGCCTACAAAAGCAGACAGCTTGTTGTGAGGCTTTGAGATGTTTTGGTAAAGTAGATGGCCCTGTATGGATCATTTTTGTTTTATTTCAGTTTGACATTTGTGTTTTGAACTAATATTATATGTTATGATGAACCTGTTCTTGTAGTCTCTTTCTTTTTCTTTTTCTTTTTGTGTCAGTTTTCTTTTTGCCATGATCCTAATGCAGAAATGCTCTTCACATTACTGAAATCCATGGCAATAGTGGCTTTTTTGAGGTGAAGTTTTAGACTTTTGACTGAAAACTTAAGACTTCTACTAATGTTTTATTTGTTCCAGTGGAAACAAATTTCGTAGAAAATATTTTCTATGTATAATTGCGACATTAATACTGTGTTTGGTTGGGAGATTTGAGGAGGGATTTGGAAAGAGAAATGGAAAAGGTAGGTAAAATGAGAATAAAATATGCCTAAATTTCACGTAGTTTCATACGCCTTTCTCTTTTCCTTTCCAAACCCCTCCCCAAATCTTCTAACCAAACACAGCATAAAACTAATGTGATAATGGTAAAAACCCAGTCATGATCAAAATATTAATGATTTTCTTTTTTTTGAAAAGTTAACCTTTTTTTATAACCAAAGGAATGGATGTCCGAGAATGTTGAATCTCAAACTATTACAAGTAATGCTAACGAGCACAATTCAGTATGCAATAATAAGTACATACAATCATTGATAGAGTAGAATAATAAAAAATAATTCATATAATCGATCACATTTGATTAAAAGACAAAACTTAGTTTAATTTGAAAAATAAGAGCTCAAATCATTTAAATTTGATAAATAACACATTATAATTCCCAAGAATTTTGCGTTCCATTATGTTCCATCATTCCTTTAATCCTTAACATTGACATGACAATAGAAGAGGGAAACATTTTATGCATAAGAAATAAATGTTATTCCAATTTATTCTGTCAATTGTTTTCAAATATTAAAGAATATTCATATCACAATGGGAAAGAGAAATTTCAATTGTTTTCAACTTCATGCTCCATTGCATACCATCATTTCTTTAATCATTGATGATGATATATGATTACTGATAGAGATATTGTGTGTAGAGAGAGAATATTGTGTTTACAATGAATAAATGTCATGCCATTTCATTCATTTCAATCATTAAAAGAAAATATATTTCCAAGTCTATTATATGAATTAATGTGATTTTATTGTATGAATTAGGTATCATAAAATATTTTTAAACCCTTTAAATTTCATATGTGAATTATTGTTGCACAAAACATTAATAAGGGATTACGAAGTTACTTTTTCATTTATTTCAAAATTCACAATTTTTATTCAGCATATCCGTTTTTCATAAACTTTATACTATTTATTCTCTTCGAAAAAATTTATTAAGAAAAACTATATTCAATAAGAAATTTTGTATTAAAAAAATTTCATACAAAATTTGTGATTTTTTTTACATAGTTTGATATATAACATAGATCTAATTTGATAAATACTGACAAATAAATTTAAAAATATAAATTCTATAAAAAATATATATATATTGAATGTGATAATACTTTAAAATTTAAAATTATAAAATAATTAATTTAACAACTCATCAATGTGACTAACAGGAGCGGAGTTTGTCAGATTTTTATTAGAAATTAACAAATTTAAAAATCAAATTAAGACCTTATAATATTTGGTGTAGTTTATTTAAGGGGCTTTTTTTTTAAGGTCCCTAATATTATGATTTTATAGCATAAAGGACACCAAATATTGTCATAATGTCTAAGGTCCCTCAACCTTGATCCAGAGAAATTTCAATCCAGAGAAATTTCAGTCCAGAGAAAATTCGTCCAGAGAAATTCTGTCCCAGAGAAATTTAAAATTTCTCTGGACCAAATTTCTCTGGAAAGTCTACAGCAATTCTGAATTTCTCAGAATTTCTTTGGCCCAATTCTTCCTACAATTTCTCAGCATTTCTCTAATGCATTGGCTGAGTCCAGAGAAATTCTCTGGTCTAATTTTCTTCAAATTTCTCTGATTTGCAAATTTCTTTAGTTTTCTCCTAGAGAAATTTAAAATTTCTCTGGACTCCAAACCAGAGAAAAACAATGCACACACAAACACATTAAATAGAGAAAGAGAGAGAGGGTCAATCCAATCCTCAACCAATAGAGGATCAATCCAATCCTCAAACATCACATTAATGTTGCTTCTGTTAGATCCCCGAACGTAAATCAACCCAAATTTCAGGGTAAATCTGAATTTGTATTCTTATTTCTTGTGAAAACTAGAGAATTTCTCTGACATTCCCAGAATTTCTCTGGAGAGAAATTCTCTAGAAAGTCCAGAGAAATTCTGTAGATGGAATTTTCTTTGGAGAGAAATCCTCATCATGAGCAACTTCATCTTTTTCCTCTTGCCTAAAACAAAGCAAGTTCCAATTGAAGAGATACATTTTTTGTTTAAAAACCATTGGTTCTGGAAGACATATGTTGGAACTGATACTGATGAGAATCCCAGGCATGTGTGAATTCCCAAAAATGTTGTAGAAAATCGATGATTCATCAACAATTGTGTTACGAAATAACTTGTAGTTCGGTTAATATTCAGAAAAATACAGTGTTTTGTTTGAGCAAAATTTAAGCTTTGGAAAAATGTGAATTCTCCTCAAGTGATTTTCCAAATAACTTGGGGAATTGTGAAAATTGTAGAAATTGTTTGCAATATGGGATGTTCTTGCTGATTACGGACCTGATTGTCATCATGAACAACTTTATCTTCATCCTTCTACATGTTTTCTTCACCACTACCCCAAACCATTTCTCTCTCTCTCTCTCTCTCTCTCTATATATATATATATATATATATATATTTACAACCTCATTGGAGCTCTGTTGAATCGTCTAATCTACAGAGAGGCTGACTTTTATTTGGTGTGTGAAATCGAATCTGATTTGATTAATCTCCATCTATCAACTTCATTGTGCCACAATTCCGATCAGAGACGATGCTTCTCCCCCTCTTCTTGGGGGCTTTCTGCTGCTGCTGTGACTGCGGCTCTAGGATTGGAGTAACAAAAGGACAATCCGAATCAGAATGAGAATGCTCTGATCATACTCCCACCACACACCTCCTTCGACTCCATCTTCGCCGGTGTTAAACCCTAGCTTCCATTGATGAATAACAGAATAGATAGAATACGACGAAGAGGAGAGAAAAAGAGCACGAGATCATAGAGCCGCCCAATCAGATCACACCCACAATATATATATAGATCATAGAGCTCAATCGGCTGGAGAATGGAGAAGTTTAGAGAGAGAGAGACATGAGTTTTGATTTGGTAAGGTTAAATTTCTCTGTGATATGTTCAGGGATCTTAGACATCAAAAAATAATTTTGTGGATCTCTTTCATTATGAAAAGTGGAAGAGGGACCCTTCACTAATTTTCCCTTTATTTAAGTTATTATTTATAATTTTTTTATTTTAAAAATTTATACTAGACTATTTGACACAATTTTTGCTATATAAAAAATTAAAAAAATTGGCTAAAAGATACTTTTGCTTCTCAGAGGATGTTTGGTGAAAATTATTTTAAGTTAAAAACTAATAATCAAAAGTAGAAGTTAAAAATACCCACCGAGCTTCTGAAAAATTAACTTTTTTTAATTTATTTAAATTATTTTTACTTAATAAATTATAAGTAAAAACTATAGCAAATAATTTGACACAAACATTCAAATTAAAATAACTATAAACTGCTTGTACAATTCCTACCAAACACCTCCTACGTTTGGATTGTCAACTTCTAATAATCACAATTGCTTGTGGTCTGGTAAAAGAATTTTCTTTCGTGGCAATAGCACATATAACTCTCTCTTCCACACTCAACCCAGCGCACATTATAACTTTGCGCGCCGAAGAACACCAAAAGCAAGCAAATGATCAACCAGAGAACCAAAACCAGAGCAACTCAAAAACAACACTCACATGTCAAAACACTAACCCAAGCTTCCAAAATGGTTCGCAAATCGATCAACAAGCCAACCCTTGTCATAGTTTTCCTCCTCTTAGCTTTCTATGCTTTTTTCAACACGAAACTCAATTCCGCCGACACTCTGTTTGTTTCCCGAGAAAATGCCATCGTTTTTCTCGGGAATTCTTCCCCCGTGAAGGTCTACATGTATGATCTTCCGAGAAAATTCACTTACGGGGTTATAGAAAGCTTCGCAATGGCTCGAGGGGGTCTGAAAGGTCCAGTAGATGATGTCTCGGTGTTGAAGTACCCGGGACATCAGCACCGGGCCGAGTGGTACTTGTTCGCTGATTTGAACCGGCCGGACCGGACCGGTTCGCCGGTGACTAGGGTTTTGGACCCGGCCGAGGCGGACTTGTTCTACGTACCGTTCTTTTCGTCGTTGAGCTTAACAGTGAAGCCAATTCGGGCGGCGAATGTGGCCGGAGATGGACTGGGGTATGTGGTATTGGAACAATCTTCTGTGTAAATAAAATAACTTGAAATAATTTAAACAAAATAAATAAATAACATACCGAATTTATTTCGTTGAACCGAATAAATAACTTAAGACCAAGTCGAGTGTGTGACACTCTATCCTTAAGACAGATTCGCCCTGCTACGGTACTTACGGTTGAGTGGCGTCTATCTCCCAGGATACAATGATCTTCACAAATTGTAGTAGTACTCCAAACAATTTGTTCGGCGAACTAGAACCTTGTGTTCTTACTCTCTGAATTTTATTCTAAAACTAAAATGAAGAAAAATGCACACAATAAAATCTGGACAGCAATAAGACAGTTTCAGACTGAATTTTTTGGGGTCTAGACTACAGAAAACATGGCAGTATATATAGGCAAAATTACACAGCCCGAATAGGCGCTACAAGGCTGAACAGGTGCAATAAGTGTAACGGAAACTATTTTGAAAATTTCAAACAGATTCATAGTAGTTTATAAAAACCGAATCTGACCGTTAGCAACTTTTGGAATCAGCTTTACCACACGAATTTGGAAAAACAACCATTGGTTTGACCAAGTCAAATAAACTTAACCAAAACAAAGAAACAAAAGGTACTTATTATGTAAACTATTTGAAATATATATAAAAATATATAAATCAAATTAAATAGTTTAATAAATAAATAAAAAGAGGTACAAATTTTAGGAAACCACTTAGGAACCTAAAATTTGAATTTAGAATTAAATTAAATTCTCACAATTACAAATTTTAAAAAACCACTTAGGAACTCAAAATTTGAATTTAGAATTAAATTGAATTCCCACCATAATTTTTTTTATTGAAAAATTCAAATGAATTTAATCTAAAAAATTAAAGTTAAATCTGAAAACGACGTCAACTTCCCATTCACTCATAAATGGTTTTGACGTTCTGTCTTCACTGTGTGACTTGCCACGTGGTAAGGAACACATCACCTCTTCAGACCCACCCCAAAAGACGTTTGGGGCCCACTCAAAATTGAGCTAAAAAATATGCCTATATATAAAACCATTTTCCAACAATCCCCCACATGAATGGAATTTAACGGAGAGAAAATGCAACAACATCATCTAATTACAGAGAGTACAGAAATTGAAAATATTCTGCAAAGGATAGGTAGCTTTTGGCTTTGAACCTTCCCTTGTGAGATACTATCGGATTTACTAACTAACCAGTGAACATGATGTCTTGAACTGTTCAGCCGTTTGTGTAAACCAAGACAATAGAACTCACACAGTATATTCCTAGACACAATTTAGTTCTCACTATTGTGTTCATTTTGGCCCTGAACAACCTGGTCTGTCATGAGTGCTCTAAAGATTTGTAGCCCTTCACAAATCTTATAGAACCGGCCCAGTTCTCACTCACATAGGTGATTCTTATGAAAAGTATCCTGCCATACTCCACTAGGTTTACCTAGATATAAGAATCATTAAAAGTATTACTTAACCTAAATCGCTGCAGACATCACTTATTTCATCATAGAAATGGGTAGGAGTTGGACTCCACAGTGATCCTTCTGAGTCAATCACAACTCGGTTGTCCCTTTGAACCTAGATCTTGGGATCTCCAGTCAACTAGGTTGGATTGCCGTTGTGGTAACTCTTATTTAATAGGCTTAAGTCCCATTCCCCTCGATGAATTTTCAACTAACTCTCTTGCTAACCCTTTGGTTAGTGGATCCGCTATGTTGTCTTTAGACTTAACATATTCTATGGAAATAATTCCATTAGAAAGTAGTTGTCTTACGGTATTATGTCGACGACGAATGTGTCCAGACTTACCGTTATACATATGACTTTGTGCTCTACATATTGCTGATTGACTATCGCAATGTATGCATATAGCAGGCACCGGTTTTGGCCAAATTAGAATATCTTCAAGGAAGTGGCGAAGCCATTCTGTCTCTTCCCCAGCTTTGTCTAAAGCTATGAATTCAGATTCCATAGTAGACCTAGCAATACAAGTCTGTTTGGAAGATTTCCAAGATACAGCCGCCCCACCAAGAGTAAAGACATACCCACTGGTGGACTTCGAGTCTCTTGTATCCGATATCCAATTTGTATCACAGTATCCTTCAAGTACTGCTGGATATCTAGTATAATTCAGCCCAATGTTACGAGTAAATCGGAGATATCTTAGAACCCTTATAATTGCTTTCCAGTGTTCTACTCCCAGGTTACTCGTATATCTACTTAATTTACTTACTGCATAAGCTATATCTGGGCGAGTGCGGTTCATCAAGTACATTAAGCTTCCAATAATTTGGGCATACTCTAATTGAGAAATACTTTCCTGTACATTTTTAGAAAGATACAAATTAACATCTACAGGTGTTCTAGCTAGATGATCATCATCTTTGCTGAATTTGTCAAGTATTTTCTCAATGTAATGAGATTGTGACAAAGTATATCCTTCTGATGTTTTGGTAATTTTCATACCAAGAATTACATCAGCAATGCCCATGTCCTTCATGTCAAAATGTTTATTCAACATTTTCTTGGTAGTTTTAATCATATCATTATTACTACCTATGATGAGCATATCATCTACATAAAGACATACAATGACATAACCTTTAACTGTGTTTTTAATATAAACACATTTGTCACACTCATTAATTTTAAATCCATTTGACATCATTGTCTTGTCAAATTTCTCATGCCATTGCTTTGGCGCTTGTTTTAAACCATATAATGATTTAACCAATTTACACACTTTCTTTCCTTTTCTTGGAACAGAAAACCCTTCTGGTTGTTCCATGTAAATTTCTTCATTTAACTCATCATTTAAGAAAGCGGTTTTAACATCTATTTGATGAATTTCTAGATTGTATAGAGATGCAATGGCAATTAGCATTCTAATGGATGTTATTCTAGTAACCGGTGAGTACGTGTCAAAGTAATCAAGACCTTCTTTTTGTCTAAATCCTTTGACTACAAGTCTTGCCTTGTATTTATCTATTGATCCATCCGCTTTCAATTTTCTTTTGAAAATCCACTTATATCCAAGAGGTTTACAACCTGGTGGCAAGTCCACTAATTCCTAAGTGTGATTTTGCAATATGGATTCAACTTCACTGTTGACAGCTTCTTTCCATAAAGGAGCTTCAGGACTGGACATAACCTCTTTAAAAGTTAAAGGCTCATTTTCTACCATATATGTTAGAAAATCTAGACCAAAAGATTTTGAGGTTCTAGCACGTTTACTACGCCTAGGTTCCTCTTCTTCATTTTGATCTAACTCTTGTTCTTGATCATTACTAGTAATAGCATCAAAAGATCTTTTCTTATTACTAGTCTCTTGTCCAATCTTATTCGGAAATACATGTTCAAAGAAAGATGCATTCCGAGATTCAATAATAGTATTTACATGCATTTTGGAATGTTCTGATTTATGAATCAAAAACCGATATGCACTACTATTCTTGGCATAACCAATGAAAATGCAATCAATGGTCTTAGGACCTATCTTAGTCTTTTTAGGATTAGGAATAGCCACTTTAGCCAAACACCCCCACACTTTTAAGTATTTGTAGGATGGTACTCTACCATGCCACATTTCATAAGATGTTTGATTCACTTTCTTTCGGGGTACTTTATTTAAAATATAATTAGCAGAAAGTATTGCTTCCCCCCACAAGTTCTGAGGTAATCCAGAACTGATTAACATGGCATTCATCATATCTTTTAAAGTCTTATTTTTTCTTTCAGCAATTCCATTTTGCTGAGGTGAGTAAGGAGCGGTGGTTTGATGAATTATTCCATGTTCTTTACAAAACTCACCAAAAGGTGATTCATATTCACCACCTCTATCACTTCTAAGTTTCTTGATTTTCTTACCAAGTTGATTTTCTACTTCATTCTTATATTGAATGAAAGTTTCCAAAACTTCATCCTTGGTTCGAATTAAATGAACATAACTATATCTAGTATAGTCATCTATAAAAGTGATAAAATACTTTTTCCCACCTCTAGTTTGAATTGATTTAAAATCACAAATGTCACTATGAATTAATTCAAGTGGTTCCGTACTTCTTTCAATTGAATGAAAATGAGTTTTAGATAATTTTGCCTCAACGCAAATTTCACATTTATGATTTAAATCAATGTTAAATTTAGGTAAACATTCCATATTAATTAATCTACGCAAAGATCCATAATTAACATGTCCTAGTCTACCATGCCATAAATTTGAAGACTCAAACAAGTAAGAAGAAGATGTAGTATTATTAATAACTGAGGGTACAACGGTCATTACATTTAACTTGAAAAGGTCATCAGACATATAACTTTTTCCTACATACATCCCATTCTTAGTAAGTACAAATTTATCACTCTCAAATACTAGCCTAAACCCATTCTTACTCAACAAAGATCCGAAAACTAAATTCTTGCGAATGTCCGATAAATGCAGTACATTGTTGAGAGTGAGTTCCTTTCCAGATGTCATCTTGAGTACAATCTTTCCTTGTCCTTCAACTTTGGAAGTTGAGGAGTTGCCCATAAAAAGTTGTTCACCATTATCCACTGAAGAATAAGATGTGAACATCTTTTTGTCGGCACAAATATGGCGAGTAGCACCAGTGTCCACCCACCATTCTTTAGGATTTCCGACAAGATTTGCCTCGGAAACAACTGCAGAAAGATTGATGTCATCGACACCATTGGAAATATTGTCCACTTCGGTCATATGGGCTTGAGCAGGCTTCTTGCTTGTTCTTCTTTTGCTTTTGCCTTTGCTACGGCAATCTTTGGCCCGATGTCCCTCTTTGTCACAAATGTAACATTTGCCATTAAACTTGTACTTTTTATTTTCCCCCCCTTTAGAGCCTTGTGATGAACTTTCTCCAAAAGACTTTCGTTTCTTAGTTTTTGAAGCATGTTCCACCACATTTGCCTTAGACTCCATAGGAAGCTTACTAGCCCGCTTGTCAGAATTGCGGTTGTCCTCCTCAATCCTCAAACGCACAATTAACTCATCCATAGAAATTTCTTTGCGCTTGTGTTTGAGGTAGTTCTTGAATTCCTTCCAACCTTTTGGTAATTTTTCAATTAAGGCTGCAACTTGAAAGGATTCACTGAGAGACATACCTTCTACGTGAATGTCATGCAGAATGAGTTGGAAATCTTGAGCTTGGCTGATCACAGTTTTTGAATCAACCATTACAAAATCCAAGAATCTGCCAACCACAAATTTCTTTGAGCCGGCATTTTCCGTTTTGTACTTTTTCTCCAACGATTCCCAAAGTTCCTTTGTTGTCTTGATTGGACTGTAGACGTTGTATAATGTGTTGTCAAGTCCGTTCAAGACGTAATTCCGGCAAAGGAAATCGGCATGTTTCCAGGCATCAACCGCAGCAACCACTTGACGGTCAGTTTCATCCTCTTTCAGGATAGGAGCTTCTTCACGGAGAAAACGAGCCAAGTTCAGAGTTGTAAAATAGAACAACATTTTCTGTTGCCATTTTTTAAAGTCAGTTCCTAAGAACTTCTCTGGCTTTTCACCGTGATTTACCGGTACTATTACAACAGGAGAGGGGGTTGGCGTCATTGCAGCCACCACAGTAGTATTTGTTTGGGCATTTGTTTCAGTAGCCATCAATTCTAATATATAAAACAAAATTATAATTAGAATTTACACTACACAGAAAATTAAACCAAATTCACAGAATTAAATTCCGTAAAAATAAAAGAAACAAGAATGTAACTTTTATTTTCCAATTAATTTGAAAATAAAATAAAATTTTATTTAAACAAATTAATTCCACACAGAAAATTAAATTCTGTAAAAATAAAAGAAATAAAAACTATAACTTTTATTTTTCAATTAATTTGGAAATAAAATAAAATTTTATTTAACCAAATTAATTCCACAAAAGAAAATAAATTCTGTAAAAATAAAAGAAATAAAAACTATAACTTTTATTTTTCAATTAATTTAGAAATAAAATAAAATTTATTTAACCAAATTAATTCCACACAAGAAAATTAATTTCAGTAACACTTCAATAATTAAAATACTGAAACAGAATTTTAATTAATGAAAACTCACAAAATAATTTCTAAAACCCAAAATTAATTTCTGAAAAAATTCCACAAAAATATATTCTGAATTGTTAATGACACCAGTATCGTACTACTAGTTGTTGTCAAAGAAAAGAGACAGTATATTATTACTATCTGTCAAATAGCATATAATCACTATTTGTTTTTCCAACCAGAATATTATTTTGTAAATCCACAGAAAATAATTTTCTTCCGAAATTATTTACGAAGAATGAAAAAGGAAAACAAACGAAAAATTCTGTAAACAGAATAATTCGAATCTGTCTTAAGATTGTTGGAACAATCTTCTGTGTAAATAAAATAACAAGAAATAAAATCAAACAAAATAAATAAATAACATACCGAATTTATTTTGTCGAACCAAATAAAAATTATAAGACCAAGTCGAGTGTGTGACACTCTGTCCTTAAGACAGATTCGCCCCGCTATGGTACTTACGGTTGAGTGGCATCTATCTCCCAAGATACAATGATCTTCACAAATTGTAGTAGTACTCCAAACAACTTGTTTGGCGAACCAAACCTGTGTTCTAACTCTCTGAATATTTTTTTTCCCTAAAATTATATATGAAGAATATATGTACTTAGAGCAAAGAGGACAGCAATATCAAAACAAAAATACAGACTGAATTTTCCGGGGTGTCTCAACTGCTGGAAATGTATCTATATATATAGGCAACAAATTAGACCCGAAAAGGTGCTTCAAATAAGTGAAAAGGTGCAAAACAATTGTCTGACCAACGGCACAAGGAAAACCAATGTTCAAACAACTTTGAAAAGTTTGACCGTTAGTCAACAATTATAACCTATAGAACTTTATTAATTATTCAAACTATTTCAAATATATATATATATATATTAAATTATTGAAATAGTTAAATAAATAAATAAATGATGAGGTACAAACTTTAGGAAACTTTTTAGGAACCTAAAATTTGAATTTAGAATTAAATTAAATTCTCACAATTACAAATTTTAAGAAAGGAACTCAAAATTTGAATTTAGAATTAAATTGAATTCCCACCATAATTTTTTATTGAAAAAATTCAAATGAATTTAATCTAAAAAATTAAAGTTAAATCCGAAAACGACGTCAACTTCCCATTCACTCATAAATGGTTTTGACGTTCCGTCTTCACTGTGTGACTTGCCACGCGACAAGGAACACATCACCTTTTCGGACCCACCCCAAAAGACGTCTGGGGCTCACTCAAAATTGAGCTAAAAAATATGCTGTAACAAGCCCGCGGAGGACCTCGCTACAGCTCGGACTCGACTTTTGTAGTCACGGTTCTAAATCTGAACCAAAGAGTCCAAATCCGGCAAATCGTTTTAAGAAAACAGATTTTTGATAGAAGTGTCAAACATGGACTGCTTTGCCAGATACAGAGTCGCCACCTAAATATTTTATTTTGGGAAATTTAGGAAACCCTGACTCGGTGCCAAAAGGCCACGTGTCCGTCATCACCAAAGTTGCCTCGGCTCGGGAACTTGGGTACGATTGGGGAAGGTCACTTCGTGAGCACCCCCGCTCGCCCGGTCATAGACCGGCCTCTACTAACCATGATATCAATTTTTGAAAATATTGTGAGTTCTTATTCCGGTTTATTAGCCTAGGTTACTATGTAATGCGCACAGCATACAAGTATAGACTGGATCGCTTGAATTGGAACAAAACATTTTGTGTTTTTTGAAAGAGGTTTTTGCTACCCACAGGTAGGCTTGAAACATCTGATGATTTACTCCAATTCAGATAACCCAACCTTCACCCACAGGCATTCAAGCAGTTATATCATATAAGCACATAGCCTCATGGCAAGCATGCTATTCATGGCAATACTCACACGCATGCAAGGATGCTAAAGCGTAAAGCTCACCGGGTACTCCAAGCCAAAATAGAAACTTATTAGAAATCATGCATGAATCCTAAGTATACAGAAATGCCTAATGCAACACATGCAAAATGCAACTATAGCAGGCTCGGCTATTCTAAGATGGCATATGAAATGTTACAACTATCATGTATTCAACTTTGAAATTGAAAGTATGATGCAGTTAGTGTGATGCGCCAAGCCCGGTGCATGTAATACAGATGAATGAATGCAAACATGCTGTCATACTGTATGCTAATTTAAACATGCCCTAATCTAACCATCATAAGCGGATAAATAAAAGGGAGAAAGACGTGGGGTTGGAAGACATACATCACACTCACGCACACTTATTACAGTTGTGGCCCTCGCTCAGAGGGTCCGAATAAATAATACAGTCCCGAATATTACAGTCCCGAATAAAAGAATATTATAGTCCGAAATATTACAAAATTCTAATTAATTAAAGAATTAACTAAGAAAACAAGTAAAACTGGCATGCAAGCCAGGGACTGCCTTGCTTCTGGTGGATGATGCATGTCCGGACTGTCTTGCGCGGAAATCCACCGGAATGCCCCAATTAGCCTCTGTTTACACCTGTTATTTTTTGAAAAGCGTGCCAAGTCCCGGAAAGTTGCTGATTCCTGATTTTGCTGCAACAGAGAGCAAGAAAGGGGCATAGCAATGTATTTGCACAAATATATGCATGTCTCGATCCTCGTGCCACCAATCACGCATACCGAGGCATGATGGCAGAGGAGTCGAAATGCACAACTCAATATAGGATGAATGCACATGAAACTACAGCTAAAACCTAACTCCATCATGGATAATCCGGAGTGTCGGCGACTGGGGAATTGAGACACATTTCGTCACTCGGAGTACGAAATGTACCTCGTTTCCCGTGCCCGGGCTAACTCTTATTCCGGACACGATGCAATATGCATGATATGCATGAAATGCAACTAAGATACAATCCTAACATACTCAAAGCTATGAAAATGAGATGCCTCGAAATGCGTGCACACGGGCACACAAACCGAGAAAATGGCAGAATGCTATGAAAATGAAATGCCTCGGAGTGCGTGAACACGGGCACGCAAACAGAAAAAAAGATATGTGTCTCGAAATGCGTGCACGCGGGCACGCAAACCGAGGCGATGATATGTGTCTCGAAATGCATGCACGCGGGCACGCAAACCGAGGCGATGATAAAATGTGATGAAATGACATGGAAAATGCAACATGGACTTACACTAACATGAGAGGGCCTCAGCCACACTCACATAAGATGCCGATGGCAGAAAATGAAGTGCCTCGAAATGCGTGCACACGGGCACGCAAACCGAGGCGATGACAGAATGATATGAAAATGACATGGAAATGACAAATGGGCTTATACCAACATGAGAGAGCCTCAGCCACACTCACATCGGATGCCGATGGCAGAAAATGAAGTGCCTCGAAATGCGTGCACATGGGCACGCAAACCGAGACGATGCTAAAATGTGATGAAATGACATGAAAAATGCAACATGGACTTACACTAACATGAGAGGGCCTCAGCCACACTCACATAAGATGCCGATGGCAGAAAATGAAGTGCCTCGAAATGCGTGCACACGGGCACGCAAACCGAGGCGATGCTAAAATGTGATGAAATGACATGAAAAATGCAACATGGACTTACACTAACATGAGAGGGCCTCAGCCACACTCACATAAGATGCCGATGGCAGAAAATGAAGTGCCTCGAAATGCGTGCACACGGGCACGCAAACCGAGGCGATGCTAAAATGTGATGAAATGTGGCAAAAATGATATGCAAGCATACTAATGGAATTTCAGCACTAAAATATGGGGGAAAACAGTCCCGAAATGAAACGAAATGACATGAAATGCAAGGAAACGTCCCGAAATGCAACATTAGGCACCCGAAATGGCCTATAGCTATGCCAAACATGCACAATATGGACATGTAATGCAAAGACAGAAGCTAGACAGTCCCAAAAGATGCACTTTCACAGTTATAAACATGGCCAAACAGAAAATATAGGTAGGGGAAAAATAGTATGCAAGAATACGGTATTTTCAAGAGGTAATGAAGCAAGTGATATAAAAAAAACCCAAACTGGAAAATTTCCTTCTACAACACTGAAGATGGACCAAAAATATGAACATTTACAGTATATGGCAGCCTCAAAATCAGTATAAAAATATGCTAAAAATATGATGCAAAACAAGGCTCAAAAGGTGCCATAACATGAAGTATGCAAAATAATCACCAAACAGCCAAAGACCCTTGATAAACTATGTATAATGGACCAAAATAAGAACTTTTCCAGAACTGTAAAATGGCCAAAAACCTAAGCATGGTAGGCTAACAAAACATGCAAGAAAACGAACCGAAAGTGAGATATAACATGAAGTGGCTTATGGAGGTCCCAAAACATGAAAGACCCTAAACAAAACATGAAGAATGGACCAAAACAAGGACCTTTTCAGAACTGTAAAATGGCCAAAAACCTAAGCATGGTAGGCTGCCATTGCATGTAAGAAAGGGGAAGAAAAGAGGGGTATAACTACAAGTGACACATGGAGTCACCAAACAATGTTGAGCCCTTCTCCAATGTTGAAGAGGGGCTCAAAATAAGCCTTATATCAGTTTACAACATGCTCGAAAATAAATTGCTCATGGGCCAAAAATAGCATGCAAAAACATGACATACAAGATGATCAATGAAGCAAGTATATTATGGAGGGCTCAAACAAGGTTGAGCCCTTAATGAGAAGTGAAGATGAGCTCAAAATATGGCCCTTTTCAGTTAGGGCCGGAGCTTAAAACCAAAAAGAAGTGGGGTTTAGAAATAGATCAAGAAAAAGGTTCAAAAGGTTAAAAGTGTAACTTACCCTTGAAGATTCAAGCTTTTGTTGCTTCTTGGATGGATTTGCAGCTTCTTTAGCCTTCAAGAATCCCTCCTTGTTGCTGGAAATGAGATGGTGGTGGTAGAGCTTGGTGGTGTAGAAGGAATGATGATTAGTGACTTAGGGTTTTTTGAAAAATTGAGAAGGAAGAAGATAGTGTTGGCTATGGAGCTTTGAAGAGTAAATTTTCTAACCCTTACAAAGAAGGCCACCAGCTGGTTATAAGGGTTCAAAATGGGGTGTAAAGGTGGGGGAGAAGGAGGGCAAAACTCCCCCACAAAATATCCCCCGGATACAGAAAATATCTGGGGGACAATGCCCCACAGTTGTAAAGTGCACAGTGCAAAGAACACGGCCGGCCCATTACTTTTACTGGAGGTGGCCGGCCGGCCACACCCCCTAGCCGGCCGGCTAGGGGTCAAAAGGGTCAAGGTGATTTTCTGGCCGGCCAGCTATTGGAGAGGTACCCCTATATGTGTACAACACAACCATGTAGTTGAAATTCCAAGAAAGTGGGCCCAAGGGGTTCAACAATGGCTCGGAAAGAGGGGGTCAAAAGGGTCAAGTTGACTTACTGGTCGGCCATGAACTTTTAGGGGCCTCTCAGGTGTGTACATCACAGATATGTGGTTCAAAGTTCAAGAAAAAGGGTCCAAGGGGTTCAACATTAGCCCGGAAGAAAGGGGTCAAAAGGGTCAGGTGACCTTAATGGCCGGCCATGAACTTTTAGGGGCCTCCCAAGTGTGTAGATCACAGATATGTGGTTGAAAGTTGGCAACACTAGCTCCAAGGTATTCAACATTAGCCCGGAAGTGCGAAAAACGGGCGCCGGGAGGCTCCGGAAGAGAAATAACTGGTTGCTGCAACAATTGCTGGCCTCCCACCCTTCAGTGACCTTCCCTGTGATAAAACAGAGGTACCTGCCAAAAATGAACGAAAACCGTTGCAAAACGAACGTTCCGGGGCCAAAACACGCAGTTCGGGGTCCCGAAAATGGGCTGTTAAGCACCGAAAATGGTATTCGACCTCGAAGTGGGTTTCTCAACCCCCAGTGTCCCTCAAAAGGGATGAAATAAGATGTATGCCAAAAATCAGAGCAATAGGAGATGGTTAAGCGGTCCCGAACCGAGGCACACGACCTGACGGCTCCGAAAACCGGGAACCGGACTCCGAAATGGGCAAAATGGCCTACGGCCACCAAATGTAGCCTACGGACATTGAGAGATGGTCTACGGGACCTCTCCCTTCCCTCAGGAAAAGAAACAGAGAAAACCGAGTCTGGCTCGCAAACCGAGACAAGGCACAGAAAAGGGTTCGGAAGTCCGGAGGCAGGGCTCACGGCCGCGACTCTGAAACTTCTGAACGAGCATATTATGCAACATCACCTAACGCTCAACTGGTGACGTCTGAGTCTTAAGGTCGGTCAAAAATGGGGTGTCTACATATGCCTATATAAAACCATTTTCCAACATGTGGATGAGGAGATGCAGGAGAGTTTGATTGAGTGGTTGGAGGAACATGGGTATTGGAAGAGGAACAATGGGTGGGGCCATGTGATTATATGTCAGGACCCCAATGCATTGTACAAGGTTGTGGATAGAGTTAAGAATGGGGTGTTGCTTGTTTCGGAGTTTTCGTTGGTGAAGGATGTGATATTGCCATATTCGCATCTGATTAAAACCTTTGATGGGGATGTTGGTGTTGAGTCTAGGAAGTCGTTGGTGTTCTTTATGGGGAACCGGTACCGGAAAGAGGTAAATTTCTATGCTTTTGGTTGCGTTAAATATGCTTGGTTCTACTACAAGATTGTAAAATTAAGCTTGCTGATTGACACAGATATATGTATATGTAGTATATGTATACAGAAAGAGAGGAGAAAGAAGCCATTTTGGGGAGAATGAGCTTATCCTGTCCCTGTGGATGTAAGGGACAACATGTTCTATTTACACTCAAATTAACATGTAGATACGAGGCAAAACAAATTATCATGACAAAGAAATGATGAGATCAATGCAATCTTTGGAGAATTTAACTTGAATTTTGTGTACTGATGATGATGACTAATATTGCTTGATTTGTTTTGTGTGGAACTTTGGATTGAAACCATGGTAGTTGATTTTTCTTCCTTTTGTCACCTTTTTGTCTTGTGATGTTTCCTCGAAGTTCCGCTTCAGTGCTCGTTTACTTTCGTATTCTTGGCTTTACAACTCGCTCATCTCCTCATCGTGGAGTTGGGGTCTAGGGAGCATCCACATTCAACAGATAATGGCCTTTGGGGTTTAGGTTGTCTCACCGGATTGGTAGGCAGTTGTAATTTCCACCACCCTTGTCTATTTTCCTTGTTAGGTCCTCTTGTCTTCCTCTTTCTGGTTTAATGCTTCTTTAATTGGTAGATTGCATGGATGTTTTTCTCTTCTTGCGCAAGTAAGAAGTTGTTGTGCTCGTTATTTTGGCAGGCAAAATTTGGTTATTTATTGTCTATGTGTGTATTTGCAGACGCTCAGTCTGTGTGAGATGTCTGTGCATGTTATATGAGCCTATATGTAAACTGACAATTGCTTGCATTGTAGGGTGGGAAAATTCGTGACATGCTTTTTCAACTACTTGAGAAGGAAGAAGATGTGATAATAAAACACAGTGCACCATCCAGAGAGAGTCAACGTGCAGCTTCGCAAGGGATGCATACATCAAAGTTCTGTTTACATCCTGCTGGTGATACTCCATCAGCCTGTCAACTATTTGATGCTATTGTGAGCTTGTGTGTTCCAGTTATAGTTAGCGACTACATTGAGTTGCCTTTTGAAGACGTTATAGAATATAGAAAAATTGCAGTTTTTGTCGATACAAACTCAGCTGTAAAGCCTGGATACTTGGTCAAATCCCTTAGGGGAGTAAGCACAGAGAGAATTCTGGAATTTCAACAGGAGCTAAAAAAGGTATTTTTTGCGCAGACTCTCTCTCTCTCAATATATATATATATATATACACTTTGCTAATGCTTTATGGAACATAGATCATGTAATATGGATATGTGATGCAGCACCAAGCTTATCAATTACGTGATTCAGGCGAAGCAATACTTTGAGTATGAGGATGTAAATGGAACAGTGAACGAAATCTGGCGTCAAGTCTCTCTAAAGGTACCCCTTATCAAACTGATGATTAATCGTGACAGACGTCTTGTGAAGAGGGACTTGCCAGAACCAGACTGCTCTTGCCTCTGTTCGAACCAATCAGGGATCCACACCACACTAGATGCTGCTTTTGTGAATTCTTTAATGATAATGGAAATTTCAAGATATCTCAATTCCCCGTGGAAATTATAATGCCGCTTGTCATATGTCATCATCAGAAAAGAAGAGAAAAGAGGGAGGGAAAGAAAAAAAAAGCCCTTCCCTTTGATCACATAGAATCTACTATTTATTGTTAAGCTAGAGATATGTTGTCAAGCCCTGCAGCCTTCGTTTTTTCATTCATTCTCTGGAGACATGGGGATAGTGAAATTCGCCATGGAATAAATATTTGGCACACATTTCGGTTGTTGTCTACCCCACTCCCCTACCCTAAGCCCCAAAATGTATTTTTGTATATTGAGATTGACAATAGAAGTGGATATATCTGGTTTCTTCTTGTAACTATAGTTGCATGTGCATGGCAGTGTAAGAGATGAGAGTTAATTCATATAATTTTGGCAATAAAATACAATGTTCAATACTACACATATTTAGTTCTTTTTTAGAGGATAGTGACGTTTCCAGAAAACATGCTCTAACTAGCTCAGGATGCCTATTTTGATTTACTTGGGATGCTTTGTATGTTTGATGTTTATTTAATTCCTGATGTTCTTGTATTCTTTTCAACTGAACTCTATTAAAGGCATCCTGAAGTTTGAGTCGAGTTGCATGCACCTGCACCACTGGGCTGTAGTCCTAGGTTGGTGTCCTGAACAGGATCCGCTGCTTTACTTTTGCTGCTTGAATGCCACTGCTATATTGTTTAGATTTATGACATAATTTCACATATTCTGATGACGTCAAATGTACATAAAATGAAAAATAAAGGAGGAAAAAAATAAATTGAGATGCAAGTACAATGCCACATGATTTACTAGTTGTCCACATAAGCACCAGAAAATACATCCATTCCTGTTATTTGAGAGAGGTTGTTTGGGAGAATGAGACGGAAGAGTGGTACAGAAGAACCTTAGTCAAAGATAACACCTTGGAGGGGATTGGAAACTAAGAGAACATGAGTCAAAAAAGGTAAAAAGAATTCCAGGCATCCAAATCTAATCTCACTAACCAGGAGGCCATTTCATCTGTCTCCCACCAAGTACATGCAAGTGAAGATGGTAAACTGATTGACCTGGAGAGAGATAGAGAGAGAGAGAGAGAGTGTGTCAACAGGCTTTTGCATTGAGGAAGCAATTGCTGAGAAAGCACAAGAAATATTGGATCTTTTCTCTTCTTTTTTTTTTTTTTTCTTTTTTTTTTGTGGAGAAGTAAAGGGAGAATTTTACAAGTGGTTGGGTTGTAAGTGAGAAGGAGTTTCAAATTTTCTCCAATTTCTTGGCAACAAAACAGGGAACAAAATTTACAAAAGAAAAAGAAAGAAATTGAAAGATACGAGATTATAAGTAACTTACATGCAGTTGGACCATTGTTGATAACAACTCGGAATCCATCGAGAATACCTTCTTTTGCTGCCACTATTTTTGCAGCATACAGTAGTTCGCCCAAAATTTCACGTTGTCTTGCTTCAACCTAACAAAGCAACAAAGTAATCAAGTAAAAGATCGACTTATCATGAAAAAGAGGAATCAAAAAAATGTGTTTTCACTTGTTTCCATACCTAGTATAAATCCCTTCCCTCCTTCCTTCCTCCACCCCTCTGGCCCTCTAGTAACTCACCTAACATGTTATCTTGTTTATTTTTAGAACCATGTGTTTTTTTAACAAAAAAATGTTTCTTGTAAACAAAAAACAAGAAACTGGTAACACTACTTTAATATGAAGTCTCAACTTATCCCCGAGAAGCATATCAGCAGAATAACTGTCATCAATAGTGGAGTCACCTTGTCCATATGGCCAAACATACATAAGGCATACAAAAAGTGTGCATAATCCTTTTGATTATCAGCTCAGCTAAACAGGTGAAAGCCAAAAATAAAAAGAAAAATTACCTTGCCAAGCTGTGTTAATCCATTCCTATGCTTCGGAATGACTAAAACATGAACAGGAGCTTGTGGGTTGATATCCCGAAATGCCAAGACCTTGTCATCCTCATAAACTATATTGGAAGGGATCTCCTTAGCTATGATCTTGTCAAATCTAACATTGAAAAAAAGAGAGCATAAATTAAACAAACAAACATACTTTAGATACAGTCAAATATTAGAACTCCTCTCTCTCTCTCTCTCTCTCTCTCTCTCTCTCTCTCTCACACACACACACACACATGTGCACAAACACAACTTTTCAGCAAAAGCCAAAAAAAATTTACCCGTGTTTCAAGCCAACAAGAAAAAAAAGAAAAAACAATCCAGTTGTCTTGTACATCAATCTATTCCAAAAGCCAGCAAGGACTTTCTCTTGAACTTCTTTTCTAAGTTGTTTAAATTTTGTGGCTCCAAAGAGTGTATTATGCCTCTTTTAGAATTTAAGGTTTGATCAAGCTATATTATTTTTCAAATTCAATCCTAATATCCACAAAGTTACCAACAATTTCATCAAACATTTACAACTTTGCAAAGCTCAGATAATTGTTTCCAATTTGACTATGATATAAAAAAAATAAATGCCATGACAATACGAGCGAGCATCCAAGAAGCAATAATACATGGTTGGAGCTCCAGTGTCAGCACTGGCTGCAGCTTCTCTTGCAGAGGCCTCTTCATCATTTGTAGCACTAACACAATAGGTGGCTCTGCCAAATAAAAAAATAAAATCAACAAAAACTACATAAATCGATGCAAGTTCTTATACAAGTGAGGTAAAATAGGGGTTTGTACGGTAAAGATATAGCAATGACATAGACATAGTTACCAGCACATAAAATAAAAAAATAAAAAATAAAAAAATAAATAAAAAACACTTAATGTCAGTATAATTATGTGCAAAGCAATTGTGAATTAGTTGATTAGTGGTGTGTGCTGATAATTAGCTGGTACCAAGTTCAACATGCGATTTCATAATTAGTGGAAATTCATTCTTAGGTCAATTGGAATGACTGAGAGGAGGGTTTAGTTAATGGATGAAGTGAAATCTCAAGTTGAACATTCAATTTTATCCCAAAATTGAAATCTACTTAATTATTTATACAATGATGAAATCTCAAGTTGAATCTGCAATTTATTTCATGGTGAAGTTGAAAACTGCCATTTCACTGTGTAATGAAATTGAAAATTTGGTATTTGGCTAACTCACTACAAAATTACAACTTGAAGATGTGACTACAGATGAAATCAAGATTTGAAGTTGCTATAATTTGTTAAGTAGTTTTACAAAAATGCATAATTTTCAATAAATAGTACTTTACAAAACAATATTCAACCAAAAGAGTACGTCAATGTTGAGGAGATACCACAGACAGCTAATCAGAGCACAAGGACTTGACAAACGACTGGGTTGTATTCGAAATCAACAATGGATCACATACATACATACATAGATAATACATATACAATGGATTGAAATGTACGTATAATATATACCTGCCAAATTGGAGAGGAATATGAAAAAGCCGCGGAGTATGAGGTCTGATTGTGGCCAAAGTTCTTACAATTCCGGAAGTCCTGTTTCCAACAACAAAACCCAATTCAATTCTACACACAAAATTCAATATATATACATATTTATATATATATATATATATAGAGAGAGAGAGAGAGAGAGACAGAGAGACAGAGACAGAGACAGAGAGAGGGGTTTGGGAAGGGGGGAGGAGTACCTTAATAGGGTGAAGGAGTTCAACGAAGCCATTTCTGCGAATGCTGAGCTGAGTGTGACTAACTAGAGAGAGAGAGAGAGAGAGAGAGAGACAGAAATCTTTATTTTTTATTTTTTTTGTTTTTAATCTCGTTTGGATCATCTGATATACCGACTTGTTGATCAACGGCTCTTGTTTAACATGGTATAGCCTTTTGATGTAATCCCGTTTCTACCATAACATATCCCCCCTTTCTTCTCTCTATATCTCTGTCTTGGGACAGTGGTGGTGTGGGTGTGTGTGGTGAGAATTGAGGGAGAGCCATAAACAAAACAGAGTTGTACGTTATGTTTGGTAACTTAGGAGAGAAAAGAAAAGAAATGATTACTTAAATAATAAGAGAAAAGAAAAGAAAAGAAATGATTGTAATTTCTCTCCTTTTTGTTTGGATAAGTAAGAAATAAAAAAAAAGAAATGATTGTGATTTCTCTCCTTCTTGTTTGGTTAGATTTCATTAAGAGAAAAGAAAAGAAATTATTTTATGTTATATTACCAAAATAACCTTTTTATATTTTCAATCATTTTATTTCTTTTATTTTTATAGGGGTAAAATTGGTATTATAAAAATATAAACATTTGTGGATTTCTTTTCTCTCCCAATCTCTCCACTTTTGGGAAGATTGAAAATAAGGGTTATGAGAGAAATGAGTTTCTCTCCATTTCTCTCTATTTCTTCCCATTTCTCTCCACTTAAGATAACCAAACAAGGAAGAGAAATACATTTCTCTCTATTTCTTTTCTTTTCTCTCCAAATCACTCAATCCAAACACACCGTAGTGTACCCAAAAATGGCGAGTTTCCTTCTTCGAATTCCAAACAACTTCAGAAACTTCTCTGTTTCAGCTTCTTCCAATGGTTACTCTCTCTCTCTCTCTCTCTCTCTATATATATATATAGTTTGAATTGAGATAAACCCTATTCTGTTAAAAATGAGAGCTCTTTCTCTTTTCTTCATTCAGGAGCTCCTTCAGGTGTGGGTCAACAAGGAGGAGGAGGAGGAGGAGGAGGAGGACCAGTAATTGTGGAAATTCCAATGGACAAGATACGAAGGCCGCTGTTAAGGACGAGATCCAACGATCCTGAGAAGGTGAAAGATCTCATGGACAGCATTAGCCAAATCGGTCTTCAAGTTCCGGTATTTACCCTTCCCTACTATTTCCGATTAGGTTAACCCCAACCCAAAGGGAGATACATAGCTACTACTTGCCCAAACCAAAACCAAAACCAAAACCAAAACCAATGGGGGTTGGTTTGCTTGGGAACAATTTTTTAAAACATTTTACTTTCATTCTGTGGATGCTCTTCTTATTCAATACAATACAATACAATACAATACAGCTCTCTCTACAGAATTTGCGCATAAAATTATTCAATAATTCATTCACTCTTATTTTAACTTATCTATCTGTAATACAATAACGCAGATTGATGTGCTTGAGGTTGATGGAGTTTACTATGGTACGCCCTCATTTCAATTTCTCCATAATACCAAATTATTAATTACTACTAGTTTTTTTTTTCAATAGTTTTCATTACCATAGAGATAATTTTTGATTCAAAAATTACCATAGAGATTGACCTACATAGAAACTGAAATCAAATACAAAAAAGACCCCCAAAAAAAAAAAAAAAAAAAAAAAAAAAACCTCTAGTCTAGTTATTCTCCAATGTTATGTTATGACCTTGGAATTTTCTCATACATGATTCACCGGACTTGTTTATCTCTTTCTGCATCTTCACACACACACAGGTTTCTCAGGTTGTCACCGATTTGAGGCTCACCAACGCCTAGGCCTCCCTACAATACGCTGTAAAGTTCGACGTGGAACCAAAGAAACTTTGAGGTTTTTTGTCCTTTCTTCCTTTGCGTCTTTTAGCCTCTCTCTATCTTGGGGAAAAAAAAAAAAAAAAAAAAAATCTCTTAATTTTCAACTTTGTGATTTTACTTAATATGATCAATATCTTTTCTTTTGCATTTTTATCTTGCAGGCATCATCTCCGTTGAGCTGAGTTGGCAACTTTGATTTTATTAATAATGATATTTGCTAGTTATTATGTTGTAATGTGCTTATTGTATGGTGTGTTGTGTTGAGGATATGGAAGCTTGTGAATATTTATGTATAGGGTGGTGAATTTATTATCTTTTTCCTTCTACAATAAAAAAGCAAGTTGCCCTTTTTTATCTTTTTAAAGGGGCTGTTAAAATAGTGAAACAGTCTTTGTGCTTAGGGCATGCTTTTTCTTCGGTACAGCATGCAAATCTAAAGTTGATATTCAAAAAATAAAAATAAAAACTCAAAACAACTCCTACATTCATAAAATAAAAACTCAAAACAACTCAAACTTTTCAATAATCAGCTCTCTTTTTTTCAGCTTATATTTGCCTTACAAGTTATAAATAAAAACTGAATCAAACGCATTGCCACAAATTGCACCAAATATGGCCAAAGAGTAATAATATATAAACATAAACGTCACAAGTTATTCTTAGTCATATATGTTGCAGTTGAATTGCTTCTGTCATATTATTTGAGAGTAAGGTCTCATTTGGCGTGTAATAGTTTTAGCCTAAAAGTTAAAAAATTATTAAAAAAATTAAGAAGTTTGTAATTTATATCAAAAAGTTAAAATTTTCATTTTCTTTCTATTTTTTACACATCTTTTTATAAAAAAATCATTTCAAATATATTATTTTTTTATTCATATTTTAGTCAAAAAATTAAAAAATTACTAAAATAACATATTCCAAACGAGACCTGAGACAAGATTGTGAATTTATATGTTCATATAGCACTTCTACATGCTGAAAATCTGTGCAAACTCCAAGGACAAATAATAACCTTCTATTTGGGCTACTGCATTACCCATTTCAGAAGCTGGCAAGTGAGCACAACAATGCACAAGTCATATAGTTCCACCAATGAATATTTTAGCTGCATAGATCAATTATATCTCATCAGGGCCAGGCACAAGAAGCATGCTGTGAAATGAGTTTGAATATAAATATTGCCAAAATTTATATAAATCACTTCAATGATAATTACAAATACCTAAAAAACTAAACATTTAAGCACATATTTACTTCTAGTGTTAAAGTTTTGGTTTCATTTCTACTTATATGATATAGGACCAGATCTTGACACAGCAAACCTTGGCAGTGGACTGGGACCAGTGCTCCCTGATGTTGAGCCTTCGACAAACTTCACTTTGCGGCTCGTGCTATAATCCAGCGGACCACTCCGCCGAACATTCCGATGTTTGTTGTTGTCAACACCTCGTATGCTTCCACTATCAGTGTCATATGGTTGATCCTGGCCGTGAGCTGATGATGCCTTAAAATAACCCGAATCAGTAACAATTGACTGAGGAGTTGAATCGCCACGTGGCCTGATTAAAGGAGATGCATGTGATAGAGATACAGCAGGCGATTGGCGTGGTGATGCACTGAGTAAAGCCAGCGGTGTGGAGGGAGAATTCGCATAGTACTGACTATATATTGAACGGAGAATGGGGTAGGGAACGTGGGCTTCAAGCGAGCTTCTTGGGAGGTACTGTGAGATCTCACACAATTGGTCCAGGAAGATGAGCTTCGCCACAAGATGAGATCTGTGCAGAAATGCAGCATATTAAGAGTTTGAAATCACTAACAGATGCAATTACTATAGAAGGAGAAAATTATGATCATCACCAAGACCGACATACACCTTAAAAGAATGTTTTGGTATATAACCTCACTTTTTACTTTAGTTTGAAAACAACTGGACTGAGTGAAGTTTCAGTATGACCCGGGAACCTTGACATGACTAGACCAATTCAACTCTTGGGTAAGTTTGGCTAAGTCAATACACACACAAAAGAAGAAGAAGAAGAAACAGAACACAGTACAAAGATATAAGGTGCATTTGTTATAAGGCTGCACTCAGAAGGCAAGATTGATATTACCAACTCTCGGTAGTTATGAAAAGATAATCATTCTTACCTGTTGAATTCATTCCAAGAATCCAGTATAATTCCTGCAGAGAACTTAATAAAGAGCTGCATTGTGGACTTTACACTTGTTTCAGCTGACAAGCGGTTATGTATCTCAGGATCCAATGTCTCACTAACATGGCCATTTGAAAAAGACTGTTTCTGCTGATGTTCTCTTTCCAGTCTAACAAACTCACTTCCCGCAATCACAGCACAAATGCACCTACATGACATCATTTGCATATGAAAATCTGAGAAATGTTGAGCAGAGAGGTACAATACCATATTTTAAACATCTGTATCCAAAACTAAATGGATCCACTGGACAAGGCACAATATTCAATTGAGGTCGCACAGAGGGCTGTCAAATTGGCGAATTACAGAGATGGTTTCAATTCCATTATTATTTTTAGACATAAAAAAGGAAAACAACAGAAATGATACATATTAGACAATATTACAGAGGCAATCAGAGTCATCATTGGCTTTGAGGTTTCCATCAGATAAATGTGCCATTATTATCCTACATGTACAGTAGAATGCGGTTCCTCAACCTGATAATTATTCAAGAAAGATCAGATAAATGGCATACTGCTAAAGGCCCAACAGGGATCATCTTTATGCCTGTTTCATTCCCAGTGAAGGGTGAATGAAGCATTCATCATACCTTCAAGTACTTAACTACAACTTTTTTCTTGAATTATGATAAATCAAAAGCATCTCACCTTGCCAAACAGTGGATATTGTTGTTGAAGCCCCCAGTGTCAACATTGAAAGCAGTAGTGTTCCAGATATTTGATGTCATGAAGGTAGCAAAGAAATATGGCAACAAACTCCATGAACCATCATTAGCACCTCCGACCTCTTCCAAAATTGATCTTACCCACTCAGTATCATGATCAGTGATTACACCAACACTATTTGCCACTCTTCTCATCCTCCTAATTTCCTTCTTCTCAGGGATTTCATCAGGTAAATGCTTAACAACCCCAGCTAGCAAAGAGTGTATTAGAGGTGCACCATCTTCAAGCACTCCTCCAGAAGCTTCTACTAAAAGGCAATCAAAGGCTATGGCTTGCCCTGCCTGAATACAAAACCCAACTACCGTCTCCATATCTATAATCTGCTTCATATTTGCCTCTCTTTCTATCCGGTCACCAGAATGCATGCTTCCAGCAACTGCCTCTAGCAGCTCTCGGTTTGCACGCAATGATGTGTCAATGCAATTTAAAAGTGCAGCTGTGTGTTCTTTAATCATTGTGTCCAACTTGTCAACTCCATATCCACCAAAAATACGAACAAAGGCTTGCAATTCCCTGAGATCAGTAACGGACTCTGCAAAATAACCCCCAACAGGCCTTGTGCTCTTAAAGCATCTATGAAGTGGTGCAAACAAGATTCCAGCACCAGACATGTCTTTGACAATGTTTTCAATGTACCAGTGGCAAACAGCTTCAGTGGCTGATCCAGTATGCTGCTCCTCAGGTTTATCAAACAAATGCAGAGAAGAAACTGGACCAGAGAAGGCTTCTGTGAGTAAAACTTCACGGATACCCTGTGTCAGGTCCATACTAATATGTTGCTCTGCAAGATGGACTATGCTAATATGTCTACGAATCAGTGACTCCAGAACAGAAGGCCGCTGAAGATCGTTATCAGTTTTCAGTACTGCAAGCAGTCTCCTCTTGAAGTTCACAAGGATGCATTCTCTCATGTACTGCATTGTAAAATAGGTGCTCAGAAGAAAGTAGTTTAGGGATAGATATGTTATACTTCACGTCCAATATGTTTGTGTGTGTGTTTAAGCAAAGATATACTCACAAAAAACTTAATTTCATATATATATTTGTTACGTGCATGCCATCTAGCCAGATCTAAGTCCATGCAATTCTCTTCAGTTAGTAGTATAAATGGGATAAACTTGACCTAGTAAAATTTAAAGATGTTTCTTCTTTGGTGATTAAGAGAGGAAATGCACACAAGTATATGCAACAAATACTGATGCAAGGAACCCCTTACTTTGTTGTTCCCCTTGCATCTTGTCCGGCTTATACATTGGCATTGAGCTTTTTATACAAGAAAAGAGAGAGAATAATAATAATAATAAATTATTACTAAATGTAAACAGACCAAAATAGATGAGGCAAATAGTTAACAAAGGAGAAGAGGAGACATCATTAGCAAAATAACAAAGCATTAGATTAAGGAGTCAGTAAGACATGTAACTCCAATTTCACTATCATTTAAGCAAGGAATCAATAGAGCACGCCTTACCTCCCTCAGAACAAAGACATGGTTTAGAACACATATAGGCTCCATATCATTTAAAACTGAGCAAAGATTTGTCAACCTCTGCATTGCAGCTTCTAACCTGCCATTAACACAAAAGCAAATTGACTATCAATTTCATAAACACTACCAAATAAAAAATAAAAAAGAGAAGAAGTGGTAAAACAAAAATCTGGCATCTGATTGATATGCCTTACATTTTTATAGAACTGTCATTTTCAGGATAGCTCTCATAGCCTGGGAAATGAAAACCAGACACTCCTTTTGGTGATTTTGACGAAGGAATTGAAACTCTTGATGTCAGATTCATGAGAGTAGCTGCCTGCTCCGGTAGAAGCTGAAATACTACATATTAGTCTAACGAAATATAACTAACTTCCTAATTTGCTACACTAACTCATAACAAATATGTAACAACCTGCATCTCCAGAGAGCCAAAGCCTCCTTCAGAGTCAAGAATATTGATTAATCCTTCCAGTCCTCCCATGATAGATTCAATAAGGGACTCGACATACAGGACTGCATCTCGACCAATTTTAGTAACCTGTACTCATTAAAGTAACTGTCATTCTGTAGACCACTCTGAGTCCTGGTATTCTAGATGAAGATATGCAATGCAGAGCATCAATTATGATAAATTCAATCAAGATGTAGCAGGTATTTGTTAATATAAATTTTGTGAAATAAATCACTGAAAACAGAAAGGATTATTGTTCTAGAAGTGTTCACGTCAGTACAGACAAATAATTCACAGTGTTCTTAAATATCATACATAATTTAAAGAGTAATCATATTCACCAAATAAAATCAAACTAGTATCATCTTAATTGATTCAGAACATTAAATAACTAGGACAAACTTCATGAAATATATTTTTAGCTCATTTGATGGCAATTTAATAATCATTCCAACATTGTGACTCACTGCAACAGGATTTTTCATCTTTCCTCATCCAGCATGAAAAATAGTCATTGATGTAAAAAAGTGAATGACGTCACACATTAGAGTTCTAGGACAACAAGAAAACAGAAAGTTGCCATGTTAACTTATGACATGTGGTTTCCCTATTTGTATGAGCATGCAATACCTAAATGAGTAGGATGACAATTGAATACCTCTTCGGGAACAATTGCAGACGCACATTCGGGAAAACTACTAGCAACACCAAGCCATGCACAGCAATGTTGAGGACGCCCTTCAGGTCCAAACATGGTGTTCCTGAAAACCTGTTTTAGGCTAAGTTCGGATCACACCTAAGAATTGTAACTGTAGATGAATGTGAAAACTGCAGTGTGTCATGGATGGGCCGTCCAAACCAGACAAAAACAGAAAGCAAGAACTTACAGTGGTAAGATGCTGGTGATAGAAGTAAAGCTTTTTCAGACTCCCATGTTTTGATAGCTGAGATTCAAGTTCATCAACACATCTGTATTGACACAGAAAAATCATTACATATATCGATTGCAAATCTATGTGCAAATACAAATCATTTAATGCAAGTTCAATATTGAATGCTGGAACTGACATGAATTCTCTATAGTTTCAGTATTTATAAAGGTGACTGAATAATTTGAAGCAGAATCAAAAGAACCCATGCATGCAACTTGGCATAAACCATTATCATGATAAACCTGGTAACAAAAACTAATCAGGTACAAAAAGTTTCCAGAATGCCAAACTCAGAAGGTAGTCAGAAAAATGGAGAACTTGGTGGCACATTTGAATTGGAGTCTTCCAATTGGCTCACTGTACTCAACTTGCAGGCAACATTTTCAGCTAGTCAGAAAAATGGAGAACTTGGTGGCACATTTGAATTGGAGTCTTCCAATTGGCTCAGTGTACTCAACTTGCAGGCAACATTTTCAGCCTTCTTTCAGTATAGCCTTTGATGATCATCCTTTGGATACTTAAAAATCTTAATTTCCCATGCACAAAAGACGTTGAACCCTTACATGATTACTGAATTTCAAGCAATTTGAGATATATGTAAGAATTTATGTATTATGATTGATATTGTTTTGTTGTATATATCTGTCTTTGTATTATGATTGATATTGTTTTGTTGTATATATCTGTCTATTACAAATGGTTCCTTATATAGATGTAGGTGTAGTGGGTATATAGATGTAGGTGTAGTGGGTTAGGTTTAGTGGAGTAGGTGAGGTGGTAGTGGTGTAGTGGGTTAGGTTTAGTGGAGTAGGTGAGGTGGTAGTGGTGGTAGGTTTATTGATAAATTTTAACAGCCCCCCGCAAACTCAAGGGGGATAGGAACTAACCAACTTGAGTTTGGAGAGAGTAACAAAACAAGAAAATACATAAAAATAAAAGAGGATAGGAGACACTGTATGGTCGTGTCAGACCGTTGGTGAAGACACTGGATGGTGGTGTCAGACCGTTGTAGAGGACACTGTATGGGGGTGTCATAACGTTGTAGAGGACACTGTATGGTGGTGTCATAACGGTGTAGAGGACACTGGATGGCGGTGTCAGACCGATGTAGAAGACAGTTTATGGGGTCATGTCGGACCGTTGTAGCAGACAATGCTGTGACAGTTGTTGTGACAGTTTACGGAGTCTTGTTGGACCTTTGTAGAAACTAACCGGAATCAATGTCGGGACAGTTTACAGAGTCTTGTCGGACCCTTGTAGAAACTAACCGGAATCAATGTCGGGACAGTTTACAGAGTCTTGTCGGACCCTTGTAGAAACTAACCGGAATCTATGTCGGGACAGTTTACAGAGTCTTGTCGGACCCTTATAAAGTCGCACCCTCAAAAGGTGTGCCCAATCTATCAAAAGGCGTGCCATCAAAAGGCGTGCCCAATCCATAAAAAGACGAGCCATCAAAAGGCGCGCCAGACACGCGGTGATGCACGTGATCGACAGTGCGCGTGTCGGCCTCTTCGTCATGTTCTATATAAATCAATGCGGAGGCTGAGGCAGAAAACCTGCTAAAATCTTCTGAAAAAATCTTCCTTGCCTGAGAGAGAAACTCTGTAATACTCTGTAACCAACCCGTCTCTGAAACACTCAGCAACATGGCCTCTTCTTCCCGTCCAGCTACCCAAAACATGGCCTCCTCTTCCCGTGGGCTACTTACGCTCTTTCCAGAACTGAATGAGTCCACAAGAGAAATAACTGGTGCGGTGGCCAGTGAACCTCAACCAAACACCTCTGTGTTTGCTCCGTTGAACTTTCCGATGCGGTCGGTGGAGCAAACAATGGTGGTGCAAACTGATATTGAGGCCAATCAGTATACTCTGAAGTCATGCGTGGAAACCATGACTGCGGTCACAAATTTGTCGTACCGGCTGCAGAGCAGGACAAATGAGGTGCAACAGTTAAACTCCCAGCTGGCTCTGCTCCAACGCATGTATAAGGATGCGCGAGCAGAGATAAGTGTGCTGAAAGCAGAAAATAAGGAGCTGAAGCGGAAGGCCACTGTGATGTTCCGATTTGGAGGTCCGCCGTATGCTGCAGTGGAGGAGCAGGGAGTGAATGTGCTTGGTGGATTAGGAAGCACAGAGGCAACACCGTTAAGGACCGCCCAGGACGGAGGCAAAAAGAAGAGACCGGCGGCAGAATAGGTCGGTGGGTGGCCGTCTGCAGAAAAGAAAACAAAGCTGTTGTTGTTGTGATTTTTGTGTATTTTTGTTGTTGTTGTTGTTTGTTTTTGGTTGTTTTTTTTTTTTTTTTTTTTTTTTTTTTTTTTTTTTTTTGGGTGTAAAATGTGGATCAGGGTTGATCCCGAGATGAATAAAATGAGTGTATTGTGCAAATCTGTTTTTTTTTTTTTTTTTTTTTTAAATAAAAAAAAAAAAAAAAAAAGAAAGATAAAAAAGAAAAGAAAGTGGAACAACGGGAGTGGACAGCTGGCCCATTACTTTGGTGAAAACCAAAAGAGCAGAAGAGCACCATTGCGGTGGTTGTGTGATATAGTTTTAATATTTCAGTGAGTGGGATGCATGATGGGTTATATGAAAAGATGGGAACAAACTCATGTGGGTTAGGGAATGACGATGATAATGTTTTGTGGGAGTGGTAAAAGTAAAGAGAGAGAGAGAATGCTTTTGAGTGGATTGGAGAAAATGCTCTGGAGAGATAGGCCCACAGAAAATCATCATCTGGAGAGATAGGAGAGAGAGAAAGCAAAGGGTTCCGGAGATGGGGTTGGTCCATTTCTGCTTGAAGACTTCGTAGAGACCCATTTGGGTGGTGGAATAGAGAGTCTGGCAGAGGATGGTGGCGGAGACGCCGGAGTACAAGGCTGCGACGCCGTCGGGCTGGAAGATCTTCACCCCAACCGAGATGAGAAAAGGTACGGGTCGTTGAACTGTGGTTCTAACTCTAAACCCAGCATGGCTCGAGCCAGGGCTGCCACCATGGCTAGCATGATCTCCAACATGAAGTATATGTGGAAGCAATAGATGACCAGTATGATCTGTGGATGTATGTGGTCACTGTACTGATAGATTTGCACAAACAAACCCACAAGAACACCTTTCATAGCATAATTCCAAAGCGATTTCTGGCCTTTTTTTTTTTTTTTTTTTTTGGTGGTTTTGGGTAGATTTGGAATTGGGAGGTTGGTTTTGTTGGATCTTGATTGGGAAACAACCAAGTGCAATAAATTTGGGCACAGAGAGAGAGGGGTCTGAGAGAGGGCCTTTGTGAAAAGCAAACAAGATAGTGGCAAGCCAAGATATGAAGAAAGCACTTGTGCCTCCGAGGTGCATAGAGTGGAGATTAAGAGGAAGAAATAGAAAGAGAGAGAGCACAGGGATGAATGTAAAGAATCTAGGTAGACCTTTGGGCACAACCTTAGCTGAAACATAGCAGTAGCAGAGAGATACAATCACTGAAAGCCATATCCTGACGAAGTTGCTGATCTCCCACTCTAAGGTGTGGTTCTTGTAGATCTCAACCTCCATCTCTCTTTGGAGATTTATGACAAAAAAAAAAAATTGCAGTTTATGGGTCGATCTGGGAATCAACAAACAGAGTCTACTTCTTGAAAATCTTCAACTCAACAAACACAGTGAAGACTGGGATGCTTTCTAGACTGAAGCAGAATTACTAGCTACCAGCGGTGGCCGCCATGTTTGACGAGCAGCAGAGAGGAAATGGAGCTTCTATATGTAGGGTTCTGGCAGAGAGAGAGTAAAGGCATGTGTAGAGGTCCGGCGGGCGGCCAAGGCGAGGCTGCCGCCCGCCGGTGAAGCAGAATTATTAGCTTCTTAACCTTACTCTGATACCATGTAAGAATTTATGTATTATGATTGATATTGTTTTGTTGTATATATCTGTCTTTGTATTATGATTGATATTGTTTTGTATATATCTGTCTATTACAAATGGTTCCTTATATAGATGTAGGTGTAGTGGGTATATAGATGTAGGTGTAGTGGGTTAGGTTTAGTGGAGTAGGTGAGGTGGTAGTGGTGTAGTGGGTTAGGTTTAGTGGAGTAGGTGAGGTGGTAGTGGTGGTAGGTTTATTGATAAATTTTAACAAAATCTCAAACCCTCAAGCTCATCTCAGATTTGCTCAACTAGGTAAGCTCACACTAAGCCACAAGGTCATAACTCAAGCAGCAAAGATCAAGGCTAACTTGGCTCATGAATATCTCTGGCACAAATTGTACTTCGCTGTGCAATATTTATGGATTTAGGTTTCAAGATAGTACAATCAACCATCTCTACCAACTAGCACATTGATTATGTTCATTTGGTGCTTTTAATCAAATTGATGGTGAAGTCTAGTTTTTCCTTTCCGTGAAATAGCAAATAGATTCGACTGAGAACCTAAACAACTTTATTGCTTGATTAAAAAAACTCACAGAATTCTATCTATTTCCATATCTGAAATCTCTTTCTTCACAGAGGAAGATAGACATCATCAAATCAGGGGTCAAACATTTACCACTAATATATCCATTGGCTATAAGAATATCCATATATGCATAATTTACATTTCAAGACGTATTTTTCAAAGTTCCAGAGTTTTACAACAAACTCATATCTCATTTATGCATAGAAGCAACAAAAAATTGTGTTAATTATAAGAGTTCTCAAGACGTATTTTTCAAAGTTCCAGAGTCTTACAACAATCTCATATCTCATCTGCAACAAAAAATTGTGTTAAGAGTGCATTAAAAGAGTCTCAATTTAAATTTACATCCTAGTGGAAAGAATGAGCAAGTTTCAGTGAGGAGTACATTCATAATCAGCCCATACACCAAATGGGAGTTGGAGAGTACCTGGACCAATTGTATGCAGCATTTCCTTCTGACACTAACCCCTCCTTTCCAGTAGATACTGTAGCTTTCTCTAAATGTCTAATGTTCATAGATGACCGAGCAGAAGTTACAATCATCAATATAGATAACCAATCCTTACGCAACTCCTGAACAATAAACATATATTTCACTTTTAAATTGAGGAAAAAAATCAATGCAAAATGTAGGTCATTTGAGGATTGCAATAATCAACATATTGTTTAAAACAATCAACAGACAAGAATATACGGGAAATCCATAAAGTAAACATTACAAGAAATGTAGAGACATAGATCACTGTATAACTATTTCTGTCAGATTGTTGTATGCTGACCATATTCTTAACCAAGGATATGTAAATGAAATCAGTACAACCATGTCTGCTAGATTTCTTTTTTCAGGATTGATTGCTTTTTCCTTTACTACAAATCCAATCATTTTATGCAAAGAAATCTAAGCAAATCTAAGGCTTTTGTCTATAAGCAAGCTAAATTGCTTAGTCTTGATTGCTAAAAAAAATATATTAGCTCCTCAGAAGCAGTTTGGTCTAAATAACAATGCAAAAACTTAAGCATCTGTTCAAAATACGTGGTGATTTCGATGGCACTGCACTAAGCAACACAAATCTAGGAGTATCAAGCATGTGAAATTCAGTACAAAACATGCACTCATGCATGCACAGCAGACAACAAGAATTTTTTAAGTTTTCTTTATGATAAACTTCCCAAGGTTTTCTATGTGACAACAGATCTTTCATAATACATCTTATACGTTGTTGAGTATCCCAGTCATAGTCACTAATCACCATCACAACAAAAATATGAAAATTGGATTTTCTACTTCATACAAGAACAATATCTTTGTTTCTTACAGATTAAATCAGACAAAGCATTTGAAAAACAAAAAAGAATTACACAGGGTAGGACAGATGCTGCAGTCACAAATTCAATGCAGATGAATGACAAATCAGAAACACATGAATGATTATATTACAACAAACCTCAGGGAGATGCTAATTATGCTACTAAGAAATGAAAGGTGGCTGGCATAGATTCCTTACTGACAGATCGCATGTGATGGCAGATATATTTTCACCCTGTGGTTTTGGTATGTTTTCAAGATGTTGAACTATCTGCTGGAAAAGTCCTTTCAAGGTTGCATCGAGGTCAAGAGCCACCATTCCTGGGGTGCCCAGCAAAAATCTAATTCTACCAGCACATGATGATAGATACGATAATGCATAGCCTCTAATTGCTGCAAAGTGTCATTAATGCTCCATTACTATATAATCATTATGCAGAAAATTAGTTTGGCAACAAAGCCATTACGCTTGATATATGCCAACTAGACTAGAAAATTCAAAACAAATGTGTAAAGCGATATCTACAATTTGGAGAAGTTGAAGCTTGATAATGCATTGCCTCTCCATATTTTCTACGGACAAAGCACATTACTTGTCAGTATATAACATTTTCTTGTGGTGGATTTAGTTCAAATGGCCAATTCAAAGTCGGTGAATTTCCACTAATAATTAAACATTATATGTCTTCAATATTGTGGCAAAACTGGTTGACCAAGAACCCAAACTAACCTGCAATATACTTGCGCACTAGACAGCAAAGATGGTCTATTCCATCCAATAAAAAACCAATAGTTGGATCACTTGGATCCTGCAAACAAAATTTAAACCTGTCAAAGTCCAGCACTTCACCACAGGCAGGCACACTGAGCAGCAGCAAATTAGCTTCATGAACCATCTACAATGTCAACAAATTTTAACTGATACTTCAGAGAAGAAATTTTGGACCTACTATGTCTACTGGCACCATTCGAGCAGCTTTAGATTTTGATGATACAATTCCCACATGTTGGAAATACCATATAACCTCACATTGAGCTAGTGCCAAGGCAGAAAATACCATCTGTAGAACCACATAATCATCACAGAAGTCACCTCTTAAGTATATGATTATGATACAAATTTTAAAAGGTAAATCAACACATTTGAAGATTATGCATGCAATTACCTAACCAAGTATTCTTTGAATGCAGATGAAATAATAAATTCTTTACTTATCAAAGAACACGCTTCATAAAAAAATCATTTGATGACAATGCACAACATAGCATAAACTAGTACAACATTTAATGAATTTTTTTATTTATTATACATGTTGATGATTACAAATAATTAAGTTGCACAAACATGTGTAACTTAGGCCCCATCCTAGTACAACATTTAATGAATTTTTTTTATTTATTATACATGATGATGATTACAAATAATTAAGTTACACAAACATGTGTAACTTAGCCCCCCCTCCCACCCTTTTTTTATTTTAGGAAGAAAAAAAAAACTAAACCCTCTTTAACATATAAAACTCATGGATGAACTGGGTTAACAATTTCTGTAACAGCTAAAGTTGACTTAGTTGAGGTTCGGGTCCCGTGAGTCTTGTAGGTTTATAATCAGAGTGCGCAACGAAAATGTATATTTCACCTCTTAATTTAAAACATCAACATTTATGAAATTTCAAGGACAAAAATTTTAAAAGGTAGGGAGAATGTAACAAAATTTAGCTTCCAAAAAAATAACTACCTTCTTGTTCCCTAGAAAGTTATAATGAAGAAGCATCTTTTAAATGATTAAATTGCATCGCATACTTGAAGATTTTAAAATATAATATACCTGAATGTTAGGAGCCAACAAACTTGGCTGATCAGTAAAAAAAAGTACCATTCTTCCAATCTCTTGCTTTAATAATATTCTCCTTTCTCGGTGTATGGCATCACAAGAGAATAATGCTTGTTCATGCACTTCGCTGAAATTATCAAAAAAAACTAAACAATGTAATATTTGACAGCTATGGTTCCACAAGCATCAGAAGGAACAAAGCAGATTGGTAATATGTAATGAAGTTAATCTGATATAATTTTGTAACAAGAATTATAGAAATTTTCTTATGGTGAGAATACAGATGATATGATCCATAAAAATGGAATCATTGATAGTAACACTTTTTGACGTGAGCTAGTGTAGTAAATAGATATCTCCTTAATTTGACTACCCAAATGGCCTTTGACAGAGTCGAGTGGAAAAAGATTCATATAGCCGACCCCAATTAATAGGACTTAAGACTTGGTTTGGTTGGTTGGTTGGTATGAATAAGTGATGTAGTTATACAATTTAAAACCTTCAGCAGTGCCCTAAGGCATGGGGATTTTCAGCTATCCCTACAATGTGTTTGGCAGTGCTCTATTTCAGCATTAGCATGTTGATTTAATGAAATATTGGTGTACTATAAACAATTTTTAGCATGGAAATTGGAAAGGAACCACAGGGGATGTTCTTTTCTCCATTTAGTTAGTTCGGAACTCAGGTCCCAATCTATTTCAGGCCTACTATGTCTTAAATTTGCTAGTGTTTTTTAAGAAATCCACAACCTGCCAACCTGCTGATTTGAAACCGCTAGAATACTCAGTTGACCCACCAGTTCCAAGGCTGTGCAGTTTGGTGGCTGGAGAAATAAATAGTTAACCCGATAAGGGCAGTTCCACCGAATATATTTCCCCCAAAACTGCCCAAACTGACACGTGCACAACCCTAACCTCTAAAAATTTATCTAAAAAAAAAATTCCACTAGCAGTACTATGACTACTATACATCAAAAGAGGCCTCCCATACCTCCTTGAAAAACCCAATATGGTATTGCCCCCTACCACCAAACAAATACTAATTAATCCCATAACCATGAAGCCTCCATTTCAAAGATGATAGGACAAGTTATAGCGGGTTTAAAGCAATAAACAGTTCATCAAGTTTTAGCAGAAGTTCAATGCTTTGAATCAATGGAGAGAAATGTCCAGTTTAGCCAAAGATGTCCAGAGTTTATAGTTTACATTGACGGGAATATCGAATCTAACTTGACCTTACTATCCAATTTCTATTCTATTATGTATCAAAATGTCAGAACCACACATATTTTCACTAGCTGACTTTAAACAATTGTGTCACAAACTTATGATCAGCTCATGAGCAATTGCAATGGTACTACTAAGCATAGTGGCAGCCAAGAGTGCTTACCAATATTTTGCACTAGTTCAAAATGATAGTCAGCAGCAATCTCTGCATTCCTAGAACATAAGGGAAATGCTGGAGCTTTGGTGCATGTATGATATAAAATGCACTTAAACAACAATTTGGGAAAAAAGAGAAAGAAACATCCCCCAAATTTGTTAAATCCCTTCAGAGATTGTAATTTTCTTTATTGCCCTGTAAATCTTATGCCAAGTGCAATGCTTTTCAAATATAACATCTATTGTTTGAGTTATACCCTATCATCTTCTCAACTTGCTTTGCAACACTGTACTCCAGATCTGCTTCTTTTTGCTTTGTACGTCCAGATTTTGCCATCTTCTTTGACTCCAATATCCGTGGCAACACATATAATTGATAATCCTCATGCAATAGTACATACTGCACATTTAGTATATAACAATGATTTAACCTGCTCGGTAAGCACATTTAATATGTAGCAATGACAAACTAGGTCAGTAAATATCTTCTCTTTTTTTTGGGTGAATACTCAGTAAATACCACGTTTATAATAAGTGACTTGTAGAATTCACCTCATCTCTGAACAATGTAAGAACTAAATTTTCCTTTAGTACAACCTGAAACCAACCCCAAAAAAAGTGTAAGGAAAACAAAGGGGAAAAAACTACAGCATAAACAAAATAAGGAACATTTGCTATGAATAATTATTCATAACAGAAAACTTTTCTGTTATGAATAATTAATGGCGATAGACGGATTAAGATTGCAACTTTTTTAAAAATTCAAGGTTTGCTTTTAAAAAAATTAAAAACTTAGGGTTTAACTTGTGACAAGGGTCAAACCCTAGGATCTATATTGTAATTTCCCCTTTAAATAAACTCTTTCGAGTAATAACAAGAGAGAAACAAAAAAAAAACTGCCTCAAGTTTACCAAAGCAATGTCGATGCTGGTGACTCTAAGAAGCTCGTCAGGACAAACAAGATACCCAAGTAATACCCATTCCCGATAAGAAGTAACATTTGCTAAGTCTTGAGCTCTCTGCATAAAATAAAATAAAAATTTTGAAAAATAAAAAAGTAAAGATGAGATGAGTGATGAGACTGCAGCATGGCTATAAGCAAAAATCCTTTTCTTTGACAGAACAGTCCTAGTTAACAGTACTAGAGATATCAAGGAGATTTCAATAAGCTAAGGACATCCCAACATTTTTCAGCATCAAGCAAATGACATATTTACCATTGGGTGTGCTGAATTTGTAAGAATGTCAGGATATCGAGGATGAAATGGACTCAGAAAACCCTCATTTCTCAGCTTCCTGGTATCTGTAGATAGAAATATTATAGGACCCACAGCCTCTAAAACCTGGAAAAGCATATTGGCTGTTTAATCAAAATGATAATTGTGAAGAACTGTTGAAATTAACGCTTTTGGAAGAAAAAACTAAAAACTAAAAGATAATAATGGCAAGCAAGAAGCAACTATAATAGTCACATATGTAAATAAGTCCATTTCATTGTTTCTTGCAGGCACATACATGATTCCAGGACATGGGATCTTCCACCTTTATCACAGCAACTGTATATATGTTCAAATTTATTCAAATCATTCTAACTAAGACAGAGTCAAACAGTAACCCGCAAACAATAATAGGTACCATGATCGGAAAGAAACTAAACAAAAGAGTACAAAAAACCCCAAACTACTAATAAAGCTCATAGTGAAAAGATCCTGAAAGAAAATCTGTATATTATGAATCCAACAGTTGAGCAAAAGACCAAGCCAATTTTTTCATTAGAAGAAAATTGAATTTCTTATGAGATTATTTCAGAAAGAGGAAAGACATATAACCTCTCCAATACGAGGGCTGACAAAATTCAAGTCTTCATGTAATCCTTTCAATGGTGGATCATAAGAGTCAATGAATTGAACCAGCCTGTAATTCAATAAAATGAAATATATCAGCTGCAACATGTAACAATGTCGTTCATAGTATATCAGGGGAAAATCCTAATATCCATGTTATCTGAACTTATTTGGGTCCACAGTGTAACTTAATTATAAATTTAACCTGATTGATTAGTACTTTTCAAAAAATAAATATATAAATAAGATGACTGACTTGTGATGCAAGACATGTATCATATGTATCAAGTTTGCAAAAGCATTTAAGTATTTCAATAATACCTCAACACCCTGGACTTCTGTTCATTCCTTGAAATATCTCCCTTTCTTAAAGTACTAAATTCATTGCAAAATTTAAGAGCATGATTATATGAGCGCAAACCAGTAGGCATCTGTCATGTTGGTATTAGACTATAGCACCATCAACTAAATACAAGGAAAGACAACCGGTCCAGCCTAGCATTATATTTTTCCCCCTTATGATGACACAACTAGAATGTAATTATTTGGTAACATTAGCATCAAATTTGTCTCAAATAATTTCCAGTGACACTTCAACCACAGAATAATCACAAAACATAAAGTTTCATATACAAGCAAGCTGCGTAACACTTCTAAATTAATGTGAATCAGAATATAATCCCCTAACTGCTATCTCAACCGGGGAAAAGGAGATCTATATGTCCTGCTTAATTAGAGAATGATATTCTAGTATAACCTGCCCAATGTCCAGAGCAGAACACAGAAACCTACTGTCTAGATGGAAGTCTTTTGTATTAGTACAGTACACAGAAGAAATATTTGGGGGGGGGGGAATAACATCGACTTCTAATTTATCATGTTTATTAAGGGAACTCACAAACACACTCAGAATTTCTAATGTTAGAAGCAAAAGAAGTGGATTCACAACTTTTTCATGCATCAGCTCAAGTGGATAAATAAAATAAGTATTCTTCACATCTCTCGTCCGAAAACATATAGTGCATATCACCATTAAATAAAACAAAAGAACCAAAAAAGTGAAGAAGACTTGTCGACCATCTAGCCGGGACAACCAAGATAACCATGAAAAAATTCCCTACCGATGATAAAAATCACAGTCTCGATCATTACGCAACATGGCATGCAATAGGTTGTACATTTGCAACATCATTTTTCTTGGTAACTGCAATAAAAGAATCAAACAAGAAATGTTGTATTAAAAATGAAAGCACATTTGCAAAACATACTTACAAAATTTTATTCATATATATGTTGGATAAACCAACTAAAATTCTCATTTAAATAGCATTAACAAAATGGAGAACATAAAAGAAATGCATGATTTGTGGGCTTACCTTCTCAGCAAAAAGATTGACTCGGACGAAAGCACAAAAAAGGTCCATAAATGCATGTAGAATAAGAGAATTTTGATGGGGCTGCAAAAGAAGTTTACCTAGTCATCAGAGATTTCATCATCTAGACACAGACAACATTTGTTGTCACTCTTTGACATAACAATTTAGCAACTCTAGCCTTTCTTGCATATTGATAAGTTTTAACAATATGCCAAGCAGACAAATATTAGCATAGACATGTCACAAATACCAAAAAAGAAAAAGGGTATTTCAAATCCCATGAAAAGGCAACAGAAACCAGGCCAATCTTCAATACCTTTCTTGATGTTCATGTTAGAAAACATCCATATTCTAGTTTTTGCACGTTAGTATACGTACCAACAACGTAATTACTGTACTGCTTAGATCCAATATGAGCCGCAAAGCTTGTTCCCTAAATGCCATCAAGTCAAGAAGCAGCTGATCCAGAGAAAATAAAGTTAATTACAGATACATGTAAAGATCTTATTTGTATTAAAATGATAGTGTCACTTATAAAAACATCATCAAAATATCCAACAACTTCAACAACAAAGTAGTTTAAATGCCCAGATTGGAGAAATGGATAAAAAAAGAATGCAATCTGTCAATCACGCTCCCAACACAAATAATGATCATAAAGCCCACTCAAATGCTACTTCCTTCTTTTCTTGTCTCTTAGGAGTACTAGTGCTACTACAACCAAAAACAATACCATCATAGTGTGCTCAAGGCTAAAGAAACCCGAACCGTACCCATTTTGTCAGTACTGAGAGGCAACTCCTTCATGCATGATGCGGAGGAATTGGAGGAAGAGACATAGAAGGGTCGTTTGAGGTGTATGGCTTCTTATTCATTGCTTTAAAGGAATTTGCTTGTTTCCTTTAATTTTCCTTTGGACAAGTGAGACTTTAGCATTTTTTTTTATTCAGTTGTTGAATTGTTAGATCCTTTATGTGTGATGTGCAGAAATTGGAGGAAGAGAAATAGAAGGGTCATTTGAGGTGTACGGCTTCTTATTCATTGCTTTAAAGGAATTCCACTTGTTTCCGTTAATTTTCTTTTGGGACGAGTGAGACTTTTCCATTTCCCTTTTTTTAGTTCTTGACTTTTTAGATATATACAGGCACAGGTGCTGTCTGGAATGTGGACTGTACAGGATCTGCAACCCTCTTTTTAGCAGCTTTTCTAGTGAGATTTTACTTATCACAAAAGGATAGTGCTCATTTATGTTGAACGGTCCAAGATAGAAACTTGATTAGTTGATTCACATGCAAGACCAACTAAGTGATGCCTGAGTATGAATTAGACAATTATTTGGTTATGACTTTCGAGCCTTTTCTTTTTGCACAATCATAAAAGCATCTTAGAGGCTTTGTGCTTTCCTTTCCTTACTACAATGTATAAGAACAACAACTACCTTGAAAAGTTAATAAATTCCTAACATATATATTCACTCACATCTTCATTCATAACATTTGAGCTTTCTCAAAACTCTAATAAGTAGTAAAATGGAATTTGAAGAAGAGTATACAGAAAACAATGTCTTTTTTGCCAATTTCAGTATACCAACATAATGGTTTTTGCGCTTCCACGCATTGGTTCTCAAAGTAACAGGCTCCAACCTTAATTCTAACCCAACAAAAAAAAAACAGAAAAATATGTTTCATATCATACGCCAATGTAAAATAGAACTTCCTCAGCATTCTTACATTTGAACATGCTCATGGCTGGGAAAGGAATTTGTAAAAGGACGTACCTGAATCCATGGTTCCAAGCTTTGTAAATGAACTTCTGCATTGTCATACAAAGCATCCAGCGCAACCTTGTCAAGCTAAACCAATATTCCCATTGCACTCAGTGCCATTTCCATGAACAAGAAGAAAAAAAAAAACTCAATAAAATAGTCACAATTCTTACACGTTCGAGCTGTAATTTGCTGTGATGCTCTGGAAACTTCTTTGAGAGCAGGACACAAATCTTTGGATGGTTGGGGAACACGCCTGCCTTCCAAAATGCATCAGAAAACACATGACCCACAGAATCCGGATAGTCCAAAATTTGATTCAGCCTGTACATTTTGGCCATTAACCCTTCAGCAACTTCAGTAAGCTGATACACCCACTGCATGTTCAATCCCTTATGCAATCCACTAGTCTGGACTGTCCCTTCCGGCCCCGCATTCCTAGAACCCCTAGATGTCATTGGAGGGGTCATATCTTGACCCAGATACTCAGTCCACCTCGCCGGACCTTCCCATTCCCTCGATCTTCCTGCCGTGGGCGATGATGACAACGCATCTTGAGCCGAATAATTTTGCCTAGACTTTGCCATTTGTATTACTTAATCCACCCAACAACTCTGCAAAAATTTAGACCCCCAAAAATTTAGCCTAGACTTTGCCATTTGCAATGATTAACTCATTCAATATCTCTGCAGGTAGGAATAGGGCCTTTCAAAACCTTGAATCAATTAAATCACAAATCCAAGAACTCAATAAGTTGTGTTCATTTCACAATTCAGCTTTTTCGATCAAGCAAAAACAAGTAGACCAAAAGCATACATTATAATTCACATTCTATACCTTCTTAAAGTTATGAATTACAGATTACTCCAAAAGTTTTAGAGAAACTTCAGTGTTGTACTACAATGCTCAACTGAATCCAGATTATCAAATTACATTGCCTCTACAAATGTTATACATGCAGTAAAATTCGAAAGAAATAGAGCCAGAGAGAGAGAGAGAGAGAGAGAGAGTACCGATTAAAGTTCAGAAACAAAATAGACTATTCGCCGCCATTGGAGCTTGAAATGCGAGTAATCGAGGGGTCAGAGTTCAGATCTGAGCTTCTGAAAGACGGGAAGAGAGAGTTTTAGAGAGAGAAATTGTAGGCATAGAGAGAGAGAGAGTTGGATTAGTTAACAGAGCTGGTTTTCTGATAAGTTTTTGGGGAGGAGACGATTATTTATTTCTTTCTTTCTTTTTTTTCTTTCGCTTTCGTTTCTCTTCCTTTGTCTGAGAAACTCTCACAAAAAGTGAGGAAAACAAGCACCCACGATTATAGTATAATGTCGCGGTGTCACCTACAAAATAAAATAAAATAAAATAAAATTTTAAATTTAAATTGATGCGTTCTTTGAATTAGGCTCTGAGGGCTGATTTAGAAAAAAAAAAAATTTAATATTTATTAGATATGTAAAAAAAAATAGAAAAAATATGTTAATATTATAATGATTATTTTGACTTTTTAATTAAAATTTAAGATTCTCAAATAAGAAGCATTTTAGCTTGACTTGATTTAATCCTTTATTTGTAAGTATTAATTTTAAATTTTATTAATTAATTACATAATAAATTAAAATAAAAAATTATATATATGCGTTCCTTTCTAGGACCAAAAATTATTACAATTAAAGTTGGGTATATAATTTTTAAAAATGCCAAATTATTTAATTACTCTCCGAGTTCAAGATAAAATCCTCATATATATGTTGGATAAAGTAGGCCATCTTGGTTTTAAAAAAAAAAAATAAAAAAATTAGTCTAAGGTCTCTCTCCTATTTTTAATAATGGAAAAGATCCACAATATTGTATTATTTTATGATGTTTAAGATCCCTCAACCCCACACTCATATATCACAGAGAAATTTGACTCCCTCAAATCAAATCTCATTTCCCTCTCCCTTTCATCCTCTCTCTCTCTTTTCTAGCTTCGATGCTGTCATGAAGCTCGCTCTCCAATGCAACCGACGATCCGTCAACCTAGACGACGACGCCTTGATTCTCATCTCGCTCTGTTGCATTAACCCCACGCGCCTCAAACTCTCCGGTTGCCGCGAGCTCACCGACCTCAGCATGGCCGTTTTCGCTAAGAACTATAAGGGTTTGAAGAAGTTCTTGTGTGGATCTTGCAAGTTCGGAGTCAAAGGCATGAATGTAGTGTTCGATCACTGTTCCTCTCTCGAAGAGCTCTCCATCAAGCGCCTTCGTGGCATCAACAACGGTGGAGGTGTGGTTGCCACTGCCGAGCCTATTGGCCCCAACATCGCCACTTCGTTTTTGAAAACCATATGCCTCAAAGAGCTCTACAATGGACAGTGCTTTTGACCGCTCATCGCTGGAGCGAAGAATCTGAAAACTTTGAAATTGTTGAGGTTCCAAAGAAAATTATATACTCTAGAGATAGCCCATCCCATGACCGGTCATCCATGGCATTCATGCCACTACTACTTTCTGATCAGTCGAAAAATGATGATGATGGATGTGGGATGCTATAGCCATCCACGATATTTGGACCAACCTATGATGAAATGGATGTAGTGACGACAGAATGTAAGCTGCCAGAGCTTCAACTTAATGATTTGATTGTGTTCTACGACATTGGGTGCCTATTTAGCCTCTACAAGAGCCAAATTCAATGGCTTCAATATACAATCCAGTGAGTCTCTCTCACTCTATATATATATATGTGTGTGTGTGTATTGGTTGTTGTTGTTACTTATTTTGGTGATTAATTTGTGTATTGCATATCGTGATTGGAAAGGCAATCCAAAAAAAATCTTTAAACTAGAACCTAGAGAATTTCTCTAGCCTTCCCAGAATTTATCTGAAGAGATTATTTGAAAAGTCCAAAGAAATTCTTTGGATAGATGTATATTGGTTGTTGTTGTTTATTTGGGCGATCGATTTGTGTATTGCACATTGTGATTAGAAAAGTAGAGAAATTTTTATGGTTTGAACCCAAAGATATTCTTGCAAAAACTAGAGAAATTCTCTAGAAATCCAGAGAAAATTTTTAGACTTTTCTGGTTTGGAGAAAATTTCTCTGGGAAGTTCAAAAATATTCTCTAGATTCTCTGGATTGATTTGAGAGACCTTAAACATTATACAAATATTAGATGTCTTTATACTATAAAATCTTAATACCAGGAACTTTAAAAACAATCCCCTAAAAAAAATTATATTAAAGTGAACCTTAGAATAACTAATTGATATACTTCAAATAATACATGTATTTTTTGGGGGGGTTAGTTTGGAAAATTTAGTCAAAATCTCTCGATTGGACCCTTATTTGATGAAAATAACAACCCAATTTATTTTTCTTCATAAACTTCCTAAAAAGAAAATACATAACTGAGTAAGGACAAAGTAAAATATGTATTTTTTTCTTGTATAATATTGCCAGAGTAACATATTACTATGAAACAGAGTAACATATTATTGTTAAACAGAGTAATTGTCAAACAGAGTAACATGTTATTGTCAAACAGAATAACTTATTATTGTTATTATTTACATTAATTTTAATGGTAATAATTTATGTTTTTTAAAGAATTTTATAGTCAACATGGATCTTATTTGATAGATCTTGATGAGAAAATTCTAAAAATATTAATTTTATTAAAAATCGACATCTACATAAAAAATTATATTATTTTAAAGTTTAATATTTTGATAATAGTGATATTTATTGGACTTTTCAAGGAAAACTTTTTTATATTTGTCCTTAATGCATTAAAATTTTATTATGAGGGAGTTTTGACTAAATCACCTTTTTGGTTTCTCATGTCCAGGTCAGCTTAACGCACACCTCAATTAATTTTCACGCGCGGTGAGAACCTATCGTTGGCCATGAGAGTTACAAATGTTGGGACTCAAACTGGGGAGCAAATCCAGTCAAACCCTAAAGTTTTACTAGAGGTGGACAAACTACTGAGCCACAAATTCATAATTTACACATAAACTCGACTCTAAACAATCAAATCCAATGACTACCCAACTCTAGTGTATAATTCCTCTCATGAGTTTTTGTTTTATGTAGGCGTAAACTATTTGATCTGTCAAAAAATGTAATTGACTAGGGATGGGGTGGTTAGAATTTTCGTGTTCTATTACTAATAACATCAATACCAAAAACATGGTCCCATGGGAAGAAGTTTGGAAAATAATGAACTTTAAAAAATGACTCATGATATGTATACTAAACCATTATTTTAAAAAGGTCATTGTTTTGAAAACACAAATTGCTGTTTTATAGCTTTTTAATTTTTTTTCTTAAAATCATATTATTAAAAACAATTACCACAGGTTCTGTGTTTTCTTTAAAAAAATGTAAGAGTTAATTACAAAAAAATCCTCAGGATTTTGCGCCTTTTTCATTTTAAACCTCAACTTTTCAATTTCGACAAATTAAACCCTATCCTTCAACCCATGTTTCAATCTGCCCCTGTCAATCTTTGTCATATTGAAGTAATAGAAATTTGGGCAAAATTTCAAATTCAAACCCATGTGTTCAAGTATTTGTATCTCTCTTGTCGTAATTCTGTTTCGCTTCATTTTCGCGACATTGAATTCACCTCATGGCCTAACTTTCATTCCATCCCTCATGTGTCTTGTTTCACATCTTTTTGCATGCTGTCAGAACTTTGAAAGTTGACCAAAAATAATTTTTCTATTTGAGTAAAATTTTCAGATTCAAACCTACATTTTCAAGTATTTGTATTTGCCTCATCGTAATTTCTTTTCGCGTCGTTTCATCTCATGACCTAATTTTCATTTGTTCCACCTCTTTTTGTATGCCCTCGGAGCTCCAAAAGTTGGCTAAAAATAGTTTTTCTCTACTTTTTTCCCCTCTATCTTCTATCTCAATGCTTCTTCCTTTCTTTCTACAACTATTCTCTATTTTTCTCTTCTTTCATGGCCTTTCCCCCACCATTACTTTTCTTTCATTTCTTGTAAATCATATACCTCCATACTCGACGGCACCACCACCGTTGGAGGTTTGGTGGCTACCATGAGCTCAGTGGAAGGGCCATGGATAAAGAGAAAATAATTGTGGAAATGAATAAGGAACAAAGAAGCATGGAGATAGAAGATAACACCACGGATCCTCTAGAGTGAAATTTCTCTAAAGTTTCCTAAAATGCTATATTGTGTGGTTGAGATTTACTGGCAAGTCACATCAGAAAAATTGATGTGACTTGCCAGTAAATCTCAACCATACACTGTAGCACTTTAGGAAATTTTAGGGAAAAATCACTCTAGAGGATCCATGCTCAGAAGATAAAGAGAGAAAGAAGAGAGAGAGAGAGAGAGAAAAAAAATCTTGGTCTAGCCAATTTTCAAAGCTCTGATGGCACATAAAAAGAGGTGAAACAAGATGTATGGGATGTGGAATGAAAACTAGGTTATGAGATGAATCCAACGAAATGAAAATGAGATGAATCCAACGAAATGAAAATAAGATGAAACAGAGTTAAGAGAGATACAAGTGCTTTATTATGTGGGTTTGAATCTTAAAATTTTGTCTAAAGAGAGAAAATTTTTATTTTTAACCAATTTTTGAGCAGCACGCAAAAAAAGGTTGAGTAAGGCGTATGCAGAATGGAATGAAAACTAGGCCATGAGGTAAATTCAACAGCTCGAAAATGAGGCAAAACAAAGTTACGACGAGGGAGATACAAATGCTTAAACATGTGGGTTTGAATATGAAATTTTGTCTAGATTTTCGTTAGATCAATATGAAGGAAATAGACGGGAGGGTCAGATTGAAATATGGGTGGAAGGATGAGGTTTAATTTTGTCGAAAATAAAAACTTGGGGTTTAAAATGAAAAAGACTTGAAACCCTAAGTTTTTTTTATGTAATTAATCCAAAATTTAATTAATTATGCAATCAAAGTTTATCAACATTATAATTATGGTAGTATCAAAGCACTTGATTGCATCCTGTTGGCTTTTTGGCTTTTCGAAGGGTATTTTTGTGAATGTGAGCGTGCCAGCAAGGATCAATCAGTCCTTACAGAAATTATAATTGCCAACCAATTATCAGACGATTGTGTTTTAGTTCTTTTCAGCCTCAATGAAGAGGACTTTTACTGGTGGCTTGACTTAGGAGAAATTAAGAGAAATGACAGTAATATGAAGAACAATTGAAGTATTTCATAAAAATGAACACTTACAACGGTCCGAACTCAGCCTCGGAGAGGTTTACAACAGCAATCTACTTGAATCTACTTGAAGCTACTCCTATGAATCGAAGTGCAGTGCGAGTATTTAAAGTGCAGGTATTTAAAGAACAGGTATTTAAGGACTGGAAATGTAAATGACTGGAAAGAAAATATATGAAGTAAATGACTGGTTTGTATGGTCTGAGTCCCTCTTTCTTTCTGGGGGCTACCCTGCTATTTATACTCGTCAGTGATGACCTTCGAACTGCACTTCGAACTGTCGAACTGCTCCTCCATGATCGCTGGTCATGCTTCCTTACAAGTAGCTCCATTACGCCATTACTGGCAGTTGAGCTTCCCTCTTGTACTTAGATTTGAATATGAGTAACCGTTTGAAGACACGTCATCTTGCATCCCGTTTATTTGATCTAGTGTTACTCGTATCATGTGAGGACCAATGTTTATTGTCACGTGTACGATCAGGATTAAAGGCTTGAATAACCTTCCTTTATTACCCTTACTATGCCACGTGTCGAACTGTAACTGGCTTTTACAAAATATGTAGCCAACATTACCCCCCGCACTAATATACCCAATACTTGGTGATATTAGTGGATTGCAATTTTCCCGCGCTTCCAGAACGTGTATGAAGTCCATATTCTGGAAATACAACCGTCATCCATTTGGAGATCATCTACATTAACTCGTCGAACATCCCAATACCTTAGTATTCGAACAGGTTATGGCTGCATCAACTTCCCTTTCTATTGATCAAGCATATGAAGAGCCTTTGAGTGATGTTGTTCCCCCTCGAAAGAACCTCCACGCATTCATTAGCCACCTTTACCCGCCCTTCTATATTCAGGTAATGGAGGCTTTTGTAGATTATAAACCTCTGGACTATGAACACATTGCTTTTAATCCCTTGGTTTACAAACTTACAGATACAAAGAATTCTTCCCCTAAACTCCCTTTGTATTCTGACCGAACTACCCTCGAGCCTTTGCTTCGACAAGTTGAAAATATGGATCTAGGAAACTCTTCTTCACAGACCTCTGCATGGGATGAAATTGTGACCTCTTCATCCTCTGGAGCTTCTGGCTGGACAATCTGGTCCACTCCTGAGACTTATGATCTGAGGGAGCGAATCAATCACCATTTTGTTGAGTTTACTGACCCTTTGGAGTTTCCCTCCTACGCTCGAAGCTCAGTGGTCTACCCTTACGCGCCCATTGACCTTCGACGTAGCTTGGAGGAGAATCTGCTTGTGGCTTGGTATACTTCTTCCATGCCTACGAAGATAATGCATCCTGCCCAACGTTCAGAAGAAGCACAAGGGTATACCCCTTCATTTTTAGCCCAAAAGGCGAAGATTTGTTCTTCTGATTGGCTTGACTATATTAATGCTTTTGCTCCTTCTGTTCCCGTGCCATCTCCCATAATAGAAGCATCCACACCTTCTTCTGCATCTGCATCCTCTGAGATAGAAACACCTGCTCCTTCCCCTTCGTCTTCTGAAGCAGAATCATCTTCTCCTTCTCCTCCTCCCATCCTTTCCTGGACAGAAAAACTAAGACTTGCCCTTCCAATGGACAAAGTCTTTCCACCTTACCAACCTCCGTCACCCCCTTCTCCAGCCGAGCGAAAGCAAGCTCAACTTTTGCTTGCGGCTTTCTCCCACCTGCCCTTCAATGTTCTTGAGGATGATATTCCTCTTAAGAATTTCCAATGGGCTTGTGATATCCTCACTAGGGGTCATGTCCTCAACCCTCTTGCTCAAGCAGAGCTCCATTTGTTTTTGGACCAACTCCCAGTGCTCCTCTACTGGCATCAGAATTCTAAGATCACCATCCAAAATCTGGATGAACTTTTATCTCTCCGAATTCATGCCCAATATGAAGCAGAGAATCTCATCGAAGAGCTCGATGACTTCAGGAATAAAGATTCTACATACTGGGATGGTTTGGTTATAGATGACTTGGAACAAAAATCGAGGGAAGAGGCCTTCGAAGCAAAGGCTGAAGAACTCTATTATGAAGTGAGGGCTCATCAGCTTATGCAATCGACTTTAGAAGAAATAGAAGAAATAATAAAGAAAGAACAGAAATTTATTGACCATTGCTGGACGAAATTTCATGACCTTGTTATTTATTCTATTCCTTATTTTTATGAGCTTGAATTTGTACCGAGATAGAGTTACTTAATGTAATAAACAAAGTCTTTCTGTACTTAACACTGTTTGACTCTGTTTCCTTTTATCTCTAAAAGCTAACTCATAACTTTGAATTGAACAATTTCATACTTCGAATCAACTGTTTAATGAAGTACTAAAAGAACCAATCATGTCTTCTTCCAATTCATGGAGTAAAATTGACAATTCTGGCAGATATCATTTTAGTACTTTGATTTCAATGACTTTATATTAACTGTAACCAATATATGGTCATAGTTGATATAGCCAATCAATTTGAAACTGATCTCTTTTGGCTTCGAAGGGCAAACTATGGTAATTCCTTCTTGCTCAAACCAATAACTGGTTTGGATGTTCCGAACAATGCCCTTTTTTCCTTAAAGAGTTCTAGGGCTTGCTTCGAATGTTATCACTTCGAACAGGTCTTTAGATTTTTTGAAGTAGACCAATACTTTGAATATTCAGACATTTTTAAGCATGCAGTATGCTTCGAAGTCGGCTCCTGCATTTCGAAGCCGTTTTTGTTTGAAATTTTAGCGCCAAAATGTGGCTTCGAAGCTGGCATCAATGTGTTTTTCCCTCCAGAAATTATCGATGTTGAAAGAGATTCCTTGTTTTCGCACGTTTTAGTACTTAATGACTTACGAGATGTATCCCCGCACACAAAAGTTATTTAAAACCTTTTCACTCTGTGCCCCGGAATTGCTTACACATTCAAATCCCCTTTGGATTTCCATTTCTCTCTACTCCCTTCTATATTTTCCGAAAACCCACGATCAATGGCTTCTTCCCCATCAAAAGTTCCGACCATAGAGCGCGTAAGCTCATCTGTGGCTTTGAAGCGGCTTATTGATGCTGAATGTGAGAAATACAAGGGTGATGAGAAAAGTGCTATCGATGGGCGTTTCTTTATCCCTCGTCGCCATGTGCAGCGAGAGTACGTGCTAGGACCTATTTTCAAGGAGATCCCTTCCGAGCTTCCCGCCCTATATCCTCGCTTGGAGAATCAATGCCTTCTGTATGAAGGTGGTCTCGACTGGCAAGGCTGGAAAGTCAATCGTCCTCACCGATGCTGGCCCACGATGAGACCAGAGTGGCAAGAATGGTACGACCGAGTTGTCCCTGCTAGGACATTGGACCTTCAAGAACTCTGCCTTCTTGATGCTCTTCGACTATCTAGGGTAACTATCCCAGAAGACCCTTTTCTAATCCCCGCTGCTTTATGTTTCTGGAACCCTATTTTCAATTTCTTTCAGTTTAGGTGTGGGATGATGGCTCCCACTGTTCTTGATATTTGCCATCTATTAGGAGTATCCCCCATTGGTACCCCTATCACACCAGATTTTCCTGACTTAGTAGTCCCTTTCTCCCTCCCCTCTCTTAATGTATCTTACAGTGATTTTGTTAGAGTCGAGAACAAAAGAATGGGTCCAGTAACTGATAGGGAATTCTTTTCCTTTTTATTATATTGGCTTTGCAAATTTCTTTTCTGCACCTCCTCCCAAAGAATCATGCTCGAATTTGCTCCTCTTGCCAAAGCCTTGGTTTTGCAGAAAAGAATAGCCTTAGCCCCATACATTCTGGGTCATGTATATAGAGTTTGTTCCCTCTTTTGTGAGAAACCCCTAGATGCCAATCAAGGGGGACCATTTTGGATTCTTCAGCTTTGGCTCTTTGCCTATTTTTCTGAACTACAATCCAAATGTCTTAAATTTTCTGGGCTACACTCCCTCACTCATGGCATAAAACTGGCCAATGCTTCACTTTATCCAGCTACTTTTGCCTTTTATTTCTCCTTCTTTCATCAACTACCAGCTGCTCTTCCTGATCATCGTTTCCGTCCCTTCGAAGCTAGCATAGGTCCAACCTGGTTAAATCACTTCCTTAGTGATAGGCTCTGTGCTTTGCCTATTCATAAAGATATGTGGGCTTCCCTACTGATCCCTAGGGAACTGTTTATTGGGACCACCAACCCCAGAGCCTATAAATGCATAGCTGAGCCTTATTGTCCTGCTCAATTTGCTAGACAATTTGGCCTCACACAAGGAGTTCCAATACCTCTTTGCAGCAACACCAATCTGAGTCTTACTAAGAGGGATTTGAAGGTTCGAAAATCGAGATTAGAAGAGGCAACCTTCAAGTTTATGGATGATTTGGCCAGTTTTGAGTTCATCCCTTTCTCCCCTCATGGTACTGAATTGAAGAGATATCAAAATTGGTGGGTGAGCAACATGGAAGTTTATTTGGCCATCTCCTCTCAAAACCTATTGGAGGTGCTGGATGTGCCCAAGCCCAAAGAAGCTGAGACTGTCATTTCTTCCACTATTCCAATTACAGTAACTGCTACAACTCAGTTTACTTCTGCTGCTTCAATTCCTCCCAGAGTCACTCGAAGTATGTACCCCTTTCTCCTTTTCTCTAACCTCTTCATATAATGCTTGCTATCTTATCTCTAATCCTTCTTTTATGAAGGTGGTCAACAACAAAAGAAGAAGAGACTCTTTGAGCTAGAAAGGGAAAAAACTGAACTTCCAGAGATGGAGGAAGAAGAAAATGATCAAGAACAGGAGTCTCCCTTGAAAAGAAACAAAAGAGACCCTCAATTGGCTCAAGAGGGGATAGCCGCTAGGGAAGAAGAGGAGAAGCTCACTTTTGAAGAGTCTGGACCCCAACCTAAAAAGGTCGAGAAGACAATGGAGGAGCGAATGATTCCAACTCAAAGGAAAAGGAGAAGAAAAATTACCGTTTCTCCTTCCGATTTTACCGAAGATTCTGATTCCGAGACAATTGCTCAAGTAATAGAAAAGAGGAGGAAGATCACTGTTCTAGCTACCAGCTCGTTTGAAGATCCCATCCATGAGGTTGTAGAACAAGAATATCCCAAAGCCATAGTTGTTCTTGAAAGAGCTGAGGAGAGGCAGCAGCAACAATTCCTTGGGACAAGTAAGTTTCTGCATGCCTTTATTCTTTTCTTGTCGACTTTTCAAGACTAAGACTTGACATTACCTCACATTTTCTTCTTTTTACAGCAACGACCACTGCATTAATCTTCCCAACGGAAACTTCCCCAATTTCAGTCGAAGTTGATCAGATGCAACGCGTGAAAACCATTCAAATCACGCTCCCACTTCCTAAGCCTATATTCGATACGTCTTTACCGAGGCCGAGTATCCCTGCATCTCTTTTCCTTGGCTTAGAGCCATACCTCCCTTTCTTGACTCTTGATCTGCCTCAGTTTGTTTCTTCGATCCTCACTCTTCCTCCTACTGCTACTTCATCTCGCATGGCAGTTGATTCTCCTTCAGGGGATGCCGATAATTTTCCAATTCATGACTCATCACCAATGCCTACTTCCAGCCCTTCCTCACTTGATTTGCTGGTGGCCAAGACCATAGAGGCTGCCAAAGATGCTCCATCTGTTTCTCCCATCCCTATGCAGCCCTTTGTGTCTTCCACCACAACACTCTCTATGCCCTTCATGTCAAGGGATGAGGTAGACATTTTTGAAGAAAGACTAGCTAGTCTTTTTGACATTCCTTCTACCTCTCCTACTTCTACTACTGAAGCTGAGCCATTAGCCTTGGCTAACTCCCTTTTGGAAATCTTCGAGAGTTCTCCTTCCTCCAGCAACAAGCCTTTTGTACCTTTAGTAGATTTGGACACATGCTTGCAACTGTTGACTTCCTTTTCGAGGATCCCCTTCGAGGCTCTACAAAGGCCTATCATCAGGAACGGGTTCCTTCAATGCTGTAACATTGCTGAGCAGTCTGCCATGAGTGTTTCAAGTCATCTATCTCAGGCTGCAGCTACTATTGATTTCTATCTCAACATTTGCCATGCTGCTAAAGCTGCGGATGATAAGCTGGTTAAGGACCAGAGTTTTGTTTCTCAGGTGCATACTGAAGTATCAACTCTGAAAGAACAACACTCTTCTGCCTCCCACTTTCGAGTCCAACTTCTGGAGAAGAAAGCTCAGCTCGAAGAGGAGTTAGCTGCAGTAAACCAAGCCTTGGTTCGAACTGATAAGAAATTGCACATCACCAATCAAGGACTGGCTGATCGAAAAGAAAACATGGCTGCAGCTATTCAATTATTTCCTTCCCTTAGTAATAGGAAAGCTATTGTACAAAAACAATTAAAGCATTGTAATGATTTTTGGGCCAACTTGTGGCATAATGTACTTGATTCTTTATGAAAGCACACTATTTTGAATATAATTTGAACAAGCTTTGTGTTTTTGCATATGGTGTTTACTCTATCCCTTGTGTCTCCCAAACGGTTGGAAAATAAGGTTTTAGATATCTGCCATTAATCTTTTTGGGATGTACATAACCATTCAAATTTCTTAAATGGTATGCTCCGAAAGGCAGAACCCTATGAATTTGATATGGACCTTCCCAATTAGGTGACCATTTGCCAAACTTATGGCTTTTAATCCCAATTGGGAGTATTGTCTTCCATACCAAATCACCTTCATCAAAGCCAATGTGTTTGACTTTCTTATTATAATTCTCGGCTGCTTTCTTCTTTTGGAAAAGAATGCTATTTAATGCCAAAATTCTGGCTTCATCTATGCCTTCTAATTCTAAGCACATACTTTGATGGTATTGTTCAGGATTCAATTGATCTTGACATCTTACTCTCAAAGATTTGACATTAATCTCCACTGGTAAGACTGCGTCATGTCCATACACCAAGGCATAAGGAGTGACCCCTGTGCTTGACCTCGGTGAGGTTCTATATGCCCACAGAACATCCAACAATAGGTTATGCCAATCCCTGGGATTGTCATCCACAACCTTTTGTATTCCTTTTTTCAAGGACTTATTGGATGACTCAGCTTGACCATTAGCTTGTGCATAATAGGGTGTGGAATTAACAAGGCTAATTCCAAATTCTGCCGCAAAAGCCTTCACCATCTTCCCATCAAACACAGTTCCATTATCAACTGTTATGGTTTGCGGGATTCCAAATCTATGGATCAAATCTTTAATAAAACCAATAACCTCTGTTTGGTCTACAGCCTTGTATGGCTTAGCTTCGACCCATTTAGTGAAGTAGTCTGTGGCCACTAGAATGAAACAATGATGTTTCGAAGAAGGTGGGTGTATTTTTCCCATCATATCCATGGCCCACCCTCTGAATGGCCAAGGCTTTACTACTGCATGTAGGTCAGTTATGGGCACGTGCCTTATTGTGCCATGCTTTTGACATGCCTGACACCCCTTTGCATATTCTATGCAGTCTTTAAGAATGGTTGGCCAATAATAGGAATGCCTTCGAAGCAACCATCTCATTTTTACACCAGGTTGATGAGCACCACAGATGCCTTCATGAACCTCAGCCATGGCTGTTAATGCTTCTTTTGGGCCTAGACATTCCAACAATAAGCCATCTCCCCCCCTTTTGTAGAGAGCATTACCATATATCATATATTGCATAGACTGCAATTTAACTTTTCTACTGGCCTTCGAAGATGGACCAACCAAGTACTGCATTATTGGATGCCTCCAATCTTGTTCTTGTAAGTCATTATGATTGACTTCCAAGATCACATTCCTTTTATTCAAAGGTTGAATTAATCTCTGATATGTTGTTTGGCTTATGTCCCTTTGGGTATTATCCCTTCTCTTGAAGTTCGAAGCCTTTTGAGCCACATCATTGGCTCTATTGTTCAAGAATCTTGGAACATGGGTTACATTTGCTATTTGAAACTGAGAAAGCAAATGTAATGCAACAACATAATATGGCAAGATACTTATGCTTTGACACTTGAAAATTCCTTTCACTTGGTTAATCACCAATTGAGAATCCCCAAATATGTCAACTGCATGTACTTGTAATCCAATAAGAATCTCTAGTCCCACAATTAAGGCTTCATATTCAGCCTGGTTATTGGAACAGGTAGCTTCATCCACTCTAAAACCATGGGTAGTTTCTGTCCCCTGTGGAGACTTGATTACAATACCAATTCCAATTAACCCATTTGCTTTCGACCCATCGAACCACATTTGCCATGGCTCAACACTGGTCATACCAAGTTCCATGATCTCCTGGTTCTCAGTTTGAGATGGATGGTCTGCTAAGAAATTGGCTAAAACCTGCCCTTTTACTGCCCTTTGAGGGACATATTCTAGATGAAATTCTGATAAGGCAAGTATCCATTTGCCAATTCTTCCCCTCAACATTGGTCTAGATAACATATATTTAACCAAATCTGTGGTTGCAATTACCAAGACAGTTGTAGGCAAAAGATAATATCTTAATTTTATTGCAGCAAAATACAAAGCAAGACACAGCTTTTCAACAGCTGAGTATTTACATTCACACGAACTTAAAAACCTACTAAGGTAATAAATAGCTTGCTCCTTGCCTTCTTCATTATCTTGGGCTAAGAAAGCTCCCAATGAATCCTCTGCTGCAGCTATGTATAACTTCAAGGGCTTGTTCCCCTTTGGTGGCATCAGCACTGGAGGTTTAGCCAAATAGGCCTTGATACCTTCGAAAGCAATCTGATGCTCTGCTGTCCACACAAATTCCTCTTCATCTTTCAGCCTTAACAAGGAAGAAAATATTTTAGTTTTCCCTGCAGTGTTAGAAATGAACCTTCGAAGAAAGTTAACCTGCCCAAGGAACCTTTGTAATTCTTTCTTACTTGATGGGGGTTTGGCTTCGATGATTGCTTTGGCTTTATTCTGATCAATCTGTATTCCTTTCTTGTGAACAACATAGCCCAAGAAATTTCCAGATGATACCCCAAAAGCACATTTAAGAGGATTGAGCTTTAACTTGAACTTCCTCATCCTTTCAAAAGCTGCTTCTAAGTGAAACAGGTGCTCTTTCATGGATTGGGATTTAACTACAATATCATCAATATAACATTCCAGATATCCTCCAATAAGATCATGAAAGATAGTGTTCATGGCTCTTTGGTATGTAGCTCCAGCATTCTTTAGACCAAATGGCATTTTAACCCACTCAAAGGTGCCAATATTCCCAGGACATCTGAACGCTGTCTTGTGGATATCTTCCTCTGCAATGCATATTTGGTTGTAGCCGGAATGCCCATCCATCATTGACAAGACTTGGTGACCTGCTGAACTATCTACCAGCAAGTCCACTATAGGCATAGGGTACTCATCTTTGGGAGTTGCTAGATTTAAATTTCTGAAATCGATACATACCCTCATTTTGCCATTCTTCTTGACTACAGGCACAATATTAGATAGCCACTCAACATACCTGGCTGTTCTAATAAAACCTGCCTTGAGGAGTCTAAGGATCTCTTCCTTGACCTTCTGAATTACTTCTGGACTCATCCTTCTTGGTTTCTGCTTATAGGGCCTGAAATTAGGCTTCATAGGGAGCCTATGTTCCACTAATGACCTGTCCAATCCTGGTAGTTCATTATAAGACCATGCAAAGCAATCTTTGTATTTCTTCAGAACAACCAAAAGCTGGTTTCTGTCCAGATCATTCAAACAAGCACTTACATAAGTGGGCTGTTGTACAGAACCTTCCCCTAGATTTACTTCTTCTAAAGGATCTTGTGCATGAGAACTCCCTCTAGTTTCTGCTGCCTTTGAAGTGATCTTCGAGCTTGGTTCTGCCCCTAAGTTCTTCAGTTCAATATCTCTGCCCTCCTCCTCATAGACAAAATCTGTCCACAAGGCTTCCTCTTCCTGTATTTCTTGGACTTTTGTTTCAATGTCCAAGGCACAGTACTTACCAAGAGTCAAGACTCTAGCCTGTTGCTGCTGCTGTTTGCAGCCAATTATCATGGCCTCTCTCTCTTGCTCCTGAACTTTCTGGACTATTGCTTTTATGTCCAATGCTGAAAACTTGATCAAAGCCAAGGACTTGGCTTCTGGTGATTCCTCTCTTTGCCTATAACCAGGCATCATTGTCATCTCTAAGGACAACCTCTTCATCAGCACTTTTTTGGACTAAGTGCTTCAGGTGTGTCACCTCTTCATCAGCCGTCACTTCGGCTGAATTGTCATCTTTCATCAGTATACTGAGAGGTGTCACTCCCTCAATATACAATTTAGCCTCCGCAAAGTCTGCACAGGCTATGAAGGGTTGAGGATCTGCGTCGATCTCCTCTGTCTCTCCATTGCCCAAGGCCATCATGATTTTCTGATGTAAAGAAGAAGGCACACACTTGTTAGTGTGGATCCAGTCCCTTCCAAGCAAAGCATTGTATTTAGCATTACTGTCGATTACGAAAAATGCTGTCATACAATCCCTGGTTCCCACACTTAAATTAATGGGTAGAATCCCCTGAGCCATTTGTTTATCTCCAGCAAATCCATCAATGGTTGTGCTGGTTGGTATCAACCTGGGATTCTTTTTCCCTAGTTTCTTCAAAGAAGATTTCGGGAGTAGGTTCACTGCTACCCCATTGTCTACTAGGACTCGGTTCAGCTGTACCCCATCAAAGAAAGCTTTGATGTACAAGGGCCTGACGTGCTGTGTCATCGAATCCGAGGGGTACTCAAATGGATATGATAGATTGATGCTTACCACCTCTTCACTCTCATATCCATCTTCCATTGGGATGACCATTTCGAAGTTATCTTGCACCATACTTGCTTGTGAATCTTCACTGGAGATCTGAACTGGGTCAGCTTCCTGCCCCTCTTGATTCTCATCTCCAGCTTGAAATTCTTGTGGCAATATGTGCACCATGTTTACTGATACTGGGGGAAACGAGCCAAACTGGATGGCTGGCTGTACTTGTTTCCCCTCTTGGTTACTTTGGTTGACTCCCTCAGAAACATCCTGCATGATGCATTCTGGTATTTCATCACTAACTGATCCCTTCGAAGGATTTTTCTCAACTGGCTCTTTAGTCAGAAACGTTTGCTCAGCCATGAAGGCTTCAAACATCTCTTCCTCCACAACCTCTTTCTTCTGACTCACGCTAATCTCTTCTTCAGTCTCACTATCTGTTTCCATCAGAGCTTTCTCCAACCCTACCAAACTGGCCTTTTCTCTGGTTTTCAGTTCAGAATGAACCTTGGCCAACTGTTCTCGGCTGCAGACCACTGTGCTCTGTGGAACTGGCTTTGGAGCATGGTCTGATTTTAGGTTCTTCCTCCCTTCCGTTTTGACTGATGAAGAATTTTCTCCACCTTCCTTCAGATCCTTTTGGTACTGGGTGTACCTGCGCTGAATTTTTCTCCTCTGTGATCTTGAGATGACTGGGATCATGTCGGGTTCCCTCGTCTTTGGGTGTTTAAGCAGTATCCAGTTGTTCGGAGCCACCATAGGAGGCTTGATCATCCTGCCTTGGTTTATAGTATCTCCATAAGCACGTACCTCCCTAGGTTTGTTTTGCATTACAAACCAATCCGGGACCCCAGGTACCCATGAGCTTACTGATTCAGAAGCTGACCTGCCTTTTTCCACCTTCGAAGCCATCTTCGAAACTGGCCGTGAAGGTAAGTGCTTGGTTTTGTCCTCATGTTTTGAATCTGGTTCAGACCTTCGATAAGGGTGACCATTTTCTGTCCTGCGTGAAACTGATCTAGGGAGCCAATCTCTGGCTTTGATTCCATGGACTGAACTCCTCTCCAGCTTTCTTTCAGAATGGCTACTCTGCATTCTATAATAGTTATGTGGTCTGGATTCATGCAAGAGTTCCTTGCCTTTGTCATGCATTCTGTTTACCACAGGCTCAACCACTGGTGGTCTCTGCCTATCACTAGCCGGATACGGCCTTTTGTTGTAAGCATTGGTTGATTTAGGACGTCTCTGAACATCCCTATAGTATTGCTTCCCATCAGTTGGAAGCCCCTTCAACCACTTGTAACTGAGTCTGCACCTGGGGCACATTCTCTGCATCACTGCTGCTTCTAAAGAATCATCATCCAGTGACTCTTCATCAGAACATTCCATCTGGTGTGAGGAACCTTGTTCAATAACTGGTAGTCTTCTAGTATTCTTCTTGACGTTGGTTTGATTAGCAACATGCATCTGCACATTGACTTCCTCCAATTCTGTCAAGGACAAGTTCTGGAAATCTGATGTAATGACATTGGCTGCTGCCTCTCCAACTTCTGGAAAGGGATCACTGTCAATTCCCATGGCTTTTTCTGTTTTAGCTGAGAACTTCAAACTTCCTTTCCGAATCTGTTCTTGGATCCTGTCTCGAAAAACAATGCAGTTTTTAGTCGAGTGAGACCAAGAATTATGCCATTTACAGTATACTTTTCCTTTCAGTTCATCCGGAGATGGTAGTTTTACTCCTTTAGGCAACTTAAGGAAATTAGCCGCGAGCAAATGATCAAAGATGTCATCTGCTTTTGTTAAATCGAAAGAGTATTTTCTGTGAAAGTCTTTCTTTTTAAACTGCTGGTCTATAGTTGTATCCTTACGAATTAATGCTTCACAGATTACAGGTTCTTTGCCTACAATCTCTGCTGCATCTATTTCATAATTAGGATCTCTATAATATGTCTTATATGATGCATTATTTCGATCTTGTTCCTCTTCTAATAATGTTTCATATCGAGACACCTTATAGGTCAGTTCGACCAAATCTCTGAATTCAGTTGAATCAAACTTCTTTCGAAGCCTGAATTCTAAACCATTTTGAGCCAATCTGACGAATTCTGGCTCTGGCAGGATGACTCTATATTTATTTCGAGCCCTTTTAAATCTGGCAATAAACTGAGTAGCCTTTTCTTCAGGCCTTTGACTCAACCTAGCCAAATCTGCCATAGATACTTCTGGTTCTGATTGGAAGAATTGGGCATGAAATGCCTCTTCCATTTGTTGCCAATTTTGAATGGAGCCAGGTGTAAGGTTGATGTACCATACAAATGCTCCTCCCGTTAGGGAATTTGGAAATAATCTCAGTTTCATATAATCATGGTTAGTGAATTCACCGCATTGAGCAGCAAATCTAGCAATATGTTCTATCGTTGATTGATTTCCAGTCCCATAAAAAAGGGTAAAATCTGGTATCCTGAATCCCCTTGGGTATTCATGTACCCTATCTACCCATTCTGGGTATGGTTTTCTGTATATAGGAGTCTGGACCCCCCGAGCTATTGGTCCACATATCTTCCTAACAATATCAACAATCTGGTCTCTAGGGACCATATTTTGTGCCTGCTGAACCACTACTGGAGGAACAAACACAGGATTTGGTGGATAAACTTGTGCTTGTGGTCCTCTTGGTCCATAAGGTGGTAAATTTGGGGCTGGTTGTCCTTGCGGTGCAGGTTGCTGCTGAGGGTATGGGTAACCTCTTTGAGCATGACCTGCGAAAGGACCTGCAACAGGTGCTGGGACAGGTGTCGTGTCTCTACCATTTGTAGGAAAACCCTCCAACCCCCCGGGTGTAAATTCGAATAAGGGATTGGTGTACCCTCTTGTGCCAGGTATGGCTTCGAACATAGGATTTGTAACCATTCTTACACCAATTTCTTGTACTTGGCCAGATCCACCAACTTGTGTGGCTTCATTATTAAGTGCTGAGGTATTTTGGCCTGCTATAGGCCTTGAAATGGGTTCATACCAAGACTGAGGTGATGGTCTTTCAAAGTTTTGGGTACTAGTTTGACCATTAACTTGCATAGGCTGTTTTTCTCTAGCCAATCTTTGTTGGGGGACATTTACAACTTCCTCCGTTTGTCTTGTGTTTGTTGGTTGGTGGTTATTCATTCGATCCAAAAAGGATGTTGCCCACCTTTCCATTGTGTTCATTAGTTGTTGTCCCATGGCATTCACTAAACCATCCCATGGATTTGTTGGCATAGTGGACGGTCCAATTCCTTGGTTTTGTCCAATAATATGAACATATGGTTCTTGTCCAGAAGTACTGGTCTGCTCGACCATGGGTTCTGACAATATAGGAGTTTCCACAGGATGTGTTACCACATTATCCTCTGGATTTGGTATTTCTACCTCTCCTTCCACGCCTTCTTCGAAGCGTTCATTTTCTCCTTGTCGTCTTCTTCTAGCCATTTTTAATTAGGTCCCACCGGGCGTGCCAAAAATATATGTTGGCTTTTTGGCTTTTCGAAGGGTATTTTTGTGAATGTGAGCGTGCCAGCAAGGATCAATCAGTCCTTACAGAAATTATAATTGCCAACCAATTATCAGACGATTGTGTTTTAGTTCTTTTCAGCCTCAATGAAGAGGACTTTTACTGGTGGCTTGACTTAGGAGAAATTAAGAGAAATGACAGTAATATGAAGAACAATTGAAGTATTTCATAAAAATGAACACTTACAACGGTCCGAACTCAGCCTCGGAGAGGTTTACAACAGCAATCTACTTGAATCTACTTGAAGCTACTCCTATGAATCGAAGTGCAGTGCGAGTATTTAAAGTGCAGGTATTTAAAGAACAGGTATTTAAGGACTGGAAATGTAAATGACTGGAAAGAAAATATATGAAGTAAATGACTGGTTTGTATGGTCTGAGTCCCTCTTTCTTTCTGGGGGCTACCCTGCTATTTATACTCGTCAGTGATGACCTTCGAACTGCACTTCGAACTGTCGAACTGCTCCTCCATGATCGCTGGTCATGCTTCCTTACAAGTAGCTCCATTACGCCATTACTGGCAGTTGAGCTTCCCTCTTGTACTTAGATTTGAATATGAGTAACCGTTTGAAGACACGTCATCTTGCATCCCGTTTATTTGATCTAGTGTTACTCGGATCATGTGAAGACCAATGTTTATTGTCACGTGTACGATCAGGATTAAAGGCTTGAATAACCTTCCTTTATTACCCTTACTATGCCACGTGTCGAACTGTAACTGGCTTTTACAAAATATGTAGCCAACACATCCAAAGAGTATTAGTGGAACACATGATACCAGCAGAGTGCTAATATTTTTTGCAGCAATGCTAAAATTACAGTTCCATTCCAAATCGATATGCCCTATGTTTGAATAATTCAATGACAAGCGTTCATTGTAAAAGATTTTGGAATTGATGATTCGGAATCGGTTGGATTGGAGGGATCCAGAGCCACAAGGACATTCAACAAGCTCGAAAGTCTTTTGATTCCAAGCGGCCGTGGCCCAATTCTATGGAATTAGATATAAGTAAAACTTGTCAACTATTAAAGAAAGATCAATTTAAACTTGTGATAGGCCAAACAAAATGCAAGAATTAAACCCAACTATAGAGGGCTGACTTTTAAAATAAATCTCAACCTATCATTACATTTTATGTAATTCAGTTTATGTTTTAATTTTGTCTTTTAGTATTAGTATTTTTTTTTAAGTGCATGTAATTATATTTTAACATCATTGACATTATTTTTTTGGGAGGGTGAAGTGACTGAGTTAATGTTAGTGGGTATTTTAGGACTGAATTTTAAGGAAGCTCCTCCACCCAATAGATTGTGGAGAACATACTTGGCTTTGAAATCAAGCCAACATCATTGCATCAGCAACTATTTTGCATACCTGATGTACTAAACATCTCTCTCTCTCATTTTTCTTTTTCTTTTTTTATTTTATATATTTATAATAGTACTAAACATCTCTGTGTGTATACATACATATATCATGACCACCTAATTTGAATACAATAATCACATAAAATAGACTTTTCTTATTTTATAATTCAGCAGAGCTAGTTGGAGTTGGAGTACATCCCAGCTGAGGCAGGTAGAACCTTCCATAGATGTGCTAAGAGTTCATATAAAAATTAAAATAAAAAAATTTCAACTTTTTATAAATTGAATTTTTTATTTTTCGTGTTTTTTATTTTTAGTGAATATTTTTAAAATTTTAAACAAATTTTTTTTTAATGCACCTTATTTAGTAAAATATTTATTAAAAAAAATATTTTAAAAAATTAATAAATACACAAAAATATGAAAAATATACTAAATTTTTATATTTTTTTATATTTTTAATATTTAGTGAATTTTTAAAATATTTTTTTTTACAAATATTATACTTTTTAAGTGTATTTATATTAGGTGTGTTTAAAAATTAAAAAAATTCAGTGAAAACAAAAAATACAGAAAATGAAAAAGTAAAATTTTCTAAAAAATAAATTCTAAAAATAGAAACCAAACAGAGTGATTGTATCCTACAATCTTGCAATGCTATGGAAATGTTTGATGACTATCCCAACTCTTAAATAATTAGTTCTTTGTTTTGTTCTGTTTTATTTATTTATTTATTTATAAACTTAAAGCTATTTTACTTTATAACTTATAAACATGGTGGTACACCAAAGGCCCTAGTACATATTTTTAAACTAATGTATAAGACCTGTATAGGCTTTTTCCAAATGGCTACAAAACCAGACACATTCTAACAACTGCCTTCACAAATTTGTACTTGTTTAATAATAATGAAGCAAAAGAACATCTTGAAAAATTCCCTGATGCTCAGGGAAATAGAAATTTTTTTCACATCCATTGAAACAACATAGAAGTTGACAACAACAACAGGAATACATTACTCATGCTTCTGAGAAGGCATTTCATGCTCCAGTAATCCAAATAAAAAGCCGAGTTCCCTAGCTTGGTAGTAACCTCGAAAATTTCTAAGTGCACTTAATTCAATCACACTAGGATATGTCTGATTTTGTGATTTGATTCTATGCACGTAGAAGAGTGTAATCTTTGCCACCTCCAATTCTAGGTGCACACCAACCCAATTCAGGATGAAGTTTTGACTTGAACCATCAAAAACACAAGTCAGTTAGCTTCGTTCTCATCTCTCATCAAAAGCTTTGGATTTTCCTCATTTTACCGCTTTTTTAAGGAGTTATTCCAGGAACAATGGGAACAGGCGGCTTGGGCTTGCGTGTTTTCTCCACCAATATGGCTTGAGTTGTTAGGACCACACCGGCAACAGAGACTGCATTCTGAAGAGCACACCTTGAAACCTGACAAGGATCAACCACGCCAACAGCGACGAGGTCTTCATATCTGCCCGTCATTGCATTGTATCCAACTTGCCAGTCACAAGCCCGAATCTTCTCCACAACTACTGCTCCATCAACTCCTGCATTACTTGCAATCAATTTTGCAGGAGCAAGCAGTGCCTGAAATTCATCATCAAACAAATTTATGTGTGGCTAATATATGCATTCAACAAGGAAATTTCTCAAAAACTTTTAACAGATTACTATCAAACTCAAGCATTCAAAGTTGTCAACAATATCCCAATAGACTGGACCCCAATGATTTGACAAACTATTAGGAACATCAGTTCTACTCTCAAATAACACATTTGCATCGTTAAATGTGGGATGAGATGAGACTCATGCTATCACAATATTGAATGATATGTTTGTTGCCTTTAAATCATTGCAAAAAATTATTGTTTCATTGGCCATGTCAGCCAGGTAGTAGTACCCTTTTGGTCTCTCAACCTTTACATCAGCGATTCAACTGTTCTTGTTGCCAAAATGATGGTGCTACAAGTTGAAGGTCCCAGAGAAGATGAGAAGCCAAATAGCCATGGCTATTAGACAATGTTGGCTTGTGATTCCAAGAAAATATGACCCAAGATGGGCTGTGAGAGAGAAAGTAAGTTTGTCAACGAAGTGCATCCAACTCCAATTAGTTTGTTTTACCTTCGTTGAATTGTGCAGACATAAAAAGTCAGCAAAAGATATGCCAGGAAAAAGAAAGGGAAGTGACAGCATACCATCCCGACAATGTCAGCACCAATCTGCTCATCTGGATCTTCCAAGAAGTTCTTTATAATGGAAATTTGTTCTGATAGATGTACATATGTTGCCCCACCACCTGGTACTATACCTTCATCCATGGCAGCAAATGTGGCATTTTTCGCATCCTCAATTCTTAGCTTCCGATCTTCAAGTTCCATCTCTGTGTGTGCCCCTACCTAAATCCATACACATTGCTAAGTAGAGTTGACTTTATTAGAGAAAGAGAGAGAGAGAGAGAGAGAGAAAGAAAGAGATTACTGAAAGTAATAAGATTCTAAAAGTTAGATTCAAGTTGCTTCTTTCCTTTAATTTTTATTGCCATGAAGTTAAGAAAATATAATGGACAACTTGACTTTCTTCTGTGGATCACTTTTGCAGGCACCTCTTACACCATCCATTCTTTAACATCAAATTTCAGTATTACATTTGAAAGTGATGCATTAACCTTAACTTGATTACAAGAGAGGGTACATTGACATTTTAAGCCATTCAATTATAAGGTATTAATTTTCAACATTTCTAAAAAATGGGACTTTCAAATTTTGGCCAAATCTATGTAAAAACTAGCACTCCAACAACACACTCAGTTTCTTTTTCCTTTTATTTTCAGAAAGAAAAAAAATAATGTAGAAATTTAATGTATAAAGAGAAATAGAGAATTGTATTATTGATTTATTTGTTGATTTATTTACAATGATTCATGATTCCTATATATAGAAGAGGGTGAGTGTGTAGTAGGTAAGGAGTAGGTGAAGTGGAGGTGGTAGTGGTGTAGTGGGTTAGGTTTAGTGGAGTAGGTGAGGTGGTAGTGGTGTAGTGGGTTAGGTTTAGTGGAGTAGGTTTAAGTGGGTGAAGTAGGTGATAGGTTTTAACAGCCCCCCGCAAACTCAAGGGGGATAGGAACTAACCAACTTGAGTTTGGAGAGAGTAACAAAACAAGAAAATAGACGAATACATAAAAGAAAAGAGGATAGGAGACACTGTATGGTCGTGTCAGACCGATGGTGAAGACACTGTATGGTGGTGTCATAACGTTGTAGAGGACACTGGATGGTTGTGTCAGACCGATGGAGAAGACAGTTTATGGGGTCATGTCGGACCGGTGTAGCAGACAATGTTGTGATAGTTGTTGTGACAGTTTACGGAGTCTTGCTGGACCCTTGTAGAAACTAACCAAAATTAATGTCGGGACAGTTTACAGAGTCTTGTCGGACCCATGAAGGAGCTAACCGGAATCAATGTCGGGACAGTTTACAGAGTCTTGTCGGACCCTTAAAAAATACACTGTATGATGGTGTATATAGGCTGCCCAAATATATATATATATGGATATATATAGTGAGCCCTCAAAAGTCGCGCCCTCAAAAGGTGCGCCCACTTCATCAAAAGGCGTGCCCGACAGAAAGCGTCGAGCCATCAAAAAGTGAGCCGGAGACGCGGCGAGGCACGTGAGCGACAGAGTGGCGTGTCGGCCGCGTCGTCAGTGTCGATATAAACCAATGCGGAGGCTGTGGAAACCAAACCAGGCTGAAACCTCTGAACATTGTCAGACTGAAACACTCTGAAAAATACTCTGGATCCAACCTTTCTCTGAAAAACTCTACGTTTTCGGAGAGAGAAACTTTGTAACACTCTGTAACCAATCCTTCTCTGAAAGTACCAGTCGGAAATCGCTGCGTCGCTGAAACACTCAGCAACCCAAAAACATGGCCTCTTCTTCCCGTCCAGCTACCCAGAATATGGCCTCTTCGTCCCGTGGTCTGCTCACTCTCTTTCCCGACCTCAACGAGTCAACAAGAGAGATAACTGGTGCGGTGGCCAGTGAACCTCAACCAAGCGCCTCTGGTTTTGCTCCGTTGAACTTTCCGATGCGGTCGGTGGAGCAAAAAATGGCAGTGCAAACTGATATTGAGGCAAATCAGTATACCTTGAAGTCATGTGTGGAAACCATGACTGCGGTCACAAACTTGTCGCACCGGCTGCAGAGTAGGACAAATGAGGTGCAACAGTTAAACGCCCAACTGGCTCTGCTCCAACACATGTATAAGGATGCGCGAGCAGAGATAAGTGTGCTAAAGGCGGAAAATAAGGAGCTGAAGCGGAAGGCCACCGTGATGTTCCGATTTGGAGGTCCGCCATATGCTGTTGTGGAGGAGCAGGGAGGAGTGATCGTGCCCAGTGAAGTGGGAAACACGGAGGCAACACTGTCAAGGGCCGCCCAGGACGGAGGCAAGAAGAAGAGACCGGCGACAGAGTAGAGGAGAAAAAATTCCGCCTGTGGATGTGTTGTTTGTTTTTGTTGCTGTTGTTGTTGTTGTTGTTTTTTTTTTTTTTTTTTTTTTGTAAAATTGTGATCGGGGTTGATCCCTGAGATGAATAAAATATGGTTTGTTGTGCAAATTGGTAAATTGTGTATGGTTTTTTTTTTTTTTTTTTTTTTAATGTAATATAATAAAAAGAGATATATATATATATATAATAAAAAAAGTGGGGAACAACATGATGTCTTCGGGGAACGTGTTGAATGATGGTGTGCATTGGGTGACCTTTCACAGTGGGTGGGTCACATGGGAGAGAGAAAAACAACACACATATGCATGTGCTCTCTCTTGCCAGGATGGGTTCTCTCTTTGGTGGAAGGAGGAGATCAATAAAAAAATAATCAAGATGAGGAGAAGGCACGGATCAGTGGCTAAGAGGGATACGCACACAAGGGGTCTTGGGAGAGAGAGAACCCGAGAGAGAGAGAGAGTCCTTCGTGAAGATGCTGTTGCTGCCATTAACAAAAGACCACGCTCATCATGGAAACAAGTACTCGAAGAAGGTGATGCGCAAGGATTCGGCCAAGAAAACCTCCTCGGTGGTAGTCGTCTGAGTCATTATGTTCTTTCGGTATGACCTAACTGGTGGCCAACCAACAACCTGTGCCTTGGCAGGTGGCTTTGGAGGGTCTTTCTTCTCATTGGATGGGGTGTTGGTGCTGTTGAATCATGGGTAGTAGTGAGATAGATAAACCTGCAAAGGTGCCAAAGGAGGCGAAGGAGTCTAAGACGCCTACTACGCTGGAACAGTCTTCATCTACACCCATTGGCACAGCTGCTCCAGACTGGCTGTTTTTCAGGCATATTCTCCTATGCCTCCACACGAGTTCTTGGCATCAATCCCTCAAGCCTTTTGCTATTCCTTCCCCTAATGGCATTGCTGAGGCTTCTGGGAACACACCTAGCAGCATGGAAGCTGATGTTAAGTTATCTGAGGGGAAGGAAAAGCTACCCATCAAGAGATCTAAAGGAAGTTTGGGCAGTTTGAATATGATTACAGGAAAACAATAATGAACCTGGTAAAACCTCAGGAGGATCTGCTAATGGAGTCTATTCCAAAAGTGATGACAGTGGGAGTGAAGGTTCAAGTGAAGAAGAGTGAAGGTATGTGTAGAAAATTCTAGTGGACTAGGTTGAGGTTCGGCGAGCGGCCAAGGCGAGGTTGCCGCCCGCCGGTGAGGCGAAAAATACTAAGTTCTTAACTTTGCTCTGATACCATGTAGAAATTTAATGTATAAAGAGAAATAGAGAATTGTATTATTGATTGATTTGTTGATTTATTTACAATGATTCATGATTCCTATATATAGAAGAGGGTGAGTGTGTAGTAGGTAAGGAGTAGGTGAAGTGGAGGTGGTAGTGGTGTAGTGGGTTAGGTTTAGTGGAGTAAGTGAGGTGGTAGTGGTGTAGTGGGTTAGGTTTAGTGGAGTAGGTTTAAGTGGGTGAAGTAGTAGGTGATAGGTTTTAACAAATAATAATAATTCCAGATTCTAAGTGGAGATGGCAACGCCAAAGATAAAATATTTTTAAAGCCAACTTCCACTATGCCAACTAAAGGTTGGAATCCAAATCACCATCAAGCAGGGAGAAAATCTTTTTAATGTTCGATATTAAGTGTTGCAGACCTTAATTACAGCTACACCTCCAGAGAGTTTCGCAATTCTTTCAGAGAGCTTTCGAGACAGAGATGCACTATCTGTTTCGGCTAGATCTTTCTTTATCTGTGAAATTCTTGCCCGAATTTCAGCTTTGGTAGAAGGGTCAGCAACAATAGTTGTTGAATTACTTGTTATGGTTACTTTTCGTGCAATACCAAGCTGATCTGAGGTTGCACCTTCAAGGGTCAGGCCCAAATCTCCAGAGAGAAAATCAGCACCTGATACAATAAAAAGACATCAACAAGAAAGTGTAAGCATTGCAGATGGGAATAAAGAATTTATTGCACTAATGTAACAAATGAAACACCGAATCTTGACACTCAGTGTTGCTCCTATATGCAAAATATTTGACAGAAAATGGGTTATCTTATAAAGACCTTTGAGATACTGCTGCAACCATTCACAGGTTCACATATTGCCCACTTAAAAACGCAGAAGAACACATACCGAACCAAATTTTGCACTTGACATGAAAGGTAAAAAATAAATAAAAATTATCCGGTTGAAGCATACCTTCATAAGGAGTAATATCTGAAGCTTCATTTCAAATAGAAATCCATCTTGAATTTTGACCAATTTTGACAGTATATTTATGTTCAATGCCAAATTCAAGTTTTATTTTTACAAGCATAAATGCTTGACTGATGGCCCAGTTCAAAATTGCATGGAATGCTGATAGTTGCCCATCTACGTGTGCTAGACAACTATTAAACTGGACAATTTTGGCTGCATAATGAATTAGGAAAGCTGATTTATGTGCTGAGAAAATCATGTCAACAATTTGTGCTTAACTGCCTTCACAATATCTTTGCCCTGACATATATGAGTATTGACAAATGAAACATGTCGCATTGAATAGTCTTTCTCTTTTTTCTTTTTCTTTTATTGTATTTCTGCACTAACAAGTTTATAACCAACACAACCTCTGAAGTCAATTTTAATCTTCCACGCATATTTTACATGGATGAGATAATCCCAAGGCTGAAACATCTTGTTTAAGATTAGAAAGCACATAAGTTCACCTGTCATAAGGGCAATATCTTGCAACAGGGCTTTCTTTCCTTCTCCAAATCCTGGACACTTCACGACAGCAACATTAAGCATGCCTCGCATTTTGTTCACAATAAGTGTTTCCAGTACTTGCCTTGAGATGTCCTCGGCAATTATTAGCAGTGGGACACTTAATTGGGTAGTCTTTTCTAGTAAAGGAACAATCTCTTTAACATTTGATATCTTTTGATCAGTCACCAGGACTTTTGCATTTTCAAACTCCACTATTGATTTGTCCTGGTTGGTTATGAACTGGGGTGACATGTATCCCTTGTCAATCTGTAGGGAAAGAATGCCTGAATAGAAATTAAAAATATATATAAAAAAGAAACATCTAATTCCACATACAAGGAAATAAAACGAAAAACCAGGAAAATAATAAGAATAGACTACTAAAAAGTAGTCAAACCAAGTGCACATCAGTGCGATTCATCCATAGATTTGCAATTGGTAGTATTTTATCCATTCAATTAACAGACCACATTGTTTGGGTGTTTAGAAAAGTATAATGAATATCGGTCAAAAAAACTAAAATGAATGGAAGGAACTTGGAAGATCATTCAATTCTTGGCTATGACATCAATTCAAGAGTCCTTCATAGATACTGCATGTTGGCAACCCATTACAAAGATCTTAGTTTTTGACAAAATCAAAAAGAGCTCAACATAGTTTCTCAATCTCAAGTCATTACAAATCCCAAATGCCATAAACTCAATTTCTGCAGTGAATTCATTTTTCAGCTTTTTAATATTTCAAGATTATATCACATTTTGCTCATAATGTGTATTGATATGTCAGACTGAAATTTAACAGTTCAATGGATCACAATTCTGATCTGAATATTCAAAGATTTTCAGGAGCTCCCTTAACAATGATCATATGAATTACCTTCATTCCTTCTTCAACCATCACAGAGGTTTCGGACGATGAGGAAGATGCAATAGAGACTACTCCGTCAGGACCAATCTTATCTATAGCTTCAGCAATTAAGTTCCCAATGAAATCATCATTTCCAGCAGATATTGAAGCTATGGCTGCAGAAAAGAGAAGATAGTTTGAAGATTTTCTCTTAATTAAAAAATAAATTAAAAAAATTTAAACAAAAAAGAAGAAGAAGAAGAAGAAGAATAAATGACCTTTTATATCATCCCTCCCTTTTACAGGACAACTTTTATTCCTTAGAACATTGACTAATTCTTTTACAGTCTTGTCCATTCCTTTCTTCAAAGAAACGGGGTTAGCACCAAAAGAAACAGCTAGCAACCCAGATTTGATCATCTCTCGAGCCAATATGATTGCAGTCGTAGTACCATCACCAACTAAATCATTTGTCTTGGTAGCAACCTGTGAATGTGCCACAAAAAATACATAATTTATAACCATGTAGAGTTTGGTGCGGAGTAGTGAATGCTGAACACAGAGAACTGTCCATCTAGCATATATGACCTCTTGGATTAGCACTGCTCCTGCATTTTCAATTGCATCTGCGAGCTCTATGGCCCGAGCAATTGTAACACCATCATTGATAACTTTTAGCGTCCCAGATTCTGAAAGCACAACGTTGCGCCCTGCATTATTGAAATTAAAGCTGGCTAACTCATTTGAATAACCAGAATAATCATATTTACAAACAATGCTACACCAAAATCCAAAAAGAAATCATCTTGCATTTTTATTAATAGCAGGATCTGATATTAGGTCAATCAATCTTACTTTTCTAGTGTGAAAAAGTTAAGGGGTTTTGGTACCAATGAAACCCTATGGGTCTGTGTTTCAAAGGATGAGGTGCACACTACTCCCATGCCAGAAGGTCCTGACCTATGAAGAGGTCCATAGCAAGAGAAGTGAAATTACTAAAACCGACTTCATTCTTCTTTCAAGTAAGGTTTTTCAACTGGAAAAACTGTTTTTGTATTTAGAGTTTCCAAAATATAAAGCTCCTTTTCAAACTAAGGTTCTGAGTTGTAAACAATGGTGGAAACACTGCTTACATTAGCATAAAAACAGTTAAATAAAAAAAAAAAATGAAATTATTTTAGATGGATGGTCAAAACAATTAATTGTAGAATTTATTGACTCATCTTTCCTCTAAAACAAGACAATGGCCTAGGTCCATAGTGCAAGATGTGCTTATTCATGAATGATGAAACCAATTCAATGGCTTAAGCAAAGTGCTTACATGGATTGCAAGCTAAGATATGATCAAATTTAGAAAAACCATAAAAGCACATCATAAGCTTCAAAAAAATTCCCCCCAAAATACACTGAAAAATAAACAGTAATGGTAAGCGTAAACCAAGAAGACCTAGATGCATTAAGCTCCTGAAAGAATGTAATTTTTATGAGAATCAAAGCTACCCAGAACTTATTAAACCTAAATTGGGCTTAATTCTGTCATGCTATGAAAAAAAAAATGAACCCATCAAAGTCAATCCTGATATAGAGACTACAAGCATTTAAGTTTAGAGAGAGAGAGAGAACCCAGATACCTTTAGGACCTAAGGTAACAGAAACAGCATCAGCAAGCTTGTCAATCCCAGCAAGTAAAGCCTCTCTGCATTCTTTGTCAAAAGATATCCTCTTTGGCCCTGCTCTCACCACAAATTTCTTCACAATCTGTGTGTTTCTCCATAACCCAGAAACCCTTTGCTTTCCCAGTTGTTTCTGAAACAAAACATGTAAAGTCATAATTCAATAATATCACACACAGTTGGAGAGAGAGAGATTGTAGTGATGATGACTTACCAATGAAGAAGCTTGTTGAGGGAAGAACAATTGGGAAGAAAGAGAAATTGACATTTGAAAATAGTAAACAAGTCTGAAGAAGATTATGAGCTATGGAACCATGTATCAGAACAAGACATTCGCAAGGGTTTTTCAAGGGTTTTAAGCCGGCTAACGAACCGGACGAGTCTATCGATTCAAGACTGCATTTTTTTTGGGTAAATTGCCATAATTGTATTGAGCTGCCGATTTATTTTACATGACATTTAATTCTGTTTTATAAGTAATTTTTTAGTTACATAAATTTATATTTTCACGTCTTTTATATTAATTCCGACCTATTTAACTTTACTAACAAAAAATATCATTGTAATTATACTAAAATTATAAAATTTAAAAGAATTTACGAATATATATTTTCTTCTCAAAATAATTAATAACACATGAAAAAGTATATGATTTTTGTTATTAAAATTTGTAAAATTTATCACTAATTTGAATTTTGTTTACAAATGTACACTGAATTGTTAATTTCCTTAAAATTTACTATATTTCTTTCTCTTTTTTTTGGTACATAAAACATATATGTAGATAGGCGATTCTAATATATCCGTCAAGAAGTATTGCCCTTCACAGCATCTCTACAGAGAACCCCACCACACCTATGTCCGGGCCAAAGCTTAAGCCCTCTGCGTGCTCCAGGCTAAAGAGTAAATTTAGGCCTCGTTTGGGAATATGCTTTTTTAATAACTTTTTGGTTAAAATGTGATGTAAAAAAAAGTATTATGTTTGGGATGACTTTTTGACTTTTTACAAAAAGATGTGCAAAAAATGAAGAGAAAAAAAAAATTTTGACTTTTTGGCATGAGTTGTTAGCTTTTTTATTTTTTTAGCGACTTTTTGACTTTTTTGCTAAAATAACTACTTGTCAAACAAGAACTTAATCCCAACAAGGGGTTATAGAAACTCGAACCCAAGCCTTGAGCCAGGATTCCAAAGTCTTATCCACTAAACTAATCCCTTGTTGGTACTCTAATTCTTCTATACTTCAAGAAAGGTTAGTGTAATTTACATGTCCAGTATTTGATGTTGCTCTTGAAATCACTGGGGTGTTCAACCACGAACACTGGAATGTAGATGTTCATAGGATTGCCCCTGCAGATTGTTTTGAACTAATCAAGAATCTTATGGGTGTCGGTTTGGGCAGTTTTCCTTCTCGTGTCAGCTGTTTCATGGCAGCGACACCCTAGCAGTGTTATGAAGACTGATGTGGATGCCACCCTTGATCAATGCAAAAGGGTAATCGGGACTGGTGTTGTGATTCGAGATCATATATACGTGCTGTTATGGATCTTAAACTCAGGTTCATCAATGGTATAACAAGCTCAAGGATTGCAGTTTGATTCTGTCCTGGAATGGAATTTTTCACAAGTAATTATTGAGTCGGATGCTGAAGTGATTATCAAGAATACAAGAACAGGTCAATGCTAAACTATATTGGGGCTGTACATTCGGGTGTCGCTGAGCCCTTATTCTCTAAGAGTTCAATGTGTCGTTGTCCAACCTTCCCTAGTAGGGCATTGCTCTCTGTTATTTGTAGGCCAAAAAACTATGCTAAGATTTGCTTAGCACTGGCTATATTCTCCATGGTTACCCAGAGGATGCTCTGTTGCAACTGTAAGAATAATATGATGTATATATATGGGTCATACTACAATACACTGCATATTTATTTGTATATCACAAACTTAAGAAACACACTGCATATACTGCTACGACTCTACAAACTATTTCCTTTTATGCAATAATGACAGCAATACTTTCTTTGTTCATCATATAAAAGCTAAACACAATTATTCAAAATGACCACATACAGAACCTCAAGTCATTCTTGAATTTTTTTTACACTACCACATCCAATTCGTAGACAAAATGTGTGATACCACTAGTCTTTCAAGTTTTATGCAACTTTGTTTCCATTCAAGTAGAATATTACTCTAATTCTAAATTTGTTGGTATAATGGTTAATTCAAATGTAAAACAAAAAAAAAAAAATCTTAATCTAGATAACTTTCACATCAAAGAACTAATATTTGCTCATAAGAAGGGAAGTTTATAAATAAATTTTTTAAAAAAAGTACAGTGGCAACACATGGTTGAACAAAGAAAACCAGAAAACACAAATGCTTTCTCTCCTACTTTATGAATTTTAGCATAACCCCGAAATGTGCAAAACAAGCCCTTTCAGCATAGGACAACTGCATTATTGTGAGGGTTGACTCAATGCTTCGCATCTTCTTCTTCACAGAATTTGGAATACTGATCGGAGTCCATTAAGGATTTCAATTCATCAGTGCTGCTCATCTCTACCTTTATAATCCATCCATTTTCGTATGGACTTGCATTAACCTAAATCAAGAAAATGAATATTAATGCCTAAATACAAGTGAGAAGAAATGCACAACTAGGATTAAAAAAAAAAAAAAAGCAACAAGGAATGCTCGTCTTACACTGGTGATTATAACTTGGGCAAAGCAGTCCAAACCATTCAACAGAAATAGAGAACTATGACGTAAGTTGAAGGATTACAACACACCACATAAGCTCAACAAACTACATTTTATCAGAGTCTTGCTTCTACTATAATTATTTACTCTAGACTATATTCCATATTGGCACTGGTGTTTTGAACAAAAATACAGAATTGCCTTCAACCTCATGTTCACATCTTATATTGGCATGAAAATGCAATTGAACATAAATACAAAAGAAATCTCGAATATGGTACATAAAGAAAGTCAAAGGTGTCATGTGTACAATTTCCCAATAGGGAAAGAGATTATTATATCCACCAAACAAGGGGCAAAAAGAGGTATTTAGAGATGGAACGAAGTTACAGACAAAGAAGAACACAAATGAGAGAGAGAGAGAGAGAGTCTGTAGGCCTCTACTGGATCTGTTAATAGCACACTTTTCTCAAGACTTATGAGTGGGATGCACAAGTCAAAGAATTGTGAAGTTGAAAGATTCAAAAGCCAACAACAGGAACCCGACACATATGATCAAAGCTGCATCTAAATTTTTCTTTCTCCGAACTTTTTCCTTTTTAGGTAGGGGTCATAGACAAAGGATAGCAAAACTCTGCAAAACTCATAAATAAAATAACACGTTTGGTTACCAGGAACCAACTCAAGCTCAAAAATTACGGTCAATTTCAATCTTTGTATCAAACATTTTCACAAGCAAACAATGTAGTGTTATAGGACTCACCAAACCAGGGGAGTTATTGAGCTCCTTGTTGACTTCAACCACTTTCCCTGAAACAGGAGAGTAAATATCACTAGTGGCCTTTACACTTTCAACTGCACCAAAGCTGCTACCCTTTGCTACAGCAGTCCCAACTTCTGGTAATTCAACATACACAACATCGCCCAAGTGATCCTGAGCATGGTCGGTTATGCCTACAACTGCAGAGTCACCCTCAACTTTCAACCATTCATGAGAGTCTGCATATTTCATGTTCTTCACGACTGAAAACAGTACCAAAAAAATGCTATGAGGCAAATTTGTTGATATATCAAACACACACAATCATCAAACTTACAAATACAATGAGAGAAAACAACAATTGCAATAATTGTGGGGGAATCAAAACATAGCCCCTGTGAACGTTTCCCAAAAATAGAAAACCCCTTAGTTATAGCTCCAGACAACCATAACATGGCACAATAATGATCAAAAGTAGACTGAGAACAATATGACACAACAGAGTTTGCACTTGGTTTGAGCTCAACTACATAGAGTTTGCGGACCAAAATCAGGATTTTGCTGAGGCTGTGAACAATAACCCAAAAAAAGTGTCTTCGATGTTCTGCGCAAAGGAGTAGGGGAGAAAGAGAAGTAGGGAACATTTTTAGCCACAAAAGGGCTAAGCAAAAGCACACAAAGATAATCACTAGTATATTATATATATGTGCTACCAGACTTCTACTCTTATTTCTAATACTAAGCAAAACCACACAAACACAATCACAATCACAATTCTCCAAAACCCAGCCCTTCATGAAATATAAAATTTATGCAAATATGTATGGTCTCGTACCCAACCTTCATGATAGAGTAACAATCACTCCAAAAGCAATCCACGTAAAGACAAAACTTTGCCAATCGGTAAACCAAAAAAAGAAAAAAGAAAAGAAAGGAGAATCCATACACTAGGAGAGAGAAGGAAAAAAATGTAGCTTAGGCCACCAACAAAAAATTAAAGTATAAACCAAAAAAGTGAATGAAAGAAAGAAAGAAAGAAAAAGGAAGTAATACCTTAGCCCAAGGTTTATGTATTAAATAAAATTGTTTTGGCCAAAAAATAGTCCCAGAATTTTATTTTAGAAGTCCATAATCAGATCACATCATAAAAATGACAAAGTATTGTTTGGTTTTGTACATACTTCATTTCTTTAACATTAGTCCAACTCATTTTAGGCATTTGTAAAAATGTTCCATTTTTTTTTTACATATAGCTAATTCAAAAGGCCTGCAATCCCTTAAGCATACGAGTCAAAGTGACTAACTAATATGGTGTCATAGTAAACAAAAAAAACCACTTCTCCATAAATGGGGGTTAAGACTGCATACATCTCCCTCTTGAGACCTGCCTTAGCAAGACTCATCCTACAAGTACTTGTACTACAGTTTTACATCTATGCAAAGTAGTATCAGTAGTAATAAAATAAATATATGGAAATCGAAACAACAACCCAATCCAGAATTACAAGTATTGGGAACCAAGGCGAGAAAGAAAAGAAAATAAATGATTACATAAATTAGGAGAGAAAAGGAAAAGAAAAGACTGTCTTTTCTTTCTCTCTTGCTTGGATAAATAGGAGAGAAAAGAATAGAGAAGATAATGATTTATCCCCTATCTTGTTTGTTTAAACTGTATAAAAGAAAATAAATTATTTCACATTATATTACCAAAACAACCTTTTTATGTATTAGTTTTTTTTTTTTATATTTCTTTTATATCTAAATGAAATTTTTTGATATTTGAAAATTAGTTATTTGTTAGTCTTTTCTCTCCCAATCTCTCCACTTTTGGAGAGATTCAAAATAAAAGGTTGAAATGAGTTCCTCTCTATTTCTTCCCGTTTCATCCTCTTTCTCTCCTTTATTATACTAATCCAAACAGGTGATATGAATAAAGAGAGATGCATTTCTTTTCTTTTCGTTCTTCTCAAATCATCCAAACGATCTGTACATTATTACCCCATAATTTTACATCAAAGCACCCAAAAAAATAGATATCAAGAAACATCAAATATCAAATTAGACAAAGATCAGAAACTTTCAGCCAACAAGGCAAATGAAGTTTGAACAATCAGTTATATTCTTCATTGATCAAATCCAAAACTTGAATCATACCCAACCAATAACAAATATAAACACAACCCATTTCCAAAAAATAGATCTTTACTTGATAGAATTGCAGATCAAGCATTATATCAAACACAATAATGATATTTTATAAAAATGAAAAACAACAAATCAAGAAAGCTAAGGTAAGAGTGGGGAGGTAAAGTTGAAGGTTAGATTTACCAGAAGCAAATCCTCTGTTGAAGGCAGAGATCCTGAGGTATGAAGCAGCCCTTGAAGCCCACAACCTTGAAGCCATGTCTACAACAACCCAACACCGTGAACCAGAGAAAACCTTCTCTGTGCTGGTGTGCGCGCGCTAGCTATGTTGGGTTCTTTTACATCATGGTTGGTGTGCATATATAAACAGACAAAAACATTTTAATGAAAAGAAAAAAAAAAATTATATATTATGAAAAAAAATTGTTGTGTTTGGTTGTATTTTCGAATCAATTTTTTAAATGAAATTTCAAAAAAAAAATGTTTGGTTTATAATTTTATTAAATTATTTTCTCTCTCCTCTATTTTTCTCTCGCATCTTAAACATTAATTAATTAATTTTTCTCTCACATCTATTTATTTAATTACAAAAAAAATTACAAATCATTTCAAAATTATTTTCAAAATATACCACCAAGGGCGGGGCTATGTATAGTTTAGTGGTGTCAATTGACACCATTGAACTTTCAAATTTTGTTCAAATATATATGGAATTTTATCAATAGTTTTGGATTTTAACAAAATGACCCAAGTGTTTGGAGTTATTCATTATTTAGTGGTGTCAATTTTAACAAAATGACCCCAGTGAATCTAGATAAATATCACATATATTTGGAACTATTCATTGTTTAGTGGTGTCAATTTTAACTCAGTGTTCGTTCATTTATTCGCTCCATCAACACTTAATTCTCTAACAACCATTGTTACATTGCCATTGATACATTCTTTCATTTGTTCTCTCTCTCTGAGTGACCCCACTGAGTGAAATTCCTAACTATGCCACTGTATACCACCAAATAAGTTTTTAAATTTTTTCAATTCTTCTAAAAAAATTATCTTTTAAAATTGATTCTCAAAATCAAACTAAGCGGGGATTTGTTACTGATTTTTTATCACTCTTTTTTCTATATATTAATTTATCACTCTTTTTCTATATATTAATAATCATTGAAAATTATGAAAATGTCCTCTCACTTGCAATTAATTCCTTCTTTTTTTTTTAATGATCCCTTTATATTATTAAAATTATGATTGATTTATTAATTAAAAATAATTATTAATTCTAATGAAGGTAAATCCAAGTAATATAAAACAATCAAAATAACTATACTAATTTTTTGTCGCAATTTTATATTATCATCTATGTGAATATTCACTATTAATACTACCAACAATAAAAATTAATAATAATTAAAAAATTATTTTTATATAGAGAAATCTAAAGTCAAAGACTAATTTGAGAAGATAATTAAAAGTTAATTTTTTTATTTTTTAAAAAAATAAAAAATTTAATTCAAAATAGGCTAAAAAAAATTTAGCCATAAAAAATAAAAAATTTAATTCAAAATAGGCTAAAAAAAATTTAGCCATCTTTTCAAATGAGTCCACACACTCCAATTAACAGTGTCCGTACACTCCTATTGACAAAATAAATAAATAAAGGGTGAGGGGTCAACATGTCAACAAACCCATTAAACGGGGAAGTTGGTGAGTGGCTGCCCATTCAGCAGAGCAGAAGTTGGCGGGTGCTGGTGATGAATTCGGATCCTCGGTCGCCCTACTCGGCAGCCTTACTCGGTAGTTCTTCAAAACGATATCGTTTTTGGGGGTTTTTTGTGTTTTTTTTTCTTTTCTTCTTCTTCGTTCTTGTTTTCTCTCTCTTCTCACAGAAGCCAGAGGGGGAGGAAGAGGGAGGAAGGAGGAGGGAGGAGGCTGCGCCATCGCAGCTCGTCGCCATGCCGCCAGCCGTCGCAACCGTCTAGCTCGTCGCAGCAGCTCGTCGCAGCAGCTGTGCACCGCCATCGCCTCCGCCTCCGCCTCCTCCTCCTCCTCCTCCCCCACTGGTTATGGCCCCCTCCAGTCCGGCCGGCCCTTCCCTTCCTCCTCCTCCACCTCTTCCTCCCTCCTCCTTCCTCCCTCTTCCTCTCCTTCCTCCATTTCTTCCTCTGCGTTTTTTTTTTTTTTTTAAATTTGCCCCCAAAACGACGTCGTTTTGGGGGCTGCCGGGTAAGACGGTCGAGAATCCGGACTCGCTGGTGATGCCCTCACTACCTGTCCAAAGGGACATGATACACTAAAACAGCTTCTCATGGAAGTTATATGCTTTTCTCCTCTATTAGTGACACCTGGTGCCCTCATTCTTCTCATCTCAGTTCCCCTGAGTTATTTGAAATTATCTAAATATGTTAATTTTTTAACCTTTTATGAAAAGATATTTAGAAAAATATAAAGTTAATGTAATCTAAAAAATAAAAAAGTGTATTTATATAATGCCCTATAGTAGTTGTGTGTGTGTATTTTTTTTTTTAATTTATAAATCAATTTGTCTTCTTTGAAAACAATTCAAATCAAAAAAAATATATAACATTTCATTCAAAATGTGATGAGAATAAATTGTAAATTAAATAATTATTAACCTTGTTTAGCTCTCAAGTGATATACATCTCACTATTTTTGTATGATATATATTAAATTATAAAATAGTTAAATAAATATTCATTTTGATATTAAAAATAATAGTTAAATTAGAAGCAAAATTAATAACATAAAATTAAAAGTAATTCTAACTATTTGATTTTATTTCATATTTATTTGGAAAATAAAAATTTGTGGAAATAGAAATTATATAAAATTTATTAAAAAAATTACATATAAATATTTTGTAATTGGATTACCATATAATGATTTTATATGATATATGTTGAATTATAAGATTATAAAATAAACACTCTTAATTAAATTAAAATATTAACCATGTAAAAGAAATTCAACAACGACTAACCAAGAAAAAATCACATAACATCCAAACCTGAAAATAAAAAATAATGAAAACATTCAAATAATAGATATATGCTAGTGTATGAAGTGATTAATCATCTGTAATATGATGTCAAAACATAAAATAACTTATTGTTCAACAATTGAAAAAATAACTCAAGCTAGGGGTGTTCACGGAACAGTTTTGTGCGGTTTGCGGTTCGGTTTTGACCCGCCTGCATCTATGCGGTTTAGGAAAAAATCAACCCGCAACCGCCCGCAGTGCGGTTTGCGGTTTGTGCGGATAGAGTTTGCAAATGTGCGGGTGGTTTACAGTTTACACTTTTTTCTTTAAAAATTAATTTTTGAGTTTTTTTTTCCCATCGAATTTAGGCATTAGATTCATTTTATATATTTGTGATAACAATTTTCTGATAAGTTTACAAATAAAAATTGAATATCAATGCATTAAATGAAAGTACCCAAAACAAAGAGACCATACACTAGCATTTTTGCCATGAAAAAAATGTATATCAATGCATTAAAGGTTCTACTCAATTAGAATTGTCAGTTCAGTAATCAATAATCAAACTAGAACTTCCATCGACCACCAGAAGGAAAATTTTATTAGAAAAAAGTGGATGAATCATCAATGAAAATCATATAAGAAACCAAGTTTAGGACTTAATAATTCTACGGCATTAAGAAAGTTGAGAAATACTTAAAAATAAAGATCCTAGTGTCAAAGAGAACATAATGGTGTTTCTGTAAAAGTTACAAAGTTGGTATATAAAAAATAATAATAATTAAAGTGCAAGCGATTTTTGCAAATTTGTCATATTTCAAACCGCATCTGCCCGCATTATGTTTGCGAAACCGCCCATTTATATGCGGGTTGGGCGGTTCGGATAAACCGTTGCCCACCCCTCAAACAGTAAATCCAAACTTTAGAGGTTCCTCGAAAGTATTATTGTTGTGTAGATTTTTCTTCAAGTGAGTTATGATTATATAAAATAATATAGAAAAATAAGTATAATTTCATATATAAAATCACTATAAAATTTAAATAATAAATCCATAATATAGAATTGGTATTGGGTACAGCATAATGAACGGAAAAATAAGAAGGGAAAAAAAAAGAAGAAGCAATTTAGCATTTAAAAAAAAAATCCTAATACCATTTAAAGAATTTAAATAAATAAAAAACGTGAAAAGCAAAACTAGAATTAGATTTGTGAATTATCTCAATTTACGATAAAAAATATATGAAAAATAAATATTTGTCAAATAAAGTCCATATAAAATAGGTAAAATTAATATAATTTAAATTAAGTTTGAATTTGTGTTCTCACAACCCAATCTTGGTACCCAAGAGTTAAACGTCGTGACAATAAAAAATAATTCTAAAATTTGTATATTAATAGCGCAAGTAGATAAAATAAAATAAAATAAATTGGTACAAAAATAAATAGTTTATTTAAAATACAAATATTCATTTGGGCTTTATTTAATCACTAGAGTCTAATCAGTATTATAGATAGTAAATAAAAAAAAATTTAAAAATTTGTGATTTATTCCTAATCTCAATCCCGCTAAATCTCATTACTTGAAAGAGGATAACAGTTATAAGCACGTGACAGAGTGAGAAATATTATACAATGAGCATGAGGGTACAAAAATTACCATGGATCATTGTTTAAGCTAAAATAGTGAACAATTCAGTTTGAATAAATAAATTATTTAAATAACAAAATTTTAATTCATAAATCATGTAAAGCAAAATAATTATAATCACGGTACAAAACAAAACAGAGGCCACCAAAGTAATAATCAAAACAGAGGTCAATGGATTTATGACAAACAGAATGCCGCAAAGTAATCAATCAGAAGCCAATAGTTTATTTAAATCCCCTAAGGTATGGGACTCCTGTGGTGATACTTAAAAAAATAATTATTTATAGAACCATTGTCAAATAATTTATAAAATTTAAACAATCATATCTATAAATTTCAATTTAAGCAAATATAATTCAGAAAAATAATCAATGTAATTGAAATATTAACATAGCTTATAAAACATGAATTGCATAAAATAAATTATATTAACTCAATACATACATAAAATATGTTATGATAATTCAAGATATAATTTAACTTACTTTAATATTGACTTTAGCCTTTACTTTCCTACTATTGATTCCTCGCTACTTGTGTGCTACACCTTAGTTATATTTCTTTTCCTAAGTCCAGTAACTCAGAAACTTATTTATAGTTGGTGAACATGCTTCATCCTTCGTCACCATTCAACGGGGGTGTTTTGTCCAACTTATTGTAAGTTAAAAGCTAGTAATTAGAAAGTAGAAATAAAAAATGCTCCTTTCTCAGCTTATAAATAATCATTTTTTCTCAACTTTGTAAGCTATTTCAGCCTAAAAAACTGTAAGCAGAAGCTACATCAAACAGTCCAACACAAATTTATAAATTAAAAAAAATTATAATCACCCTTATAATCTATACCAAACACCCCCAACATGTAACAAATTCAAACTTGACCACCTGTCCAACAGGTGACACCTTGTCCATTTTCCACATGTCCCTTTAGGTGACTCACTAAAGCTATGCATGTATAGGCCCTGTTTGGTAGAATTTATTTTCAGTTTATTTCAGCTTTTAGCTTAATTTAAGTTATTTTGATGTGTTTGGTTTAGCTTAACAATATAACTTATAACTTTTTGTAAGTCAAAAATCAACTTATTATTTGAGTGAGGGAGGAGAAGTTTAATTTATAAGTAAAAAATTAGTTTATGTTCACAGCTATAAGTTATAAGTTATAATCACTTTTCCCACAGCTCTACCAAACGGGGCCATATGCACCATCCTATATGCTAGGTTGGAGAACCTGCAGGTATTTTTTCTTTTTCTTTTTTTCTTTCTCTTTTGCCCTAAATTTTCATTATTTATCCTGAGCCTATAGATTAATTTCTTTGTTAAGTCCAACTTAAGTTCACTTTTCATTATATTCTACCACTCACAATTGTATTAAATATTTAGTTAATATTAACATGGTGATGAAATTAATCAAATAATGAGGTGTCACGTGTGTAGAACTTTATATATAATTAATAAAATATATGCTGATGTGGTTTTTTTTTTTTTAAAAAATAAGTCCATATAATGTGTCACCTAAATATGAAAAAAAAAACTATTTTTAATAATATATGAGATGAGCCTTGTGAAATTCAAAACACTTATACAATTTTTTCTAAAATTCTTATTTTTAAAAATAATTAAAAAAATTCTATTAGTTAACTTTTATCGAATCATTTAAAAAAATATTATTATGCCTTGATTTATACACTTCAAAAGGTTAATTAATCCATTAAAAATTTGAAAAGAAAAGTTAACTAATCAGTTTTAAAATTTAAATTATTGTACCACTAAAATATAGGAATCAATCCACGTCTTCTATATATTTTTGGAGCATTTACACACAAATCATAATTCATGAACTTATACTCAATTAAGTTTTAATTAAAATTTTTTGGACCTTCAAGTCCCATTAAATTTATAATAGTCAAAATTGCATTTCAAACAATGATTGTTCGTCATTTATGATTATTTATAAAGGAACATGATAATTTTATATTTATTTTGATTTTCAAAACTTTAAAACATCAACTTTTAAATTGAAAAAACTAAAAAATAAATAAAAATACATGGAAAAAAACTCATCTTTAAAAAAAAAAATTAAAAATTGAATTATTTTTTGTGCAAAACTGAAAATTTTGTGTCATTTAATTGATATGCAAAACTGGGAAAAAAAACTTTAAAACTAAAAAAATTGATAATATTATCGGTTTTATCGGATAATTGAATCAAACTAATAAGTAAAAGTGCAAAAACGTTTAATTTCATGCTCTATTTTTTTATCAATTAGTGAAACAATTATCTTGAACAAATTATGCAAAATTGATAATGTTCTTAGTTTTAAAAATTGAAAAAAACTGATAATATTATCGGTTTTACTAAATAGGATTTATTGGTTCAAAAAATCTTAGATAGGACCTAAGCTACCATAACATTTGTAAATAGGATTTGTAGGTAATTAACTCTATATTTTTTATAGGGAAAATTAGTGAAACATTTATTTTCAGTTTTGTGTAGTAGGAGAGGTTCAATATGTTTTTTTTATTAGCTAAGGTCCATTAACATTTTTATAGAGAAAATTCGTCTCATAAAATTTTGTCCAGCTCAAATTTCTCTGGTATGATCACAGAGAAATTTCAAAATTTGTCTGTAAAAATTAAAATTTCTTTGAGTCGGGCAAAATTTATTTGAGTCAAATTTTATCTGTGAAAATGTTGAGAGACCTTAACTACTATGAAAATATTATATATAATTTATTTTATAAAATCTTAATATTAGGAACCTTAAAAAAAATTTCCCTTTTTTCTATTGATGTTTAATTTTTTAAATAATTAAAAAATATTCTATTGGCTGTCTTTTATTAAATTATTTTTTTAAAAAAATCTCATAATACCTTAATTTACACATTTCAAAAGGAAAGTTAATTAATATATTAAAAAATTTAAATTTAGAAATTTGAAAACTTAGCTAATAAATTTTTAAATTTAAATTTTTGTACCACTAAAATATACAAATCAATTCACATATTTCATAGATTTTTTTCTCTTGATATTTAATTTTTTAAGTAATTAAAAAAATTATTTTTTATTGATTGATAAAAAGTACTGGAAACATTAAGATTATATATATACATATATATATTTATGATATTAAAATATGATGTATTATAGGATTAAATCTAGAATTTTTGAAAAAAAACGACTCGAATTAGATTTTGTAGGCTCATTTTTAATACGTCATCCAATATTAGAACCCCAAACTAGCTCATACTAGTCATAACTGATAAAAATATTTTTTAATGATTAGGTAAAGGTCACATTAAAACAAATATTGAGTCAAGTATACTTGTAATGTTTAGTCCAACGCCACAAATCAATACTTATCCATTTTTATGTAAAAGTTATGACATAAAACAATTTACAATTTTGAATATACAAATTTTTTGGCTTTACAAAATAAAAAAAAAACAGTATATTAACAAATATAATTTACTAATATCATGTGGAAAATTAAAATTACGAAACTTATGAAACAAAATGTACATATATATTTTATCGTAAATATAATTTTTTAAATTTATTCTTTAATTCTTACCAATTAATTTTTGACATGTAATTTTTATTAAGAATTTATAACACACATTTAATGACATTTGAATAAAAATATTTTCTTATATGTAACTCTGATAAAAATGAATAAAATTTAATTGATTATAAATTATTTTTACTACATACTTTTAATAAATTTTATATTATTATTTTAATTTAGAAACTCATTTTTTTATTATTTATTTACACCCATGCATAGCACGGGTAATATGTTAGTAGAAAATGATATATAAGTATATTTTCTAGATCCAATGATGGCAAGTAAGATGATTGGTTGATATTTAAAAAATAAAAATAAAAATTTCCTTACATATTTTAATTAATTATCACATTATTAAATTAAAAAAATAAATTTAATTTTTAAATTTAAGCAACAATACTCATTTATAATTTACCTAACTATTTGAATCATTAAAACATGACATTTTGAGAAGTAGGAAAAAATCAAACTTATTGATTTATTGACTTATTTTAATCATATTACATTTCTATTTTTTTTGGCACATTTTTTAAAAAAGAGTAAAAAAAAATTCAAAAAAAATCAATCAATGTGTTTGGTTTTAAGTTTTTGAATTCAATTTTTTAGATATTGAGTTTTTTTATTTTTCATGTTTTTTTTTAAATTTTTAGTGAATATTTTTAAAATTTTAAGCAAATTTTTTATATTTTTTTAGATGTACCTTAGTTAGATGTATCTAAATAGTAAAATATTTGTGAAAAAATATTTTAAAAAATTAATAAATACACAAAAATATGAAAAATGTACTGAATTTTTCATTTTTTATTGTATTTTTGATATTTAGTGAATTTTTTAAAGATTTTTTTCATAAATATTATATTTTTTAAGTATATTTATGTTAGGTGTGTTTAAAAATTAAAAAAATTACTTAAAATATTAAAACAGTTCAGTAAAAATAAAAAAAAATGAAAAATGAAAAAAAATAAAATTTTATAAAAAGAAAATTTTGAAAATAGAAACCAAACAATGGGCCATGGGGCCCAACATCACCTTCGTAATTTCAGTTGACAAAGTGGATCAGAACGAAAGTGTCGGTCCTAATGCCGATTACGGGCCCATATACCATACAAACTGTATAAAGCGGGGTTTAGAGGCAAAAAAGATTCAACAGTTGGCTTTTTCCAGCAGCACAACCGCAGAGGTTTCTGATTTTTTCTCAATCTAAACTACTACATAGAGAGAGAGAGAGAGAGAGAGAGAGAGAGAGAGAGAGACGTTTCGTCTTTGGAGGACTCATCTCATATCATTACACAGAGACGTCATTTCTTCGGACTCCTCAACCCCATCGGCCTTGTCATCTCACCTTCTTTCGTTGCTTGGTATACACAATATCTCTTATCTCCATTCTCTTTCTATCTCTTTGTTCCATTTTTATGACCTAATTGATGCTCCTTTCTCTTATTTTTATTGTGTTGATGATTTGGTGCATTTTGATGGACTAGTTCCGGTTTTATGATTACTTTATTTGTCATTTGATCGAAAATCGTTGTTTCGGTTCCAACTTTATGATCTCGTATCGTATTGTTTTGATCTTTGATTTGATTCAAGTGTCCCCATCTACTTGAAAGCTGAACGGACTGTTTGGATCGTCTTTGCTTGTATTTTTGTTCGTCTTTCATTCATTAGATCCGAATTACCAACTCAGACTTCATTTTGTAGGTTCACTCTCTCTTTTTGTATATATATATATCTTCTATTTATCCATCTATACTACTATATAATTGAAGCTTGTGATGGTGTTGACACAATGTGACATTTTGATTTTTGAAAATGTCCTTATAGCCTATTTAGATTACAAAATTATATGTCTTTCTATCTGTGTGTTATTAGTGGTGTTTTTTTTTGTTTCGATTGATGATCAGATATTTTGTTATTTCAAGAAAAATTATTTAGAAATTACAAGAAATCATGTTTTACATCTGGCTAATGCCTATTTTATTTGACATAACTCTTTGCTAGGATCTTCGATTTGCCTGGATTTGTCTAGAAAACGGAAGATGAATAGGGAAACAAAATTAATGAATTGCCAAGAGAAATGATTTTTTTAAATGTCTATTATATATATAACGGGAGTGTGAGAATTTTACTCAGCAAAATTAATGGTTACTTTTGTTATATCACACGTTTAGTAGCTACGCAATAAAATTTCGGGAGATTATAAGTCATTCTTCATAATGCTTGGACAATTGTAATGTTGTAGGAGTTAGTGACAAAGTGTGTGGTATTGATATTTGGGGTGCTGCTAGTGTCCAAAACATAACTTAATGGCATGCTACCATTTTCTTATAATCAAATCTTATTTTCTAAACAACTTATGCAACGATGCTGAATTTTTTTGAATGATCAGATATAAATATAGAGTGCTCACAATGCAAATAATTATCTGACATTGTATACCTTTGGACTATGTATTATCTAAGTTCACATTGTATTGTGTAATCATTTTATTCATTGCTCTTGGATTTCATCTCTTTGCTTATGGATTCTCCTTTTTATATAAAAAATGTTCACCATTCCTTTGTTGCTATAACTATGATCTTCCTACTTTCACTTGGATTTGTTTCTATGCTTTGCTTGAACTTGATTCCTCTCACATATGCCTACATGGGCTTCTCTTATAAAGCCACCTATACCTAAGCCTCTGTTTGGATTGATGATTTAGGAGGGGAAGAGTTGGTAACATCATGTTGATAAAATGCAATGTATTATTGATTGATATATTGATGTATTGTTCTTGTGTTTTGAATAAAGAGGTACACTCTCCGTTATATAGGAGAGAACATTACAAACATCATCATGTCAAAAGTGGATCCACTAACCGAAAGTAAATGCACTAATCTAAAGCCTAAAGCACTAACATAAAATATATTAACATATTTTAACAGCCCCCCGCAAACTCAAGGAGGATAGAAACTAACCAACTTGAGTTTGGAGAGAGGAACAAAACAAGAAAATACATAAAAATAATAAAAAAAAAAGGATAGGAGACACTGTATGGTCGTGTCAGACCATTGGTGAAGACACTGAATGGTGGTGTCATAACGTTGTAGAGGACACTGTATGGCGGTGTCAGACTGATGTAGAAGACAGTTTATGGGGTCATGTCGGACCGTTGTAGAAGACAGTTTATGGGGTCATGTCGGACCGTTGTAGCAGACAATGCTGTGACAGTTGTTGGGACAGTTTACGGAGTCTTGCTGGACCCTTGTAGAAACTAACCGGAATCAATGTCGGGACAGTTTACAGAGTCTTGTCGGACCCATAAAGGAGCTAACCGGAATCAATGTCGGGACAGTTTATAGAGTCTTGTCGGACCCTTAAAAAAATACACTGTATGATGGTGTATATAGGCTGCCCAAATATATATATATATGGATATATATAGTGAGCCCTCAAAAGTCGCGCCCTCAAAAGGCGTGCCCACTCCATCAAAAGGCGTGCCATCAAAAGGCGTGTCCAATCATCAAAAGGTGTGCCGGACATGATGGCGAGGCACGTGGGCGCCTTGGCTTGCGCGCCCGTTTGTCGGCTGGTGGCAAGAGGCGCGCGATGCGCGTGGCTGCCTCGGCTATAAGACAGAGGCTGAGGCTGAGGCAAAAAACCTGCGAGAAACCTCTGAAAATCCTTCGTGTTGCTGAGAAAGAGAGTTCCTTGTGCTGAGAGAGATAGTCTGTAACACTTTGTTGCCCAGAAAATGGCGTCATCGTCTTCCCGTGGATTGCTCACCCTCTTTCCCGACCTCAACGAGTCAACAAGAGAGAGAACTGGTGCGGTGGCACTGGAACCGCAACCAAGTGCCCCGGAGTTTGCTCCGTTGAACTTTCCGATGCGGTCTGTGGAGCAAAAAATGGCAGGGCAAACAGATATTGAAGCCAATCAATATACACTGAAGTCATGTGTGGAAACCATGACTGCGGTTACAAATTTGTCGAACCGGCTGCAGAGTAGGACAAATGAGGTGCAACATTTGAACGCTCAACTGGCTCTGCTCCAACGCATGTATAAGGATGCGCGAGCAGAGATAAGCGTGCTAAGGGCAGAAAACAAGGAGCTGAAGCGGAAGGCCACTGTGATGTTCCGATTTGGAGGTCCGCCATATGCTGCAGTGGAGGAGTATGGGGGAGTGATCATGCCCAGTGGAGTGGGAAATACGGAGGCAACACCGGCAAGGACCGCCCAGGACGGAGGCAAGAAGAAGAGACCTGCAGCAGAGTAGAGAAGAAAAATCCCGCCTGTGGATGTTTTGTTCTTTTTTTTTTTTTCTTTTTTTTTTTGTGTTTTGTTTTGTTTTGTTTTGTTTTTTTTTTTTTTTTATGTAAAATGGTGATCGGGGTGAGCCCCGACATGAATAAAATAAGGGAAAGTTTGGTGTGCAAATCTGTATATATATATATATATTTTTTTATGTATTTATTTAGTTATTTATTTGTTTTTTTTTGTTTTTTTTTGTTTTTTTTTAATGGAAAAGGGAATATAAAAATAAAATAAATAAAGGTAATATGGCAAAGGATAAGAGAATATAATATATTAGACAGGTTTGGTGGGAACCTGGTGTGGATTGAAAAAGAAAAAAGAAAATATGACTCGTTATGCATGTGCGTGTCGGCAGTGTGAATGAGTGTGTCTGGGTGTAATGATAAAGAAGAAAAGAAGTGGACAAAAGTTGGGCGGTGGTGAGGAACTGGTAGTTTTTTGTTTTTTGTTTTTGTTTTTGTTTTTTTTTTTTGATTTGAAAAGAAGAGATAAAAAAAATAATAAAAAAATAAAAAATAAAGAAACAAAGTAGTGGGCTCACGTGGATGAGTGGGGGTAAAGGAAGGAAAAGAAAGAAAGGTGAGTGGATGGAGGGCGTGGAGGTGTCTGGGTCTGTTTCTTCATATCACCCTCAAGTGTGGCCTCCTTGGTAGAGAGAGAAGAGGCCGAGAGAGATAGAGAGAGAGAGCTCGGTTGTAGTTGTCGGTGGTAGATTCCCACAAACGGATGAGAGACACAACTTCAGAAAGAGTTTGGTCTGATGAGCTGCCATCCTTTCTGTCAAGTTCATCGGCAACATCCAGTCTAAAAGATGAACAGCATGAAGATGTGAAGATCCTCGGAGGTAAATGGTAAGGCAAAGATGCCTACAAGTGAAGATGTGAAGCCCCCTCGATTCGGGTACGGCTTGCCCCGAATTCCGAAAAGGGAACTGGAAGAAAGGTGATGCCTGTGAGGTCGCGCACGGCGTGTTCGAGTACTGGCTCCATCCGGGTCGGTACCGGACTCAGCCATGCAAGGACGGTCCGAGAACTCCCGGATCTGTGGAGTCCTATGATGGGTCTCCTCTCAGGCTTGCGATGGAGGGTTCTTGTGCTAAAGGGTTGACTTTTATGTCCTCGCTGGACTGGAATCGGGTCTTTGGATCTGGGTTGGTCCTTCATTGAAGGACGAGGTCATGAAGATTATGCCGGTTCAGAAGCAGACTCGGGCCGGTCAGCGAACCCGGTTCAAGGACTTTGTTGTTGTTGGTGACTCGAACGGTTACGTAAGGCTTGGTGTGAAGTGTAGCAAGGAAGTTGCGACTGCGATTCGTGGTGTGATTATACTCGCGAAGTTGTCTGTGATTCCGGTGAGGATGGTTCCGACTGTGGAGTTGCAGCGGTGGTGGCTTGACAGTGTTTGGATCAATATGTGACGCTTCTGCTAACTCCGAATCAAAACAGCGGGAGAGAAGGTATGTGTAGAAAAAAATTCCAGCGGGCAGCGAAGGCAAGGTTGCCGGCTGGCTGCCCGCCGGTGAGAAAAAAAAAATACAAGCCTAAATCTTATAGCTCTGATACCATGATAAAATACAATGTATTATTGATTGATATATTGATGTATTGTTCTTGTGTTTTGAATAAAGAGGTACACTCTCCGTTATATAGGAGAGAACATTACAAACATCATCATGTCAAAAGTGGATCCACTAACCGAAAGTAAATGCACTAATCTAAAGCCTAAAGCACTAACATAAAATATATTAACATATTTTAACACATGTTTGGATTGGTTGCAAGGAGTGGAAGGGAAGTGCATAGCGTTGTTGGGAGGGGGAGAGAGTACAAACATTTTCAGCACTTCTCTTCCCCTCCAAATTTGGGAGGAAACAAAGGGGAAGTGAAAGCTTCTCGTAATAATATTTTGGAATACCTAGTATGGCCCTCAGTTATATTTTAAACATTGCATATGTAACCTATGCACCCCTTCCCCTTTATGATTATTCTCTTACCAAACGAAGAGAAGGAAAAGTAATTCTTCCTTCCCCTTAATTAAGTATTGTCAAACAAAACAAGAGTGAGGATACTTCCCCTCTTTTCTTTGCTCCTTTCTTCCCTTCCCCTCACAACTAACACTTCCCTTTACTCCCCTCCCTTTAATCCAAATGGAGTGTAAATGGTTCTTTGGGATCAGTGAGGTTGGAGTGGAATTTAAATGTGATCCTAATCTTAGAATGATAAATTTCATTGATACATTGTAATGTGGCACAACCTTTTTTCCATCCCATTTTTTTTTTTTGTGTGTGTGTTGCATGATGAAGAAGCATTTCCAGGATAGTATGAAATGTCAGCAAACAGTATTGTAGCCCTATGTATGTTTGATTTTATTTTTCTTGTTTTGCAACTACCTTGCCTTGGTTATGTGATTATTGCTACTATCATTATCATTATCACATATTGGATGTAATGGCAGTCTGCAAGGTTTTCAATGGAGTACAAAGAGGTGGAAGGTGTTCAGGGAGGTGTTCCCAAGATTGGTGCAATCTTCATGTCTAACATTGCAACAAAAGAAGAATGTTTTAGACGGAAAATTTTAGGCCTTCCTTCTGCTCAGGCAAACTTTGTAAAACAGGTTAAAGCTGGAATGGTTTTATTTCTATTCGAATTTGAGAGGAGAGAGCTTCATGGTGTGTTTCGGGCAAGCTCTAATGGGGTAATGAATTTAGTGCCCCATGCATTTAGTTCGTCGGGGAGTCAGTTCCCCGCACAGGTATGGATGCTTTACCTGATGATCCCCCCCATCCCTTTATTTTTATTTAGTTCTTTATAAAATTACTTTGGTAGTATGTTGGGAGAAAGTTTGGAGTCAAATGGTTGTGGCATGAGGCTTGGATTTTCTCGCTATCATATTTGTGGATTTTGACCTTTATATCTCCTTGCAGGTTCGTTTTACCCCTATTTGGTATTGTAGTCCACTTTCTGAACATGAATTTCGAGATGCTATTAAAGAGAATTACTTTTCAAGGAACAAGTTCAACTTTGGACTGTCTGAAGATCAGGTTTGGTCTCTCCCCATCAAGCTGACTTCAAATGAAAGGAAATATTAGCTTCTGAACTATTCATTTCCCTCTATTTATTTTTCTCTTTTCCTCTGGTTCATGTGTAGGTTCGCAGGCTACTATGGTTGTTTAATTCAAGAAAGTTAGAAAATGAACAACTACCCGAGAGACACTTTAGTAGGCAAGCCAGCGAACCAATTGGGAAAGACAGAAGAGAAGCTGGTAATGACAGGATTTTTGTGAGAAATAGTGCTGAAAAATTTGTCAAGGAAGATGGTCTCAACCCATCCATCAATACAAAATTTTACGAGTACTCTTCAAGTAACGTTAGAAGACCTTCAAGTAATGCTAGAAGACTATATGATGACAGATTTCTGAAGAGTGATGGAACAGAGAATGAACTTAGTAGTGACAATTATCATGGGAATGACATCTTGACGGAGCAACCCAGAACATCTTTAGGTAAAAGAAGAAGAGATCATGATGGCAGGTCTTCAATGCAAGATAGGATAGAATATGATTGTGATGTGGACAATATCTGCATTGACCACCCAGGGGATTCCTTGTGTAAATCAGGGAGAGAAGCTGAAGAAAGCCAGCTTCTTCCAAGTGACAGAATTGAAATTAAGCGTATCATGGACAGAAATATTGGGTCTATTTTTACATCTGAGTACCTTGCGGACTCTTTGGCTGAAGTACAAAGAGCCACCGATGATGTCAGGTTTCCAATAAGGGATATTTTGGGAGACAAACGTACTCCAGATAATGGTTTTGGATTGGTCACATCAACTGATCACCTTGAGAACCCTGCTATTAAAGCAAGAAGAACAACTGATGATCACAGATTTTTCATGGATTGTAGGGTAGAAAATAACTGTAACTTGGACAATGGTCTTGAGCCAATCATCTCCACTGATTGCCAGGAGAACCTTTTGGGTGGAGTGAGAAGAGCAAGTGATGATGGGAAATTTGTTCTAAATGGTAGGATGGAAAGTGAACATCATGTGGACAATGGTTTAAGGCCGTTCTTATTGGCCAAGTACTTGGAGAACCCTCTTGGCAAAGTGGAAAAAGAAACTGATAATGCCATGTTTTTGATGAGTGATAGAGTGGGAATGGGAAATGAGCATTTTGCAAACCAACTGGATTATGGAAGAAAAGAAAATGACCGTGATAGGTTTTTGGCGCGCATGAGTATGGAAAATGAACATAAAGTTGGCAATAATCTTGGGCAAGTCATCTCAACTGTGCACTCTGGGTATCCCTTGGATAAAATAAGAAGAGTAGCTGATGAAGGCATGTCCTTAAATATCGATAGAGTGGATAATGCATTCAATATGGAAAATTGTTTTGGGCCTCCATTGTCAACTGGGTTCAGCGATTTTTGTCAGTCTAGGCAAAACCCTTCATTCTATTCAAGCAAGCCCCAATTGGAAACAAATTATTCTTTTTGTCAAGATCAACAAAAGCCTTGTTCTGCATTCCCTCGTTCAATGGAACAAAAAACCTTTGAGTTCTCTTATCCAACATCTCATGATGCAATTGTTACAAGAGCTTTTCCTTATGATCCTGAATTCCCCGACATTCATCATAGACGCTCATCATCTGTTGCGGTTGATTGCACTTCTTCTCACTCAGTTCGAGATTTTACTCCTCATCGGAGTTCTTTTGGGAATGTCTTTGATTCTTCTGTGAAACGGGCATCACCATATCGTTTGGAGGCAAAAGATTTAAGCCAGAACCTTGATGTTGCTTCTAATTGTGTAAATAAAGTTTCCTTGCCGACCAACCCCAACCATTCCTTGTTGAGTGGTGGATATGGAAAGGTGGAAGCAAGAGTCACTGGTCATGAAGTCTATAAAGAGCCTCTATTTTCCAAGTCCAGTTCTGCTTCTATACCTATTTCAAGGAGCGAAATCTATGAGAGGCAAGCCAAGAGCCCTTACGTTGAGTTTGGTAAGCATGGCGATGCATCACAAAGCAGATACAAACATAAAATTCCACAGCATGAGACTAATCAAGCGTTTAGAATCCAGGATGCTCCTTCTTTTGACAACAACATGGGCGATTTACAATGTGGTTCTTCCCATGAAAAATCATACAACAGTTATATTGAGTACTACCAGCATTCAAAGGGCATGTGCGCTGATTCTAAAAGTGAGAGAATTAGCGTTTTTTCTCGTTTGACTTCAGCATCGGAACTACCTGGGCAAGAAAATGATACTTCGGATTGTGATGAATGTGATACGGATGCATCTGTCGATCAAGTCATGGACATGCTACATCAGAGACTGAATCACAGGATAATGAAGCCAGGAAAGCTTCCATTAGTTAGACGGCATGATATGGAGAACATGCGTAGGACTAAAAGGCGGGATACGATTTACAATCAAATAGCGTGTGATAAATTGACAATGATGAAAAATGATCTTGAACAAGTTATTGATGATAATTGCGATGACATAGCGAAAGAGACACGTGTTGTGGATTTTAGGCGCCGGAGTGAAACTAGGAAAATTCAGGGTGGGACCAAAACAAAAGGTTCTGTTAAGACTGTAGTTGATGAGACAAAAGGCTCTGTGCAGAAACCAGAGCATAAGCGCAGAAAGTTGGTTAGGCCGGTGTTTGGTAAAAAAGAACAGTTGGATGAAGGTTTAAGCAGCGATGGGAATTCAAATCTGCAGCTAAGCTGCGATGATTCAGTTAAAAGTCAAGAAAATGAGAGCCGTTCATCGCCAAATGATTTGTTGGTGCAGTTGACATCTGCAACTAGTTGTGGAGGCGATAGTGCTAATGTTGAACAAAGTTCAAACTGCAGAGAAAAAAATTCTGAAAATTGTGAGTTGGTTTGGCTGGTTTCTTGCAGAAAAGAGTTGTTCCATGAAGACATTAACAACAATGCCAGTTTGAATTTGCAGCTATATTCTCATGAAGGTTCTATTACCAAAGAGAATACTGAAAGCTGTGGTAACATATGTGAAGTTGGTAATACCAATGGAGACAGTTCAGATTGCAGAGAAAGAAATGCAGTAAATGGTGGGTCATTATTGACATGCGATGAGGGTAAAGATGGGAAAAAGAGCCGTACCTGAAGATGGACTAGGGGAGCTTCCATTTGCACACCACATTTCTTTCAGTTCATACCATTTTTTTTTGTTTGTTCAGATATAAACTAGTGAACAAAAATCAATAGTTTGGATATCAACTACCAAACAAAAACTCATGGTTGGAATATCAAGTGCTGAATCGAAGGTATAGCCGAACTATGGGTTTCTGTTTGATAGTTGTATTTGAACCATTGATTTTTGTTCAGGTGGTATTTGAATGGAAAAAATAGTGTGAACTGAGAAAAACAGGTGACTAAACAGAAGCTTCCTCATGAATGAAGGATGGTGGTTGTCAAATACCTAGCATGCACACAATGGAGAACAGAAATGTGTAGGAGACTTGTTTCCTGCCCCTCAACTATATTATGATATTTCTTCTGCTGATGAGAGGCTTTTTGTGACGCTTTTTTGTACAAGTATTTTTTTTTTTTGGTTGTAAATTTCAGTTTAGTAATCAGATTTCACTTTTGCTCAATTAAGGATAAGAGTCTTGTGATACTGCCATATGTTTTTATTTCTATTCTGTATTTTGGATTCTTTTAACAGGACATTATTTGTACTCGAAATAAACCTCAAAATTTGTGAATCAGTTTTTTGTTTTCAGTTTTTGAAAATATAGAAAATTTGTGGGGCCAATTGTTTTTGAAAATTATTTCTATTTCTTCCCCCTTTTTTGTGTGTAAACAACTACCTTTTAGAACACCTACAGGTTTAGTTTTGATTTTTGAATTTTTTTTTTTTTTTTGGGGACATTTCAATAATGTAAAACTTCTTCCTTTTAAAATTTTGCTGTTATTGTGAAACAGTTCCGCTACGTCGCTCGAAAACTTACCCCCCGAATCCCCCGAAATTGATAAAGGTGAGTTTTTAGATCACTGTCAATCTACCAACACCGCGCGTGAAATAGAAGAAGAAAAGAGAGGAGAGAGAAAGAGGAGCCCGTCGAAGAAGAATACCACTGAGATCGACCACCGACGACCAGCAAAAAACTCTGCCGAAGTGACTGTGTTGTTCGGCGTTTCTTCTTCTGAGGCCTATGTTTCTTCTTCTTCATTCTGTTTCTTGTCCAAGGGTATGTCTCTGTTTCTTCTTCTGAAACCTAGTTCATAGAATGCTACTGTTTTGTTAGTAATGCATTTATTGATTTAGTAGTGGTAATCTTTGTACATAATTTTATAGAAACCTAGTTGATTTATACATAATTTTATAGAGGGAAATGTTTGAGAACTCGACCGGAGAGGGAATTATGTATAAATCAGCTAGGTATTATCAGACTCCAAAATTATGTTTATAGAAACCTAGTTCAAAAATGGTATTATCCACAAATGGATTTCTGAATTTGTGGACTAACCTAGTTCATTCTGAATTTCTGTGCTATTCATCTATTTGTGGATTTCACAAAAATGAATTTGTCGATTTCAGAATTTCTGTGCTGTTCATCTAATTGTCCAAAGACAATCAAGAAATCCATTTTTGTGGACTAACCTAGTTCATTCTGTTTCTTGTCCAAGGGTATTATCCATTTTTGTAATTAAATGTGTCTCAATGTGCTCTTTGTTCTAAGTAATAGGTTCAAAACCCAGTTAAGTCATTATGCATAAGTTTTTTGTATGAACAGAACTTGTTTTGGACAAACTGTTTCACACTTTGCATTTGAGTTTGATGAACATAATTTGTGTATGAACAGAACTTATATGAACATAACCATAATTTATGAACAGAACCTGTATGAACATAATTTGTGTGATGTATACAAACTGTTTCACACTTCGCATTTGAGTTTGAAGGTACAATGGACATTGATTCAAACCATCCTACATTGAGTGGGGGTGAGGAAGTTGAGGAAGCAGAGAACAATCCTTCATTAAATGAGAGTGACGAAATTGAAGAACCTAAGAAGGGGATGTGGTTTACCTCAAAGCAAAAAGTTCACGAGTTTTATGCAAAATATGCTAAAAACCTTGGATTTGCTATAGCTTACAGAATACAGAATGTTAGATCGGATGGAAAGGTGAAATACTTTGGAATTGAATGTACTCGGGCGCAGAAGAGGACAAAAAGATCAGAAGTAAACCCCCTGAAACCATATTTGTTATCAAAAATTGATTGTAAAGCTAGGATAAGAGCGACCATACGCATGATTTAATTCCTAGCGACTCACGCCATTTTCCAATGAATAAGAGGATTCGTACTCCTGTGAAGAGAAGATTAGAAATAAATGATGAAGCAGGAATAGGGGTATCTAGGAATTTTCATTCTATAATTGTTGAAGCGGGGGGATATGAGGCATTAACATTTGATGAACGAGATGTAAGGAACCACATTGAAAATGCTAGAAGATTGAGGCTTAGGGTAGGAGACGCTGAATCAGTTGCATTTTATTTTCATAGGATGCAACAAGAAAATTCAAACTTCTACTCTGCAATTGACTTTGATGTAGATGGTCGCATTCAAAACTTGTTTTGGGCGGATGCAAGGAGTAGGGCGGCTTATAAAGCATTTGGGGATGTTGTCTCATTTGACACGACCTATCTTACAAACAAATATGATATGTCGTTTGCTCCGTTTGTAGGAGTTAATCACCATGGACAGTCAATCTTGTTTGGTTGTGGGCTATTATCTAATGAGAACACGGACACTTTTGTTTGGCTATTCAAAGAATGGTTGAATTGTATGTCAGCCACTCCTCCAAATGCTATTATAACTGACCAGTGCAGAGCCATGCAAAATGCCATACAGATTGTCTTCCCAGAGGCTTGACATCGTTGGTGTTTATGGCATGTAATGAAGAAAATTCCCGAGAAATTGAGAGGATATTCCCAATATGAAGCCATCAAATTCGCTTTACAAAGTGCAGTCTATGATTCTTTCAGAAAAGATGAATTTGATGGGAATGGCAAACGATGATTGAAAAGTTTAGCCTCCATGACAACGAGTGGTTGGGAGTATTATATGCTGAGCGACATAGGTGGATTCCTGCCTGTGTGAAAGATATATTTTGGGCTGGCATGTCAACTACACAGCGAAGTGAGAGCATGAATGCGTTTTTTGATGGCTATGTCAACTCAAAGACTACTTTAAAGCAATTTGTTGAACGGTACGACAATGCATTGAGAAGTAAGGTGGAGAAGGAGACCAAAGCAGACTTCAAATCTCGAGACAGATTGTATGATTGTTTAACGGTGTATGAGTTTGAGAAGCAATTTCGTGCAGCCTACACAAATGCGAAATTTAAAGAAGTTCAAGTAGAATTGAAGTGACTACGGTATTGTCATGCGAATCTTGTGAAGAAGGAGGGATCCATTTGTACCAATCATGTCAAGGAAGTTGTGCTTGTGGGTGAGAAAATGAAGAAAGTTGAATTTCTTGTTTACTTTAATTCAACTGAATTTGAAATGCAATGTGTGTGTCGGTGGTTTGAGTTTAGGGGGATCGTGTGTGCCCATTCCCTTAGTGTGCTCATTGAGAGGAGCATATATGAGGTTCCTAATAAGTACATTATGTCGAGATGGAGAAAAGATTTGGAAAGAGGGTACACATGTATTCCAACAACATACACGAAATCCGGGGCTGCCCTCAATGCAAAGGTACATGAGAACTACCACAAGACATTGGATGAAATTATAGAAATTGCTTCCAACGATGATGGTAAACACAAAGCCATTCAACTTGGGTTGAGAGAAATCAAGGAAAGAGTAAGAAAAGATGAATCTCGTTGTGCGAGTAATGTGTCACCTTCTAGTAGTACTGTCCCACCTTGTAGCAGTAATGTGCTACCTTGTAGTACTACTCGCAAGGTGCTTAGTCTTTTGGTTGCTCGCCGAAGAGGCCGTCCATGTACGAAACGGAAGGTGAGCAAGGTGGACGAAATAGTGAATCGGTTAAAGGGAAAGAATAAAAAGGCAACAAAAGTGCAGGTATATTTTTTAATTTTTTGCTTATATGTAAATTTCTGAATTTCTTTTTGTCTAACTTTGTCACCAATGTGTGTTACTATAGGGTTGTAAGATGGGTCAATGTGAACCTCGTAAGTTGAATTTCGGTTGTACGGATGGAATGGAAAATAATATGTACGATCAGGTATGTGTTTCATGGTCCACTCAATTGGTTTTGTATGGTATTTATTTAAATGTTTGAACTTATTAATGATATTTTGTTTGGGAACAGGCTAATGTATCATAAGGTGTCGGAAGCTCAATCCTACTATTTTCCTTGTATGGACGGGACACAAGAGAGCGCATTGCAAATGGTGGACAAAGTTGGAAGCTCATCTTTGAGTGAATCAGGAATGGCGAATATAGATGGTTCAACTTTTGTCGACTTCAATATAGATGTGGATCCAAATGCTCAATTTTTTTTTAGTTTCGTAGTATGGAATTTGTAACACATGCTGAACAGATATTTTATTTTTTGAACTGGTTTTTCTTAACACATGCTGAACAGATTATATTTTGAAAAAGTTATATTGAAACAGGTTCTGTATGTTTTTAACAGGTTATATTTGATTCTGAACAGCAGATTCTGTTCAAACAGGTTCTGTAGAATGTATTTATATTCAAACAGATTATGTCAAGATCAGTATGTTCAAACAGATTCTGTGAAGATCTGTATGTTCAAACAGATTCTGTTAACAGGTTTTTACAGATTTGAATGTGAATTTTTGGACAGATTCTGGAATGAATGTTAACAGGTTTTAACAGATCTGTATTATCTGTATTTTTGGACATGTACGAAACAGATTCTGAATTTTTGGACAGGTTTTAACAGATTCTGGAAGATCTGTATTTTTTTTCTGTGAACTTGTTTTGAAAGGAGTAGAATGAATGTGACAAATTATGTGTTTGGACATTCTGTGTTGTGTCACAAAATTCTGTGTGCAGTTTAGAATGAATATGAATTCAAATTTGTTGGTTTGTGAATGACAAATATGAATTCTATCCAGAATGTGAATTGTAATTTGTTGGTTTGCCTAAATTGATTTTGGAGCTCTTCAAGGGGTCAGTTGGTGACACGAAAACTGTTAAAAAATAATGTATTATTGATTGATATTGATGTATTACAAGATTGATTAATTACAATTCCTATACAATCTATATATAGAAGAAAATGTGGTAGTAGGTGTAGTGGAGGTGATAGTGGGTTAGGTGAAGTGGAGGTAGGTGAAGTGGAGTGTGTAGTGGAGTAGGTGAAGGTAAAGATGGGAAATTCTAACAGCCCCCCGCAAACTCAAGGAGGAGAGAAACTAACCAACTTGAGTTTGGAGAGAGTAACAAAACAAGAAAATACATAAAAATAAAAAAGGATAGGTGACACTGTATGGTCGTGTCAGACCGTTGGTGAAGACACTGTATGGGGTGTCATAACGTTGTAGAGGATAGAAGACAGTTTATGGGGTCATGTCGGACCGTTGTAGAAGACAATGTGGTGACAGTGGTTGTGACAGTTTACGGAGTCTTGCTGGACCCTTGTAGAAACTAACCGGAATCAATGTCGGGACAGTTTACAGAGTCTTGTCGGACCCATAAAGGAGCTAACCGGTATCAAATGTCGGGACAGTTTATAGAGTCTTGTCGGACCCTTGTAAAAGTGGCACCCTCAAAAGGTGTGCCCAATTTTGTCAAAAGGCGTGCCATCAAAAGGCGTGCCCAATTCATCAAAAGGTGTGCCGGACATGATGGCAAGGCACGTGGGCGCCTTGGCTTGCGTGCCCGTTTGTCGGCTGGTGGTAAGAGGCGCGCGATGCGCGTGGCTGCCTCGGCTATAAGACAGAGGCTGAGGCTGAGGCAAAAAAACTGCGAGAGATATTCTGAGAGAGATTTCTGAGAGAGATTCTGTAACACTCTGTTTTCTGAGAGAGAGTTCTGAGAGAGATACTGTGTGACACTGTTGCCTAGAAAATGGCTGCATCGTCTTCCCGCGGGCTGCTCACCCTCTTTCCCGACCTCAACGAGTCAACGAGAGAGAGAACTGGTGCGGTGGCACTGGAAACTCAACCAAGCGCCCCGGAGTTTGCTCCGTTGAACTTTCCGATGCGGTCGGTGGAGCAAAGAATGGCAGTGCAGTCGGATGTGGAGGCCAATCAGTATACTCTGAAGGCATGTGTGGAAAGCATGACGGCGGTCACAAACTTGTCGAACCGGCTGCAGAGTAGGACAAATGAGGTGCAGCATTTAAACTCCCAGCTGGCTCTGCTCCAACGCATGTATAAGGATGCGCGAGCAGAGATAAGCGTGCTAAGGGCAGAAAACAAGGAGCTGAAGCGGAAGGCCACCGTGATGTTCCGATTTGGAGGTCCTCCATATGCTGCAGTGGAGGAGTATGGGGGAGTGAACGTGCTTGGCGGCGTGGAAAACACAGAGGCAGCACCGTCAAGGACTGCCCAGGACAGAGGCAAGAAGAAGAGACCGGCTGTCGAGTAGAGAAGAAAAATCTTGCCTGTGGAGGGGGTTGTTTGGTGTGTTTTTTTTTTTTTTTTTTTTTTTTTTTTGGTGTAAAATGCGGATCGGGGTTGATCCCCGGCATGAAGAAATGATAAGATTGTAAAATGTTGTTGGTTTTTTTTTTTTGTGGAAAAATAAAAATAAAAGGAAAGAAAACAAGGGATAAAGAAAATAGATAAAAAATATTGGTAGATGGATTATATAAAAAAAAAAAAGCAGTGTGGGAAATGAAAGAAAATAAAATAAAGAGTTAAAAAAACAGAAGTGGGTAAATCTATGGGCTCGTATGTGGAGGTAAAAAAATATGTAGATATATAGATAGAAAATAAAAGAAAGTGGAAGAGAATGGAAACACGCTGGAAAAGGTGTATCAAAAATAAAAAAAAATATATATATATATATATAAAAAGTAAAAGAGAGTTGAGTGGATGAATAATATAAAAATAAAAAGAAAAGAAAAGTGGGGGACAAAAGTTGGGCGGTGGTAGAAGCAAAACAATAAAGAAATAAATAAAAAGAAACAGACACTGTTATTCATGTGTATGGATGGTGCTGTATTGAATGGATCTGGGTGTAAAAGTCTCTTTATTGCTCTCTCTTTCTAGAGCAATCAATGGCTGATCACGACGATTCCTCTCCGCTCGACCAGCAGATGCTTTCGCGGCGGAAGGCGGCAGTGGCGAGGCGTGTTCCGGTCTGGAGTAGGAGCAGGGCATCCTCCAGTAGACCCAGGTGGCAGCATGCTTGAACCAGAACCGAGAGAGGGGGTTGGGAAGAAAGTGGGTCGAGTGAGAGAAAGTAGAGAGAGAGAGGAACAGTAAACACGCGATTTCTTCCCTCCGTCGCTCGCTGAGTAGATATGACGAAGGTCGGACATTTGGAGGAGGAGATTGACTGCAACAGCCTCATTGTCAGAGACATGAAAAGGCAGTGACCATGAAGCAGAACTCAACGAATCAATGTTTACAATTTCGAATTCAAACGCCATATTATTTCCACCGGCAAAATGGATCAAATTCTCTCTAGTGAGGCCGAGCTCAAGCTGATCATGGGTTGAGGGAGACGCGAACGCAGTGATTTTCAGTGATGGAGCCCCATTACTTCTCAAAGCAAGCTCCTGCATCAAAGAAGCCCACTGCCCACCATAACCAATGTCGAAATCTATAACATGAAGTCGATCAAACCCTTCTAAAACTTCAAGGAGTACTTGGTTACAAGTAAAATGGGCAAATTGAATGAAAGGTGAGATTTCTGAGAATGACTTGTAAGCACCAATCTTGAGAATGAGATTGAAAGGCGAATTGGGCGGCACCGGGTTCATATTGCTTGTATGGAGAATGAATTGCAGAGCCTCTTTACAAAAAAAAAAACAGCCCTATTGAAAGGCTTACCGATGGGAGAGAGCTGGTGATTGAGCCGATGGTGGCTCGATGTCGCCATTGATGAACAAATATGTGTGAGGCAGAGAAGAGTTCAGCTATGACTTTCTGGCAGCGGAGTGTAGGTATGTGTAGAGGTTCGGCGGGCGGCCAAGGCGAGGCTGCCGCCCGCCGGTGAAGCAGAATTTCTAGCTTCTCAACCTTGCTCTGATACCATGTTAAAAAATAATGTATTATTGATTGATATTGATGTATTACAAGATTGATTAATTACAATTCCTATACAATCTATATATAGAAGAAAATGTGGTAGTAGGTGTAGTGGAGGTGATAGTGGGTTAGGTGAAGTGGAGTGTGTGGTGAAGTGGAGGTAGGTGAAGTGGAGTGTGTAGTGGAGTAGGTGAAGGTAAAGATGGGAAATTCTATACTGGTTCACATCAAGTAAGGTGTATTTTTCCTTTCTTGTTTATGTCCACATAATCAAACTTAGCAGGTTTCTCAACACATTTATTTTGATAACCATCATTTTGAGCAAAACCAACATTTAAGTTTAAAATAAATTAACTTGACCTTCTCTTTTTCAGATGGAATTTGTCATTGAGACCTCTTCTTCATAATTCCTCTCAACTTTTGGTCATGCTTCTAATGTGTGCATCTATCTCTGATCAGCATAGACAAACATTCTTACACCTGAGTTTTTGAATGTTCAATTGCATCAACCAGCTTCAAATTTGTGAACAAATTTGCCATTCACAAACCAACCTGGTGAACAAATTTGCCATTCACAAACCAAGCAGACAGTTAAAAGTTCTTCTTCCTACATCCCAACCTGGTGAACAGATTAAACACACACGCATATTACATCCCAACCTGTCACCAAATGTCATCCAACACACACACAGATTAAACACACCTAAGGTGAATCATCCCAACCTCGTACAGATTAAACACACACACGGATTAAACACACACATAGTACATCCAACCGAATGATTATATAACATCAACCAAGATCCAAAGGCAAAAGTGAGATACAAAATCAAGATCCAAAGCCAATGACATAAAGCATCAAGTCCATTAAGTCCATAACTACATCCATCAAATTCCCTAAAAGCTATCAACTTAGTAATTTACATTATAAAATAGAAAATAATACAAAATACAATGACATAAAGCATCACATTCAATTTCATCTCCACCCTTCGAAGCCTTCTACCATGCTCCTCAAATTCATTATCCATCTCATAAACCCTTGTGCTTCGATCGTTAAATTCTTCGCTTTTTATAGATGTATGAGGTGTAGCATTGAAGATCTCGTCGTCATCATTATCATCTGCAAACTTGAAGTAATTGCAGTGTTCCTCACTAACCTACAATGCATGACAATCAGTTAATCAAATGAGGCTAATAAATTTCCAAACTGCTTACATATTTCGATGGACACACAAAGTACACACGGCCTTTATTTCCATTCTGATTTGACTTGACAGTGTGCCTGGCAGTTGTTATCCCACAATCGCACAATCTTCGTTTCAATCTTATGTTGCTATTGTTACTAGAGGAACAAGCCATTTTGTAATCTGCATACAGAATGGAAAATACAGACATGATACATACAAAGCTATGTCCAAAATTTATATTTAGTTTTCCAAAATTCATATGAATTGAATGCAAAACCCATATGAATTGAATTCAATCCAAAGAAAATTGCAATGTCTAAAACAAACATTTCCAAAGGCACTGCTATGTCCAAACCTCAAAATCAACTTTCGTTCCCTCATGAATTGGCCCGTTTGGTTCCGAAACCCAACAACATGCACTGAGTTTAGAGCACCGACAACCCATTCCAATATTAGAATTTGGAAGAAAACACCAATGAGTCTTGAAACTTCACACCAGAGATAACCAATAATCAAACCCAGATTCACATGCCAATCCAGTTAATCTCCTCTTTGAAGACCCATTTAAAATTTCTTGTGGTAGCAATTATTATTCCTAAACCAAAACCAGATCATCTCATGAAACACTTAATGATATAGTAAAACCCATGTTTGAATTGCTCTAAAAAAAAAAAAAAAAATACAAACCCACAAATCAAATATGCATATAGACCAATATAATTTGTAAATAGATAGAAGTAATAGCTAATCATTTGATGCAAAAAATGAATCAAATGCTTAACTCAGAACATGTTCAAATCTGAATCTGAGTCTTAACAGAATGAAAATAGTTACAAAATTGGGTTTGGGGGATTGTTGCTATTTCATACCAAATATCAAAATTAAGTAGATGGAATTCATGCTATTTCATACATTCTTATACATTATTGAACCTGTTCTACTCTTTTCGGTTTCCTTTCAAACCTATATACATTCTGTTTAATACATTCCATACCACATATCACAAAATGCATTTAAACATAATATATATAAACAGAATATTTACACCATAACAATCAGAAATTGGGCAATAAAACCAAAACCCTAATAAATATCACACTGTGTAGGACTTATTAACAACAATTATTTACACCAAACCCTAATAATATCACAAATTGGGCATTACATAACAACCATAACAATCAGAAATCAACATAACATCTACGAATTCAACACAAAACCAAAACCCTAAAATTAATTGAAGAGAAGAAAACCCTAAAATTAATTACATAACAATCATAAGAATCAGAAATCAACATAACATACAAACACAAACTCTAGTTGAAGAGAAGATCTGGGAGTCCACACCCGTAGATGAAGAGAAGATCTGCGAGTCCACACCCATAGTTGAAGAGAAGATTTGCGAGTCCACAGATCTGCGACTCCACACCCGTAGCTGATGAGTAGATCTGTTATGCAAGTCCACACCCGTAGCTGATGAGAGGATTTGGAAGTGATTAAGGGCTCGAAGAGAGAGTGAGTAGAGAAAGATGAGAGGATTAAGGGCTCCAATGGAGTCGACTGGAGAGAGGATGCTCGAAGCTGAGGAGAGAGTGAGTAGCGCGTAGCCAAAGATGTGTTTTGGAGTCTGATAAAGAAGTCTGATAAAGAAAGTGTTAGAAACGACGTCGTTTCTAAATTTCGGGGGATTAGGGAGAAACATTTTCGAGTTCTCAAACATTTCCCATTGTGAAATGTCAAACGTTTAGACTAAGTGTGAAATTTTATGTCATTTTATTTTTTTAGATTCACCTTACTTAAATGTATTTAAAAAGTAAAATATTTATGAAAAAATATTTAAAAAAATTAATAAATATATAAAAATATATTAAAATTTTATATTTTTGGTATTTAGTGAATCTTTTAAAGATTTTTTTCGTAAAAATTATATTTTTTAAATGTATTTATATTAGGTATGTTTAAAAATTAAAAAAATTACTTAAAATATTTAAAAAATAATAAAAATAAAAAAACACGAAAAAGAAAAATTATAGTTGTTTTTAACTGAATCCACTTAACTTTTTTATTAATAAAAAAAAATTTATTTAGCAAGTATCATAGGCATCATATTTTAAAGATTTTTTTAAAGGGTATGGGTTTTGACCAGTTCGGAATCGGACTGGATCGTGTTGTTGAACCCGTAGGGGCCTGTCACGGATATCGTTTTGATAATCTGAACCGTTCAATGTGTAAAACTCGTCGAGTATTATATGCCTGTAAAAAATCACGTTGATCGGATATCGATAACTATGTGATCAAAACAGTTTTTTGTCAACCATTAATTTGTTCACTGTTCAATTTTTTTAATACGAAACTGATTTGATCATATAGCTATCGATATCCGATCAACGTAATTTTTTACAGGCATATAGTACTCGACGAGTTCTACACATTGTACGATTCAGATTATCAAAACGGAACCTATAGTAGACTTCTACAAACTCAACAAGACAGTCTAATCTGATCCCAAACTGGACAAAAGCTACGCCTTTCCTTAAAAGGGGAAAAAAAATTTTAAAAACCCAACCTTGAGTAAGACTGTTCACTATTTTTTTTACTTCATTTTTTCATTTAATTAATGGGAAATATGGCATTTTTATGAGCATTGATAGACAAGGTACGAGTAAATATTTCACCACCAAGCAAAGGTACCACTCATTTGAGCAAAAGGTACAACTCCTTTTCTGCATTTGGGAAAACACCTCCACGCCGTCAACCAGCTTCCCTGACTGGAATATCGTCAAACAGTCAAAGCCACACTCTCTCTCTCTCTCTACATTCTCTCTCTACACTTGGCACCACAAGATGCTTCGGAACCTCCGCGCACGGCGGCGACCCCGCTACGGCCCCCACGTCTGTGCCCTGATCGCCGCCCTCCTCCTCCTCCTCTCCGTCTCTCTCCTCCACAGCCGCCTCGGATCCGATCGAGACTCTCTTCCCCACTCTCGTCTCCACTCTTCCAACGAGATCGTTTCTGATCCCTTGCTCGACGACACCGATCCCGATCTCTCCTATTCCACCACCAAGGTCTCCGAGGATCGCATCGACGAGATCGACGACGTCCAGGACGACTTCTCCGATAAGTCTAGGGCTTCCGACGAGGAAGAGATTCTCGGTGCCATCGATTCTGAGGACGAAGAAGCCGATCAGCCTAGGGTTTCTGGCTACTACTTTGATCACGTCAAAGGCGTTATTCGAAGAGCTTTTGATAAGCGTTCGATTGATGAGTGGGAGGATTACGAGAGCTTCGATGCGAATGTGGGGTCTGAGGATCCGAGTAAGGTTGCGATTGGTTCGGACGATGTGCCTGTGGATGAAAATGTGAGGAGGAAGGTGGTTGAGGTGGAGGGGATTGAGGATGCGCTTTTGTTGAAGACTGGGTCTAGGGTTTCGCCTTTGAGGGAAGGTTGGGGGCCTTGGTTTGATGCCAAGAGTGATTTCTTGAGGAGGGATAGGATGTTCAAGTCCAATTTGGAAATTTTGAATCCTCTAAACAATCCGCTTTTGCAAGACCCTGATGGGGTTGGAGTGACTGGGCTCACGAGAGGTGACAAGCTCGTGCAGAAGGGTTTGTTGAATGAATTCAAGAAAGTGCCATTTCTTTTCAAAAAACCATTAGCAATCAAAGAAGGTTCGGCCCACGATTTGAAATTGAAATCGGAAGTGGTAGCAAATGGTGGAGAGGATATGATCAAGAAGAGTATTAGTGGTAGTGTTGAGGAAGAAAGGGGTGGAATGAAGAGGGTGGAGAGACGAACTTTAGATGACAATGCTAGAAATCTTTCCTATTTGGGAATTGGCGATTCTAGTAAAATTTTGAGTAAAACTACTACTGTTAATTTATCCTTGAGTAATAGGAGTGAGGGAATTCAACAGAAAACTGCAGAAAGTATTGACATGGTGGTTGATTCGTCTACTAGTAATTCAGTTCAATCAGGTGGCTTTAAAAATGTGCAAGGTAATACTGGGATTAAATCCGAGGTGTCTGGTGAAGTATATGCTAATGGCAAAAGATGGGGTTACTTTCCTGGTCTGCATCCTCGGTTATCTTTTTCAAACTTCATGGAAGCATTCTTCAGAAAAGGGAAGTGTTCCATGAGGGTTTTTATGGTGTGGAACTCACCGCCATGGATGATCAGCGTTAGGCTCCAACGAGGCCTAGAAAGTCTTCTCTCCTATCACCAGGGCGCCTGTGTGGTGGTGTTTTCTGAGACAATTGAGCTTAATTTCTTCGAAGGATTTGTGAAGGATGGGTAATTCCTCCAACTATTCATTATGACTTGTGTGTAATTCGATTCATTCAAATTTTTTTGTAGCTTTCAATTAACTGGTTTGGGTGATATATTTATTTGCTTTAACTATGAAAAAGGGAGACTTGATTTAAGTGTGTTGATGTTCAACATATGGTTGTGTTTGCATGCGTGTTTTGAATACTGGAGGTGCTGATTTTTCTTCTTACCTGCAAAGCATGTCAACAATTTGACTTTGCATTGACAACATGGTTTTACCTTTCCAGTTTCAAGGTAGCTGTTGCCATGCCAAATCTTGATGAACTGTTGAAGGACACACCCACCCATGTATTTGCTTCCGTCTGGTTTGAATGGAGAAAGACAAATTTCTATTCTACTCACTACAGTGAACTTGTGCGGCTTGCTGCTCTCAACAAGTAAGTTTGAATTGTTTATTAACACCTATATATTGTAATTAAGACTTTGATTTTTTCAATATCAACACAGCGTTTTTTGCATTGCCTAATATGTAAGGAGTGCATCATTACTTGGGGAAGGAAATGATTAGCTCTAGAATAGGGATGTGAAATAAGGGACATTGAGGGAAGCAATTATGAAACATGTCATGCAGTGTTGGGAAGTGGTTAAATAGAATGTGATGGGTTTGTTCTCTTATTTTCTTTGAGGCTAGGAGGTTTGAGCAAAGTTTGGATGCGTACATTGTGGCCCAGATTCCTAGTAAGGGAGGAGCAGAGAATATTAAGGATTTCAGGCCTATTAGCTTACTTGGAGAGAGGTGTGCAATATTTTTTCCTAGGTGTTAGCGTGGCGGTTGAAGGAATTGTTACCTTATCTCATATCTAAGGCTCAAAATACTTTTTTGGGTGGTTGACAGATTTTGGATGTTGTGTTGGTGGTTAATGAGGGATTAGACTCGCGGTTGAGAAGTGAAATTCCAGGATTGATCTTAATATGCATGTGTGTCACTGTTTAAATGGACAACAATTAATAGTTGGTCAATTAATAGATGAGTTCGCGAATATGATTATTAAATTCACGTATTAAATTTCGTTTATTTATCCAAAAAAAATTAAATTAAATTCACGTATTTAAGAAGAATTTGTTATGAATTATTCAATCCTCTCACCGATTTGTGATCCACCAGCCCAGGGTGGCAGAATAGGTGACCTAGGTCTTGCCTACTACATAATTAGGGTTACCTTTGGGCTCATCCTTTAGGGCCAAGCATGTCATGCCCCCACTTTTTATGCCAACGGATACCATTACCAAATTTTTATTGTAACACAATTTTAGAGATCATGCGCGGAAATTCAATACAATAACGAGTACTATTATTAAATGCTCTTTCATTCAAATATAAAGTGAATGCAACATGAGTTTAAAAAATAATAAATAAATAAATTGTCCATAAGCTTACATCTTTTAAATTAAAAGAAAGGGTTTAACTGTTTTACATCAACGGCATTTTGCCTACAAATAAAAGGCCCCCTGGCCAACACATAAAGACGATTCTCGATCTTGAAACACTTCTCGACGTTCACTTGAAAAGGATTAGCAACGTGGGATGAATATAAAGTTCAGTAAGGATCCCAATATGATCCTAAACAATAACAACATATAGATTGTTATGATCAGGAATGCTTTAAATCATATCATATTCATAATATGATGATTTATATAGAAATATACTTATATAAGAACTTTTTTCAAAATCATTCATTTCATTCAACAACATAAGCAATTTACTTTTCTTTCTTCTTGTTACCTTTTATCACAACTCATATGACAGTAACAAATTCTTGAAAACAATTTCACAAAGTCCATTACACTTTCTCCCACCTTCTAGATTTACACCTAATTTGCCTTTTTGAAACATGTTTACAAGTATCTGTTGTCCTTAACATTGTTCACAATCTCAATACAGTATTTATGTTTGTTTCCAACATACTCATATCTGTACATATATACATTCAATACAAAGGGAAAACAACAAGCAACCAACAATTATCTACGCAACGAATGGGGCAACTCGGCCTTCCAGAATCATAACCATCATAACCCATAATATATATAGATACACTGAGACAATAATGATAAATAAGTTCTGCTCTACTTTCCGTAAACCAAGGACACACCTTTCCATAATAAAATGCCAGGCCAAAGATACACCTCAAGCCATTTTAGTCTTACTTCATGTCATGACAATTCGTTTCAAGTTAACTTATTTCATCTAAATTAATGAGCCAATTCATTACATTTTAGACATCCAATTGAGACTACAACTCAATGGTTTTCAAATCATACAACACATATACATAAATACTTCAAACTTTCATTTTACGAATATTTCGTCCGGGGGCAGCCGTTAAATGGGACCCATGTAAACGTAAGCTATACAAGCGCTACCATTGTCATTTTACGGATATTTTGTCCGCGGATTAGGTATCTATGTATAATTTCGCGACTTTCACCCAGGACACTCTGGCCAACTTAATTAAAATGGAGTTCATCCCCTTTCTCCTCCCAAACAATCATTCATACATATATAATGTATATAGCACATAATCACACATGAAGTATGATGGGCATAGCCCAAACAAGTGGCCCAATGGGCTGTCCAAACAATTCCTAACCCAACTTAGGCCCAGGGGCCAGACAAGAAGAAGAGACAAGCAACCTCCTTCTGTGAAGTCCACGACATGACAACATTACCATAGACTTACGGCTGATAGGACAGGTCGACTGACAGGGCACAGTAAGCGAAGAGGCCAGAAAGGTATGGAAGAAATCAATATATACAAGTAATCACTCTCTCTCTAACTACCCTCTACTTCCTTTCTAAGCTAAAAGCTTCCATTCTTCTACTAGAGACTCATCTAACTTAAACATCGGAGGGTCCTCAAGAAGGAACCCCACCTCCGGGGTCCTTCTCGACGGACTTGGTGCAGGTACAACTGGGAAGACGAGGTTCAATCATCCTGTGGAGCATCCGGACCCTGTCCGACCCATTCCTCATCTGACAAAACTGTATTATCAGAGTATATCCCTTTTCTCCTCCCAAATAATCATACGTATACAATATATATAAATATAGTCATATGCAATGACAACTAACAAAAGATTAATTTCAATTCACCTAGTCTACATGCAATTTCTACAACAATCATGGTTATCCTCTACCGATAATCCCAAACATATATTTCTAAATATATGTACAATTTCCAAAATAGATAAACTATCCATATTTTTATAGGTGAGAGATGACAAATATCCAACTCCACCGTTTGCATTCATATTTATCCATTTCTACATCCAATACGAAAAGAAAACAAAAATTCAATTCTCGCAAGACTTTCAGCCTTATAACAATGATAATACGTAAAAGTTTCAAAATCCAATCTCAAGTTCATTATCAATTTACGAAGGGTGATGATTTCATTTTCTTTCAAAAAGACCACTTCTCTTTATTTTACAATCCACACAACTCTAATCATTTTCTAAAAATTCATTCTCCTCATTTTACAAAACCAAAACCAAAACCAAATCCATCTTCTTTATTTTACAAAACCAATTCCATTGGTATCAAAACCATAACTTAACTCAACTTCACATGATTAGTCTAAAACAATACCAACACCGTGGTTACTTTTCTTTTTATTTTCTTTTGATATAAACACAATTATCCAACTCATATTAGCAAAATATAAAGATTATTCAATTCCCTCCCTTTTAAATCCATTATATCAATAATATTAAATTAGGGTTTTCCTCCCTCTCTTCACAAACATATTAAATCATTTCCCAATTAACCCAAACAACAAAAAACTTAACAACTCTAATCACAAATATTAAACCGTAGGTTCCCTTTCATGGTTTACAAGAAAATTTATAATGAATATGATTTTTATACAATAAAATCTACCACATATCTATCTATAAATGAGGTATTGGAAAGGAGTAAAGAAATCCATACCTCTTGAAGCGAAGAGATGACAGTCTAAAATTCACCGGCGACGAAACAACGAACTATTTGGACCAAAAGGAAGTCCTTGACGAGATCTACAATCTTTCTTAAAGGACCATGGCGAAACATCACTCTAGGTGAGCAGATCTAGAGATCTAGGTGCGAAAAGTCAAGTTTTAGAGAGAGAGGAGAGAAATCACGGTTTAAGAGGAAAAAATGAGAAAAAGTAATGAGAGGAAAGTGGTTTGGGTCTATTTATAATAGTAGAAAATTGCCCTAAAGTCAAATAAAAAGGCAAGTCAAAAACCCCCAAAAGTAGGGCTCAAACTAACCCAAAAAGCTGAAAATTACACGCAGGTGTCGATCCTTTGGGCAGAGGTGTTGACCCTTCAGACAGAAAAGCAAAGAATGCAACAGGCAAGGTGTCTACCCTTTCCAGACTAAACTTCCAGATTCAACAACATACAAGGGTCGACCCTTCTAGACTGGTGTCGACCCTTAAGGCCAACAACAAAAGGCAAGTGTCGACACCACCAAGATTGGTGTCGACCCCTAAACAAGATTTTTAAGTTCCCTAACAATTTTTCAACGTAAACAAGTGTGAACGAACAATCCCAACAAGTTTAAATCAATTTGTACTCCTCCAAAACCAAGATACAACAACACTAAAGATTTTCAAAATAAAATAAAGGGTTCAAATACACTTTCCAAAAGTTTTAAAAGCGTACAAGTGCTACAAAGCGTATGTGGGATTCGATTATTGAGAGATTTAAGAATTGGCTGGTTGGGTGGAACGGAGTATCTTTCTAAGGGAGGTATGCTTACACTGATCAAGAGCACTCTTTCTAGTTTACTCACTTACTTTATGTTTTTATTTACCATTCCTACTTCAGTTGCTAAGAGGTTGGAGAAGTTACAGGGGACTTCCTGTAGGGTCGTTTTGAGTGATGGATTTAATTACCATTGCACGGTTTTTACTCCCATCCGAGAGGGCGGGTTGGGGATTTGATGCCTTAGATTCTTCAGTCAAGACTTTTTGGGAAAGTGGCTGTGGAGGCTTGTGGTTGACCAGGACTAATGTATATTGAACTTTTAGCTCATACATCTTAGACACCCTTTTCCCAATTCATTTACTGATTGAGTATTTTTCCTCATTTTATTCGCCCCATTTTAAAGGAACAGTCATGGTGTTAGCCATTGGTGTAACAGATTGATTAGAAAAATGAGAATTATATGACAAAAGGCAGTTATACATCCTGCAGACTCTACTAAAGCATGCATGTGCTATCATTATGGAAATTTATAGTTCTCTATTTTCCAATCACTGAACAATTGATAAATCTTATTGTTATTCTTTGGTGTTTTTATTGATATTGACATAAAACACTGATGGCTCTAGTTTTGCATTGCATCTCAAAGAGAAATCCATTTCAGCTTGATGTATTTTGGTTAAAATTAAATTTGTGTTTTTTTGTTGTGTTCTTCAGATATGGTGGACTCTATCTTGATTCTGACATTATAGTATTGAGACCATTATCTTTGCTTAATAATACTGTTGGTTTGGAGGATGAGCTAGATGGAAGTTCCCTGAATGGTGCTGTGATGTCATTTAGAAAGCACAGGTACTCCTTTAAGCCTTACAACTGTTAGGTGCTTCTGTTCTCTCTCAGTTACCAGTGAAACAGTATTAGCCTTTTCTTGCATTTTCTTTTTTTCTTTTTCTCTTTCACTGTTACTTTCATTTATTCTAAGCCTTGGTTTTCTTCTAATTTAACTGAGCAACTTGTATGGTTTTTTAGTCTTTTCTTCCCCTCTTCCCGAGATTATTTATTTCTAGAAGTTAGATGGAGTTTTTTCCACCCCCCCCCCCCCCCCCCCCCCTCTCTCTGTGAGGTTCCTAATACCACCCAGCTGCTGGGGACATGCCCCTAGGGGCTTCTTACATGAAAATATACATATTTTTGTGTTTTGTTTATATATAAGGTCTCTTTGCCAACTTTAGGATTTGGGCTAGGATTGGCCCACACCGTATAATGTTGATCAGTCATAAGCAGAAACTAGCTATTTTTGTGTTCTGTTTGATTGGAAAACGATAACATTTTCTATAACTAAAGGGCTGCTGTTCTAGGAGTAGTTCAATCAAACAAACATTTAAGGAACCTGCTACATTTATGCTTAGCTTACCAGTTTTTTTGGAGTTTCTAAGCAGCCTCAGAAAATTCCATGTTTGAGTCTATTATTATGTATTTGAAACTAAGTGTCAATGACAACTCTTATTGGAATTGTCTAAGATATTATTTTATTAAACCTTAAATATCTATTGCTTGTGGCTCTTTCCTGTCACTATGCCTGTAAATCTTTTCCCTTTCATCTCTGTGTATATATATTATATACTGTCTGTCTTGTTAACTGCATTTACTAGTGAAAAGCCTTTTTGGAAGGGGTGGTCAGTAGAAAACATGGAACAGCTATCTATAATTATTGTTTAGGTAAAATCCAGATTTTTTCAAACATCTAGTGTTCATGGTGACATATCTGGACAATTGCTATTCTTTCGTCAGCAGAGAACTTGGATAGCAATGAATATTCATTTTTCTTTTTGCATTCTTTTTATTTTCTACATCTGAGATTTTACCATTTCCATGCAGTCCCTTCATAATGGAGTGCTTGACAGAGTTTTATTCTACATATGATGATACCCGCTTGAGGTGGAATGGGGCTGATCTTTTGACAAGAGTAGCAAGAAATTTTTTGAGAAACAAGAACACATCTGATGATAGGATGGAGCTGAAATTGCAACCGTCTTTCAATTTCTTTCCTATTAGCCGTAACAACATCACGAGGTATTTTTAAATCATAGCAAAAATGGTTGTGTTTATAGCATGCTTTTGAGTAAGCTTCCTTTTAGAATGATTTTGATTTTGATCCTATGGTGTCTGGAGGTCTTATAGACATTGTGTTAAATACCAATTCAGTAGAAGAAAAGTTCTCAATGCCCTAATGATGAAAAAAAATAAATGTCAGTTATTCATTATCCTTGGCATACACATTAGGTGTCATTATATCTAGGCTATCCACATTCATTGGTGATTATAATTAGGCAATAATCTAAATGATATGAACAACCAAAGTTGCTGCAAAACTGAAATTAATAGTAATTGCCAACAAATTATTTGTATCCTGACCTCCCTACCTAATACTATGCACCAATTTATTGGCACTTAGAGGTCCAGCCATTTGGTTGCACCGGGACAAAGAAATAAAAAAATTAAAGGACGAGTGTAAGTTTAAAAAAAAAAAAAAAAAAAAAAAACAGCACTCTGAATAGGCAGATATTTAGTGGACAGAAAAAGTAATCTATGATGTGGATTTGGTGCCTAGTTTGTATTACAGTTGGACTTAAATTTTTTTAAATCCACTATAGGTTCTTGTAAATTTGCATAGATGCATCATTGTCCAGTTTATATTGCTTTCCTTTTCGTCCTATAACCATCTTTGTGTTTCACCCTTCAAAACTTTGACCAACAAGTTCCCCACTTTGGTTAATGTGAGTTTCATGTTCCTTGATGGGGAACGAAAAGGTGTTGGATTAAGAGAAATTTAAAATTAGTGATTTAATGATTTATTTTGACGTTATTTTATATTTATTGAGTTTTATTAGGAATTTGTTTCCTTATTAGAAGACACAACTTTGATAAATACTGATTATTGAGATATTATTTTTGGGATTGGTTTCAGTTTTCATATTCTTGTTTTCTTCTTCTCTTCTTGGTGCAACTTCACTTCTCTTGCTTAATATGTTCGAGTTGAAACAGGTACTTTGCTGCACCTACAACGGAGACTGGAAGAACCCAACAAGATGAGCTGTTTGAAAAGATATTGAATGAATCATTCACATTTCATTTTTGGAACAGCTTAACATCTGCTCTAATTCCAGATCCTGAAAGCCTTGTAGCCAGGCTTATGAACTACCGCTGTATCCATTGTACTGATGTGTTGTAATTTCCTCAGAACCTCAGTTTTCTCTACAAACTGCTTTTAAAAGTATAATCAGTTTTGGTGGCAGTATTATATATTCTTTTCTCCCAGTCCTTCAGAAATCTCAAGCTCAAACATTGGAGCGACGGAGATCGAGCAGGTCTATTGATGAAGTTGTACAGTTTGTCTTTGTATCATTGTCAAGGTCCTGTTTGGTGCAGTATATTGAGCTGCTAATAGAGTTTGTCATTTTGGGAATTTGTATTAGAGTGTTTGGTGCGGCTTCTACTTCTTGCTTATGAGGTAAAAATAGCTTAAATAAGTTGAAAAAATCTAATTATCTTTAAGTTGTGGGAGGGGTGCCTTTGTTTCTATTATTTGATCCAAACCACCCCTTAGAACTTGGTTTTTGTGGATTACATCTGAACAGAACATTAAGAATATCAAATGTATGGCAACAGAGAGGTTATGCTCTCTCTCTCTCTCTGTCTCTCTCATGAGAAAAAATTGTTATATTGGGAAATCATTGTACAGTTGAAAGAGTGTATGTATGAGTTCTGAATGTAAGAATTTTTCAGGATTTGAACTTAGATTTTTTGCAGCTCCTCTTTCTTGATGGGTGTTGCATATGGTTTCTCTCTGTGCTTTGTTTACGGTCTACTTGTCATCTATTTCTGTATGTTAAACTTTTGAGGTTGGGTGGCAGCATCTATATGTTACAGTTTTGAGGTTGGGTGCCAGCATACGATCTATGCTCTGCCCTTTTTAGAAAGAACTGTGTTCAGTTTGATGTCGATCGGTGAGTTGATGGACCCTGTAGTATCATGTAGTGTTATGGATTTTGCAAGAGTAGTGGCATTTTAAACTCGTTTGTGATTTGAACTCCTTCAAATAAAATGAGTGGGTGTTTGGAAAGTGAGTTTTTTTTTTAGGTTTTTTTAGTTGTAGGATATTATTAGAGAATTTTTTTTTTTGTATTTGAGAAGATAGTTGGATTTTTTTGTGGTTGGATGTGATGATTGTGGGAGAAAAAGTGAAATGATTATGGGATTTGATGTGATATTTTTTTTTAATTTTGTAATCAATTTGTCTTTTAATAAAAAAAAATAAAAAAAAACCTTCTCAAACACCGCCCTCAGACTGAGAGTTGAGTTGGTGGATGAGATGTTTTTTTATTAGGCACAATGTCAAAGTTCACATTTAACCGTCACACGATGCAATTTCTCTTTCCTTCCTTTCCATATCAGATAATGTTCAAGAAAAAAGAAAAAAAAGCGAGAGGGGGGTCTTGACGTGAGGGCATGAGAGTTTATTTGGATAATTCGAATTATTTATTTTATAAATTTATTGAGTAGATTATTTATTTAAAAAAAAATTAGATCAGTTAAATTTGGATAATTCGAATTATTTATTTTATAAATTTATTGAGTAGATTATTTATTTAAAAAAAAATTAGATCAATTAGATATTTAACGTGACAAAATCACTTTCCTACCCCCGCCCGAAGTCAATACAGTTAGCTCATACCTAATATAAAGAGGGGTCCTAACCTGCCCACAAACTCTCTTTACTATTTGCAGTGGTGTTAGTTAATACTGGTCATTTATTGCTTACCAAACTTCAATCAAGCATGTGTAAAATAGTCTTTCGAGAGGCCTCTGTACCAAATGCAATGCAAATGAAATTTAGTAATGAAAACTACAAGCAAAGCATCAACTTTCCCTGGAAAAGCACAGTATGTGCATACAAGTAAATAAAGCAGAAACGTGGCCTCATTGCCCTGACCGACTCTTTGATTCCTATGTCTCTTGGTCCCCCAACTTTGGCTTCCTCTGATATCTATGGCATGAGATAGTGCCTCAAATCATATGAAACTATTATTATCTTACATTACATCTATAAGGCAGGGCATGAATTCAAAACTGGATCTTCTATTTCACTCTTTCTTATCTCTCTATTACTGAAAGAGTCAAAGAGACAAATTTTATGATAAAGATGGTGTTTGAGATAGAAGAATTCTCAATTAGATTTTTTGTCTCACTCTTTCCGGTCTCTTCAACTTAAAATCTCTTTTCTACCAATGCTTTATCATAAGATCTATGTCTCTAAGTCTCATTTTGTGATAGAAAACAGACTTGAAAGACCAATTCCACACTATATGTCTTTCCAATTTCACTATCATAAATATATTCTCTATTATAAAATCTAACGCTCGTATTCTATGATAAAAAAGATACTTGGAAAAGAGAGAATATCATTTCTATCACAAAATAACACTCAGAGATAAATCTTATAATAAACAAAATATCTACAACAGAAAAATCGAAAAGAGTGAGACAGAAAATTCTCAGCGACATGGCTGCTAGTCCATGGCATTGGGTCCGAAACACCTACCCTTGACAGGGTCCCATACCCACTGCACAAGAAACTTCCTCCCTCTCACCCCATTGACATTGAACCCATTACCCCAAGAATCCTTATACACTTGACCAACATATCCACCACCACCACCAGACCCATACACCCCCACACATATATCAGCTATCTCGTCCGGCGCCGTCGGATCATCTCCGGCGTACCACGCATTCACCAGCGGATTGCTCGACACCTCCGCAAGCTCATGTGCAATCACACTGATCATCCCATCCACACCCGCATCCCCATTCGGAGAACCCATTACTCCGCCGCTGGTCTCCGGCGGCGGCTTGCCGGAATCCTTCGGCCACGCAAATGGGTATGCGCACATGCCTGGACACTGCGTGCCACTGTAACCAACCCAAGCGTATGGTACTGTGACACCCACAATGGCTGGGAAGGAGAAATAATGGAACCCACAAACAGCTCGACAAAAGTCCTGAACGAGAATTTCTGAAGAAGTGAGGACTAAGTAGAGGCCGTTTTCGTAGTTCAGAGGTAGGCCTCGCGGGTATGAAGTTACGGCGGTTTTGATGATGGATTGGATGGTTAATCGAGTGAGGTAGTTGCCGTGGGAGTTGGTGGAGTCGTAGAACTCGCCGGAGAGGATGATGTTGCCGGTGATGTTGGAGCCTGTTTGGTCGGTGTAGAGGCGGATTGTGCGCCACCAGTCGGCGACGGAGGGAGGAGGAGCGGGGGAGGAGAGGGAATAGAGGAAGTCTCTGATGGTGGATTGGTGATTTGGGTTCCAATGGCTGCCGTACCAGACAATGTAGAGGTTGATGGGAGAAGAAAGGATTGGACCCATGTGGTATTGGAGGTCGACTAGGTTGGATGAGCCTTCGTAGTTTGTGGGTTGGTTGAATTGCCGTTGGATTTGGGTCCATGGCCATGGATGGGCCAGAGTGAGATGTGAGAGAGATGAGAGAGAAAGAAGAAGGAGATGGCAATACAGCTTCTGCATTTTGTGACTTTGGTTTGGTCTCAAAGTCTTGTGGGTGGAAACAGTTTGAGAGAAGCTAAAGTTGGGGATGAAGATGGATATATAAGGTTTCTTGTTTGCGTATATACATACATATATATATATATATATATATGCATGCAAAGTTATTACTCCGTCTGTCTTAAAATATTAATCCCTTATTCTATTTTTTATTGTCTCAAAAAAATTAGTCTCTTTTCAAAAATCAAGTACAAAAATAATATAAATTTCTTATTTTGTCATTCTTTTAAATTAATAAACAATATAAAAAGTATAATTATAACATTAATATTTTTAAAAAATATATTATCAAAAGGATAATTTTGAAAGTGGATATTTATTTAGTGATTTCGATAAATGAACAAATACAAAAGGCACAAAAAATTATCAGTTAGTCGTAGTCACAAAATATTACCTGACAATTTATCAAAGAAATCACAAAATAAATTAGGCAAGCCATTATTTACCTCATAATTATTTAATAAAAATAAATAATATTGTCTAATTAGTAAAATCATTAAGAAAGGGGTTCTGCTAGCACATAAGGCTATTATGAGGGCTAAGTGGGTTTTGATTTATTTTGATAATTCAAACTGTTCATCTTATAAAACTCAACAATAAAAACACGTATGTAAAAAACTAAATTGATTAGATATCAAAAATTACAATATTTGGTCCTAATTGTTTCAAAAGAAATAGATGGATTGTTATCAAAATCATACATGTTCATTTAAAAATAAATAAATGTCATCTTGGTCGTGTGACTATGAATGCCCAAATAATTTAATTTTTTTGTAGATAATATACTCAACATGTTAGGTTCTACAAGATGAATTGTTTGAATCATCAAAGTAGACTTGGGATGAGCTCACCCAAGTATCAAAATAGCTTGATGTGCATGGTAAGAACTCTTTACCGTCATTATTAATTATTCTTCTATTACCTAGTAAAAGTAGGTCAACATTATCCCAGTCATAAATTTTTTACTACGTCATTAGTTAGCAACAACACGTGAATAATGGCACATTATTCTGGTAAATTTTTTTTTTTATAAATATTCTATAAAAATAATATCATATATATAGTGGAGAATGGCATGCATGTTGGCATAATTCCATGTCCATGATTGTGAACTTTTCAATCGATTACTATGATGCTTCTTTTTCTTTGCTCCAATTTATACATTATACTTTAAAAAATGTTATTAAACCTAACTAAACCTTCCTATGTATTTTGTGCCACCGCCTACACAAGTTTGGTCAAGTCCATTGGGATCACAAATCGAACATTTATTTAAAAACAAGTTTCCTCTCTCTCCCATACACAATCTGCCACATCTCTTCAATACGACAAGTTTATGATGCTCAGATAGATATTTGATGCAACTCTAAATTATATATAAATGTTTTTTTTATTCTATAAAAATAGGCAAATGGGTTCTTAAAAAATAAATAAACAAATCAGGAGAGAATAAGATCATGTGTATGTAACACCAAAAAAAAAAAAAAACATGTGTAACTAACCTAGCTAGTAATGATGTTAGGACTTGAAAATTAATTTATGCATGTTATTAGGGTAACCACTTTACAATTATAGAGGCACGTATTAGTTAATTATAATTACAACAAAATACACCTTTAGCGATTAAAATTGGCGGCTAAAAAAAATTTAGTCGCCAAAAAAATTTAATTTATTGGGTAAATTACTATAATCTTTCTTGAGCATACTAGTTAATTAATTTATTAAGTAATTTTCTCACTTTTAAACATAAGATAATTAGACTCACATTAATAATTACATATAAAATCCATCCAAATAAATTATTTGTAGCATTAATAAAAAATCTAAAAACATTCCTCAACGCACGCCATTATATATTACCATTATCATGCTTTATCAGTTAAGTTAGTTGACATTTCAATCACACTGAATATTACTAGCAAACTTTTTAATTATTACAATTATTTTTTCTTGTTATTACCATCTAAAAAAAAACTAGTTAATTATTTTATAAATAGAGATTTCTAATCAAACAAATATATATATATATATATATATATGTATGATTGCTTAGTCACTTCTGTCCCTATTTCATAAAGAGCAATAAATAGGGATACAAAATTTTCTACCAAACACTCATATGGTATGTGAGTATTTGGTAAAAATTTTGATAAAAAATTTAGAATCTCTAACATATCTATTTTGGAAATAGCTTTATTATGATTACAATATGCATTGGTGAACCCCATAATGTACAAGAGAGTTGTGAATAAAATTATAAGAAAATATCACTAATTGTTTTTGAACTTAGAAAACCAACTAATAAACTCATTAGAAATAATAAAGCTTCAATTCGTAACTGGGTAAGTGGGTATGTTGCTAGGTAGGTATGTTGCTTACATTAATAAGGGTTCAATTCTTTTTCGTTTGTTCACTTCATAAGTTTAAGAGTTGACTTATGAAGTTCGAGTTTATCTTTCTGAGGTGAGTTTAAAGGGCTCTCCTTAGGATGGGTTATTGATCATTACCAAAAAAAAAAAAAAAAAAAAAAAAATCTTTATCTTAATGTTAATATATATTTTGAGAAAAAATAAAATGATTTTGTTAGACTAATTCTTTCAGAAAAAAGTGCCTTTTTGTTGGTCCCTTTTTTAACAACAAAAAAGCCGTAATATTAGGCATCAACTGCGGTGTCTTCTCGTAGGCATAGTTAAAGAAGTCATTTGACCAAATTAAGTGAGACTTCCATCAAATTTGTCAATAGATTAAAATGATATAATAGGTCCCCTAAAATATGATAAATTTAGGAACTATAGATGAATTTTATTATTATTGTGTTAACAATTCAGATGATCATTTGTAATTAAACTAATTTGGCTCACATTAAAAATTTTAGGCACAAAATTTAGAAAATTGAAATTTGGAGAACCAAAATTACATAGAACGCATATTTTAAGAATCATATGCGAATTTTACCCTAGATTAAAATGATGTTTTAATTAAAATTGACATGAATTTGACTCGCAGACTATATTTTTGTATTGATTCTTTTAGATAATCATTTTGGACTTTGTAAATGTAAAAATGAATGATAGGTGTTGTACCCTAAGGTAAAACATGCATGTGATTACTATACCTAAAATTTCTTTCTTTTGGACTACAGTTCTTCCATTGTAAATCTTTGACTAATTTAAGTTGCTTTAGGTGAGAAAAACATTAAGGTATGGATATAATGACAGACTATCTCTTGGGAGTATGTGGTGCAAAGTGATGGAAAGTTCATAGAACCATTGGTCATAATAGTTTTCCACTTCGTTCTACTTATTATATGGTCCTTCAATCATGTAAAGTAGAAAATGTCCATGTGCTGGCAAAGCATCTTCAGTTCCCACCCCTTAAAGCTAGGGAATTAATCGCATATATTCTTTACATAGGTAATGAAGAGAGAGAGAGAGAGAGAGAGAGAGAGAGAGAGAGAGAGAGAGAGAGGAAAAAAAATCAGTGTAGTTAATGATCCTGCAATTCTCCCAAGTGATTCAAAGAGCTTGGTGTTAATTGGTCTTTCAATCTTGATGCTAGGGTTCAAATTTCTTTTTTCTTTTGTTAATTATGAGATTAAATTATGTGTCCTAACTAATTATGAATCCCAATAACATGTTTAGATTAAAAAGGGGCTTTCGAATTGCCAATTTTCTACAAAGCAAGGATCGAAACGTTGCTATTACCATTGGGCTAGCCTGATGGCTCAAAGTATGAGTAGGTTGTTTTGTAGAAATGAGAAAAGTTCAATTTATTATAAATATGTACAAATGTAAAGTCTTACACCAAATAAAGAAAAATAGAATCGGTAATAATATATATTGAATAGACTTTTCACTTACATATTTATAAATATAAATTTTAAATAATATATGTTGAATCTTAATATTGTATATGTACTCGAGAGTTTATACTTGACGAATTGGGTTTCATTACACTATATTTGATATGCAAAACATCTATTTCAATCTTTATCAGAATTTTTTTTAAAGAAAAGAAAAATTCCATTTAGTTACCAATGCTATTTCTCAATATTACATAATATATGCGTTTTTAAAGAAAAATATTAGAATCTGGGTAGTTGGAGAGATCTTCGGAAGATCTTCCTCTTTAATAACAATGATGTGAAAATATAATTTAAAATGCATGATAAAACCATACATTTAACATATCAGAAAAGCTTCATACCCCTACTGGGGGTCGACCCCAGTGAGGTGTCGGCTCCGGATTGGTTCAAAAAAAAAAACTGTTTTTTTTTTTTTTTTTTTTTTTTTTTTTTTTTAATTTTCAGCCACTGGGGGGCGCGCCACGTCACTGGGGCGCGACCCCCCGTGGGTGTATGGATCACGGCTCTTTAACATATATAGCCAATGAAAGATGCAATGTATTTGAGAACTTTGGGAGGTCACATGTGGGAAAGAAGAGAAGGTCAAGTGCTCTAAATGAATGTCCAAAGTCTTCAACATTTAGCTATGATTACTCTAAACCAAGAATTGGTTTGTTTACTTAGGATCATGCCGCAATATAATAGAATTTTTTTTGGTCATCATATATTGATTATAAATTATTGTGATATTTTTAAATTTTTTTTTTATTATCAATAAATTAGAAAAATCAAAATTCTCTGTCTAAGAGTTGAATTAGGCTAAAGGCCCTAATTTATTATGATGTTTGGTTATTGTTGCATTAAATTTGGTTAATATTCATTGTAATGTTTGATTACATCTTAAAGCGATGTTTGTCCATTGTAATAATGTTGATTAGGAATAAATTTGTTTTTAATTATACTTCAAATAATGTTAATTATAAGGGAACTAAAGTGTAAGTAATTAGGCCTTCTTCCTTTCTCCATCTTCATTAGCTGACATATTTGCCTACACATTCGCTTTTTGTTTAAATAAGCTCAAATTTTTTTTTTTTTTAATGACCAGGTAACCGGGTCAGTTTACGTATATCTTGACTAATTTCGGAACTCATGCAAAGCGCCATCTTCACATGGAGTGGGTAAATCTTGGGCAAAATCTGCAGGTGTGACTCCCAAGAACTTTTTAGCACCTAGTAAAAGTTAAAGGGTTTGGCTTCCCTCTAGTCCGTGATCGGATTGGAGAGTACTGTTGGGCTCGTGGGGGCCTAACACAGGTCTTTTTTTGCTAATCTGAACTGTTCATGTAGACATCCTATTTTTGACCGCCTTTAAGACTTGGGTGCTTTATTCCGAACACCTGATGATGAAAGTTAAACTGTGCAATTTTTTGAATTCTCAGTGAAGAAATTTGGATTCAAGTTCTAATCCCAAACCTTATATCCTATTTTGGTCAAACTATTTTAGACCTTAAAACCCTCTTTTCAAAATATTTTTCCAAATGCTTCTACGATGTTCCGAGACTCGCATTTTGTTTAAAACATTGCACTTTTTGGTAAACCGAGTAAGGACAAAGTGGAAATAAATGGAAGGGAGATGAACTCTTTGAAAAATCTTTAAAAACATCTTATTTGTAGGTTTAGAGTTGAAGGAAATGGGAAGGGAGGGAAGAAAACTAGTTTAGGAAGAAGTTGAGCATCAAACCGTTGAGGAAGAATAAGCAGCCTTCACTAAAATAATCATATCTCTTTGAACACTTAGAATTTAGATATGAGACCACCACTATCGGAAAGTAGGCTTCCGGGGCTTCAATTTAGACTTAAGAATCACCTAAAACCGAGTTTGGATGAGGGAGATATGCTCGTTTGAAGTCGGGCCTGAATTGCAGATTTTTGGACCCGGTCAGGTCCATTTAAAATCGGCCATACCTCATTTAGGCCTGGCCGGGTCTCAATGAAACTTTTCCAGACGTGCTTTTTAGGCTCGGCCATAGGTTTTGGGGCCTGGCCGGGTTTCAATAGCGCCAAACAGACAGTTGGTGAGAATTGAACAAATATTTTTGTTTGAAGATATTTTTGACCATATTGGCCCAAATTCTATAAATAGGACCTCCCACTTCAGATTTTAAGGTTAGAAAACCTTCCAAGAGGCTTAGCCATCTTCCTTCCAAAGGCTTCTTTGACCTCATATCACCTGAGAGGGTAATTTATATATAAATTGGGCCAAGCTGGGTAATGGGCCATTCTGTGGGCCACAGTAAGAAGGGTTGAGTAAAAGGGGCCTTGTAATTAGTCTGGTCCAGAGGAGCCTTGCAGATAGCCCGGTCCGAAAGAGCTTGGTGGTTAGGTCGGTCACAACGGTCGGCGCAGTGACAGTTAGCTCGGTCAAACCATCTTGAGCCGATGTATTTTTGGCTTCTATTCAGGACCTTGCTATTGAGTAGCTTGGTCCAAGTACGCTATGGTTAGCACGGTCTACAGGCGAAGCCGAGGTACACTCAGTGAAAGGAAGAACCGAGCTAATGGGAGCTCGATCCAGTCTGCGACTTTAGCATGACCATGTTATCTCAGTCGTATTGACATCCAACCGTGGTAGAACCATCTCACTTGGTTTAAGCAGTGATGAGGGTGTTGAAGGATAAGCATTATCTTTCAAGAATGTGATTCCTAGGAGGACTCTACATGGAGGAGTAAGAGTCCTACTTGGATCGTACCACGCGGAACCTATAAAAGCTCACAACATCACCTATGGAGAGGTAACACAACTTTGATTCTCGAATATACAGAGCTTTTGTCTATTTGTCTATTTGGCTGACTTAGGCATCGGAGAGGTATCCGGCACACACCCGCCGGCTAGCTCACGTTTGTGTTTTCAGGGAGTAAAGCGACGACGTTTGGAGGAGCGCAGACTTGATCAACAGGATTATATGAGAAGATTATTTCTTGCTCGTACAATTGGCGCCGTCTGTGGGAATCACAGAAAGAACAAAACCTCTTGATCAAAGTTTCCTCGCAAGATTAGACGCAATGGCACACAATGAAGACTTGCCACAGTCCGCCATTGACGGACAAACCCCAGAGGGAGGTGGGAGGCGCGAAGGTTTGCCTTCCATCCCTCCTATGGCAGATTTAGAGCCCCAACGACAGAACTCCCAGAGGGATGCAAGGGGGAGACGGGGTAACAGCCCCCGTCGCTCATCAAGTCCCGATAGACAGAGGAGGAGGATCGACCCTCAAGTTTTGGAAGATCGGGTAAAGGAGCAGGACGAGTTAATCAGGAAGATGGCGACGAATATGGAATTGATGAAGCGCCAGATAAAAGGGAAAGGGGTGGTGACAGGAGAGGGGTGCAAAAGCAATACACCTTCTCGCCACTCTGAAGATCGTGGTACGCATACCACGCCATCGCAAGCAGAGAGTAAAAGCCTCAGGACAGGCGACACTCAATCAAGGACTTCCAGAACTCGTTACTCCAGCTCTGAGAGAACGAGATCATTGAGGTCTTACACTGAGGGAAGCACCTATCGGCCCTCACGTACGCACCAGACATCATTCAGGAAAACAGAATTGCCTAGATCGTTTGACTTACGGACTGTGCTTGAAGAAAGGGCACGATGGAAAGAGAATGCCAGGGCACGCGACCCGCACAAAGTTTCATCCCTTCAACGGTTGGCTCCTCGGACGCATGGAAGCGTCGAGGTAGGAATGCCAATACCGCACCTTGCCTACGAACCAACAGATAAAGCATTGGCAAGGCTATATAGCTCGCCGTTTGTTCCGGCGATTGAGAACGCGCCATTACCTTCAGGCTTCATCCAGCCTAAGTTTACGACGTACGAGGGGAAGACAGACCCCTACATGCACCTAAGCCACTTTCGCCAGGTCATGGCAGTATACCAGCAGAACGAGGCTTTGATGTGCATTCTATTCCCATCCAACCTTGGCGACCTAGGTTTAACCTGGTTCGAAAGGCTACCAGAAGGCAGCATAGCCTCCTGGGTGCAATTAGCGGAGGTGTTCGTGACAAGGTTCAGAACGAACACCAAGACGCCAGTAGAGATCGATCAGCTACTCTCCATTGACATGGGCGACAAGGAGACGTTGAGATCCTACAATAGTCGCTATTGGGAGACCTTCAACTAGATAGGAGATTGCCCTACAAATCTCACCATCGCATAATACAAAAGAGGTCTTCTAGTCGGAAATAGGCTGAGGGACTCAATTACCATGACGCCCCCTCACAATGGAAGCCTTAATGGAGAGGGTACACCAGCACATTCGGGTGGAGGAGGATGGCGCCCGTGCTAAAACAAAGTCTGGTACAACCGCAATACCAGATAAAAAGACTTCGGCAAAAGTCAACGCGGTAGAACGTCCAAGAAAAAACGGGCAAGGTAGGCGGGACAACGGAGAGGACCACAATAAAAGGTGGTTGAGAGTCCGCACTGCCATTACTACGGTGTTCAAAAAACCGATCTATCGGATTCTCAGTGAGATACGCGAGGAACCTTTCGTCAGATGGCCAGCTAAATTGGGAGAGGCACAAAAAGACTATGACGAAAGATCTCAGTGCACCTTCCATAAGGAAAAAGGGCACCGCACTGAAAATTGAATGCCGTTGAGACAGCACCTGGAGGAGTTAGTGGCAACTGGGCACTTGGACCAGTACATAGAAGGAGGGACACAGCCAGCCCCCCAAAACCATGATCATCCAGACGGAACACCGATCGACGCCCCACCTCAAGGCGTAATAAACGTAATACATAGGGTATTTGAACCTGACCGAGTATGTGAGCTTAGGGGAATAATCAAAAAGGCTGAGCACTTAAGGGAGGTATTAAGTGCGTAGCCTACCATTAAAAAGGAGAAAACAGAGGCCACGAACGTCATGTCTTTTTCAGACAGAGATTTGGCAAGGATATGTTGCCCTCACAATGATGCACTGGTCGTCACTCTCCGCGTCAAGGATTACGACGTCAAGCGAATTTTGATTGACCAAGGGAGCTCATGTGAGATAATGTATTATGAAACCTTCAAACAATTGAAACTGGAGGACAAAGACTTGGCACCTGCCGTATCTCCCCTGATCGGATTCAACTCAATGCCAGAGTGGCCAGTCGGCAAGATTATCCTTCCAGTCAGAGCAGGAAGCATGACGAAACAAGTGGAATTCTGAGTATTGAAAGTCTCTTCCACTTACAACATAATCTCGGGAAGGACATGGCTGGATGCCATGCGATCGGTAGCGTCAACCTACCATCAAGTAATGCGGTTCCCCAACGAAGCTGGAGTAATTAAAGAGGTCTTTGGAGACCAAATTATGTTCAAGCAATGCTTCGCATGATAAATGGCAGCCGAGCTGCCAAAGGGTTTGTTCAGATGGTAGAAGAATCTGAGAGCAATGAATTGTTTGCGGATGTTGGCAAAGCCACTGAACAGAAGGCAGTGGAAGACTTGGTACAGGTAAGAATAGATGAAAAGGACCCGGAAAAGTTCTTTTTGCTTGGCTCGTATATGTCCAGCACTGAGAGAATAGAGGTTATGGAATTCTTGACCTCTAACATCGAAGTGTTTGCCTGGACGCCGTATGACATGCCTGGCATTGACCCAAACTTCATCTGTCACCAATTGAATGTCCATCCAACTGCAAGACCAATCATACAGCGCACTCGCAGATCAGCACTCCACCACGCCGAGATAGTGGCGGAAGAAGTGGGAAACCTTCTAGAGGCAGGAGCTATCAGAGAAGTACACTATCTCAAGCGAATATCCAATACGGTAGTGGTACCAAAGAAGAATAGAAAATGGTGTGTCTGCGTGAACTACAAAATAGTCAATAAGGCATGCCCGAAAGACAGCTTTTCCCTACCACGAATAGACCAACTGGTAGACCTAACGGCAGGACACAATCGACTTAGCTTTCTTGATGCGTACAGAGGTTACCATCAGATCACTATGTATGAACCAGACCAGGAGGTCACATCCTTTACAACGCCAAGAGGACTGTATTGCTACAAGGTCATGCCCTTTGGCCTAAAGAACGCAGGGGCAACATTCCAACGGATGGTCACCAAGATGTTTGAGCCATTGTTAGGCAGAACAATGGAGGCTTACATAGATGACATGGTGGTCAAGAGAAAGGATGAAAAGGACCATCTCAGGGACCTAGGTGAAATGTTCCAGATCCTGAAGAAGAACAAGTTGCGCCTTAATGCTTCCAAGTGCGCATTCGGCGTAGGATCAGGCAAGTTCCTAGGCTTCCTGGTGATCAACCGTGGTATAGAGGCAGACCCCTCTCAGATCAAGGCAATCCAGGATCTAGAGAGGCCCAACATAGTAAAAGAAGTGCAGCATCTCACCGGTATGGCAGCCGCGCTAAACCGGTTCATAAGTCGGTCGTCAGACAAATGTCGACCGTTTTTTCAAGCATTAAAGGCCAAGTTTGAGTGGGATGAAGAATGGGACCGCGCCCTAGAAAGTTTGAAGGAATACATGTCTTCTCCACCATTGCTAGTGACCCCAATACCTGGATAAGAGCTCTTTTTGTACCTAGCAGTTTCACAGCACGCAGTCAGCGCGGTGTTGGTCAGAGCGGAAGGAATCCAATACCTGCCCATCTTTTATGTCAGCAAGACATTACTGGGCGCAGAAACCAGGTACTTACCATTAGAAAAATTGGCCTTAGCCTTGATGATGGCATCAAGGAAGTTGTCGCATTACTTTCACGCCCACACCATAATCGTTCTCACAGCTTTTCCATTAAAAGCTTTGTTTGAGAGAGCGAACTTTTCTTGGCGAATCTTAAAGTGGGCAGTAGAGTTGGGACAATTCGACATCAAGTTTCAGCCCAGAACCGCGATGAAAGCCCAAGCTTTGGCAGATTTTGTCACAGAATTCACACCAGGAAGTCATCACATCTGCCCAGTCGATTTAACGGGTATAACCGAAATAGGGATGGAAAGTAGCGCCGGGATAGCATAACCCCTGATACAAGATACCCAACCATATCCCGGGACAGACCAGAGTAATGACGAGCTGGAAGAAGCGAACCATGCTACACCAGGCGAAGACTCGTTAACAAACAAAAACTTGGCACAATCAGATAGTGAGGGGCAAACAGTAAGCATGGACTTGGAAGAAAATACCAGCACCACTCATGACCCCAAGGCATCATCCGATCCCTCTATTTGCTGGAAGTTGTTCGTTGGAGAGATGTGGAAGCTCTTCGTGGATGGAGCGTCCAATAGGCACGGTGCAGGACTCGACATAGTCCTCATCTCACCAGATGGCCTAGTAATGGAACAGGCAGTCAACCTTGGCTTCCCAGCATCAAACAATGAAGCAGAGTATGAAGCGCTTCTGGCAGGACTAAAATCAGCACTCTACATGAAGGCTACCGAGCTAATGGTTTACAGTGACTCACAACTGGTGGTAAACCAAATTTCAGGCGACTACGAAACAAAGGATGAAAGGATGGCTAGTACCAAGAGTTAGTCAGAAAATACATGAGGGCTTGTGTCTCACGCTCGGGTGGGGGTCGAGCGCCCGTCGAGCGTGAATTTCATGCATCCAGTACTTTTGTAGTCCACTCGAGTGAGGAAAGTTACGCTCGAGCGGAGCCCATTTGTCTGCATGTCCGCTCGAGCGTAGAAAGCCACGCTCGAGCGAGACCCTTGTTTTCTGAAAATTTTAAAAAGTGTTTTAAAGTGCATCTTTGCATCCTCATTCCATCCTAGGCATTCCTAGGCCTAGTTTAAGGCATCTTAATGAGGATAATGCTATAGAACCACACCGAGTCAAGATAGTGTGACAACCCTCACCACTGATTACTGATAAACCACTGATTACTGTTAAACTGAGACTGATTATGATAATTGACTGAATTGACTAAAATCCTGAACTGATTGATTGTTTGTATCTGTTTAAGTGCATTTCTATCTGTTCGACTGTTAAACTATCTGTTCATGTTTTATGTTTTAAACTGCAAATTGAAGGCCTTATCGGCGGCTGAACCGGAAATTGATTAGTGTTTTATGCTAATTGAGATTTATATGTTTTTATGGTATATTTATCTGAAATTTGAATTGGTATGATTAAATTAGATTAAATAATGCTAAATTACACAAGTTGCCTTATTTACCAAACTACCACCTAGTGGCCACTTTATACAAAACACATTTGAGCCTTCTTACATTCAAACAAAACATTTCATCAGCCATCTTGGGTCTATAGCCAACTAGAGAGAGAGGGAGAGGAGAAAACCTTGTTTTCATCTTGAATTGGCTTAGAGAGTTGGAGAATTGGTAGAAGATTTGCAAAATTGAGCTTCTAGGCTCGGAATTGGAGACCTAAGGTAGAGAATCCAACCTCTCTTTGATGTATTTGTGTGTTGTCTTGCATGATCCATGAGAAATTAGAGATTCTAGCTAAGAGTTGGTTCATAATGTTGAATTGTAGCATATATCATGCATGCATGTCTACATTGTTGCATTTTGAGGTTGATTACATGGAATTTGGTACATGCATGTTCATATTATTGTTATAGTCCATGTTTTCATCTTGTTTTTGGAAGTTGAGGCTCATTTGAGCAAGTAATTGAACCTTTGAATTGGTTTAAACTCATGCATGTCATGTTTGAGTTATGTTCATGAAAATTGGTTTGAAATTGGATTTAATTGAACTACCTTTGGGCCTTGATTTCTGAAATTAATCTTTGAAACATGTTATATAGTGAGTTTACAAGAGTTTTCTAGAAAATTGGCCCAAGAGGATCGAATTTAGTGTTTTAAAACTTGTTTTTGAGCTTGAGGTTCAAATCTGGAAATTCCATATTTTGGACTCACGCTCGAGCGGAGTGACTGGCGCTCGAGCGTGAAATTCGTGCATCCAGCACTTTACACTGTTTTACAGTCCGCTCGAGCGGGGTATTGGATGCTCGAGCGAGGACTTGTGTCACATGCTCGAGCAGGTATCGAGCGCCCAATCGAGCGTGATTTTCACACATCCAGTACTTTTGGCATGTTTTACAGTACGCTCGAGCGGGATAACTCGTGCTCGAGCGGAGTATTTTGTTTGCCTTTGCGCACGAGCGGGTAAACCCAAGCTCGAGTGGGACCCCTGTTTTCTAAAAATGTTTTTAAAGGGCATCTTTGCATCCTCGTTTCATCCTAGGCATTTCTAGGCCTAGTTTAAGGCATCTTAATGAGGATATTGATGTAGAACCACACTGAGGCAAACTAGGGATTAAGTTATTATTTTCGCAACTGTGTAGCTTAGTGTGTGTTCATTCTGCAACTGTGTAGGGTTGGCATCCGGAGACGCGTACTAGCTTATTTGTAGCCCAGAACTCTGTGAGTAACAATGTTGTAAAGATATGTTCGAAAATGAATATTTTCTGAATGATCAACTGAACTGTTTTCTGAACTGTTTACTGTTAACTGAATAAATGTTTGTCCTCTATTCTGAACTGTATTGTGGCATCCTTAGCAACTACTGTTACTGTTACTGCTACTGTTATAGAGATCTTTGTCAGTTCCTATTTTGGAACTTCGGTTTACTGTTATGATGGCCATCATTGACTGTTCGGTCTTTCAAGACCTACTGCTTACTGTACTGTTCTGCTATTGGATGTACCACATATGACTGTTATGACTGAATGAATGATACACTGGATCAATTGACTGTTTTCAATACTGAAAGGACATTCATTCTTAACATCTTTACGCATTATGTTATTCACTGGGCTTTAGCTCACTGCTCATATATATATGTAGGTGTACAGGCACCAGACCGGAGCTAGGAGCGTGGGTGAGACTCCCTTTTGTCAAAGCCAACCATTGTGCCTCACTGCGAGGTTCCGAGCCTGTCAAGCTAGGGCTTTTGGAGTGTTTTAGTTTTCCCCTTTCTTGGTTATGTTCTGTATAGACTGAATATTTTTGTACTGTACTGTTTTAGATAGGGATTAAGTCCCTGTCCTGAATGATTGTATATATTGTACATGTATGTATAGACTGTTCTGTTATGAATGTATATATATGTGGAAAGTCTTTTTGCATAAAGACTGTCACAGCTCATTGGACATCTTTTAATTACTGTTTTGCCTTCCGCCAGCCCCTGTACTCTGTATTACTGTATTACTGTTAAGCCGGCCTTTGGTAATCTCGGATTACTGGCCGGTTACGGTGCTAAACCCATAGGGGCGGGTTTGGGTCGTGATAGATAGGGACTAAGTCATTGATTCCCAAGTGTGTAACTTAGTTTGTGTTCATTCTGTAACTGTGTAGGGTTGGCATCTGAGAACGCTCACTAGCCTATCTGTAGCCCAGAACTCTGTGAGTAACAATGTTATAAAGATATATTCAATCATGAATAATTTCTGAATGATCAACTGTACTGCTTTCTAAAATGATATTTCTTACTGAATGAATGCTTGTCCTATTTGCGAACTGTGTTCGTGGCATCCATAGCAATTTACTGTTACTGTATTGTACTGCTACTGTCACAGAGATCTCTGTCGGTTCCCATGTTTGGAACCACTACTGTTTACTGATATGATGGTGTAACAAGTCCGCGGAGGGGACCCCGCTACAGTTCGGACTCTCGATTTGTTGTTGCGGTTCTTGATCTTGAACCAAAGAGTCCAGATCTGGCAAATCGTTTTGAGAAACAGATTTTTGAAAAAGTAGTGCCAAACATGGACTGCTTTGCCAGATACAGAGTCGCCACCTAAATATTTTTTTTTAAATTGGGGAATTTAGGAAACCCTGACTCGGTGCCGAAGGCCACATGTCCGTCATCACCGGAGTTGTCTCGGCTCGGGAGCTTGGGTACGATCGGGGAAGGTCAGCTATGAGCACCCCCTTTCGCCCGGTTCGAAGACCGGCCTCTACTAACCATGATACCCGTTTTTGAAAACGTTTATGTGTTCTTAGACCAATTATTAGCCTAGAATTACTATGTTATGCGCGCAGCAGTCAAGTATAGACTAGGTCGCCTAATTTGGAAATAAGTATTGCGTATCCGTTTGTTTTGCAAAATGCTTTGGAATTTGCTACTCGCAAGTAGGCTTAAAACACGGATTTCAATGAATTTTTCCAACTCAAACAACCCAACCTCCACCCACAGTCATTCAAGCAGTTTATAACACATAAGCATCTAGCCACATGTTAAGCATGCTATTATGGCAACATTCACACTCATGCGATATGCTAAAGCGGAAATACTTACACCGTACTCCGTGCCAAAACAATAAACCAGTTAGCAAACATGCATGTCCTAGTTCATGTTAAATTGCCTAATGCAACGCATACGGGGTGCAATCGAAGTAGGCTCGGCTAACCTAAGCATGGCATATGAAATGCGATCAATTATCACATATTCAATTTTTGGATTGAAATACAAATGCAGTTAGCGTGATGTACCGAGCCTAATGCATGTAATACAAGTGCATGAATGCACGCATGCATAGCATAAGGTATGCTAAATTAAACGTGCCCTAATCTACCATCATAGGCAGGTAAATAAAAGGGAAGAAAGAAGTGGGGATTGGAAGACATACACACACTCACCCACACTTATTACAGATTTGCCCTCGCTCGGAGGGACCAAATAAATATTACAAAGTAATTAACTACGCGAGCTAATTATATATTACAAATTGCCTAATCAACTAAGCAAAATAACTTAAGCTAAGAAGACAGGAAAATCGCCTCGGGAAACGCGCCGCCATGCATAGGCTGCCTCTGTTTTCCTTCTTTCACTCCTCTGGAGGCTGCCAAACCCTCAAGACTGCATCCCTAGACATTGGGGAGTGCCACCGGCTGAGTGGAATTGCCACCGGCAGTGGTATGTGGCCATCGGCACAAAATGAAGCTGTCAGCAGAGAAATGTTTGCCGGTCGGCACTATACACTGCCGGTCGGCAGAGTGTTCCTGCATAATCTGCAAATGACAGCAACAGAGGGCAAGGCAAAGCATGGCAGCACAATTCAAGGCATGTATGCAACAATCATGTCCCTTATCATGGTAATGACTCAAAGGGGCATGCGTCTCGATTCTCGGACCACCAATCACGCATTTCCATGCATGATGGCCCAAAGGATCAAGTATGCAATTTTCATGTCAAATGAGATGCAAATCAATCAAACAAATAAGGTCCAATTCCTATCATCAAGTCAAGGAACAAGGCATGCATGCAAGATGCAATGCAACCTAGGCATACAAGCTAAGGATGCAGCATGGCATGGCAAGGCACTTATGCAAGCATACAAGCAAACATGAGGCAATGCTAAGGGATGAAAAGGTGGTCTTAAGCATGGTTTAGGCAGCTCTAATAAGGCCTAAAACAAGGGCCAAAGTGCTATAATGAGGGACCAAATACACATGCACACATACGTATGTTGAAAGGCCAACACTTAGGCACAAATTGAACAACTCTCAAACACATTTGAAAGAAGGAATCACGGACTAATTAGCATGCATTATAAGCATTGAAAATCATGTTAGGATGGTTTCAAACCAAGCAAACAAAACAAGCAAAGCATGCATAAATGGCCCAAGCACTTGAAGCAAGTCAAGGTGACTTGAACCATGGCTAAGCCAACTAAGCCTCACAAGGCCAAGGGGGCTTAAAATAAGTTCAAGGCAGACCTAGACCATGCAAAGGGGACTCCCTAGATGGCATCTAAGTGGCTCAATTTCAAAGCATGCACTATGGCCAAAGCATGGAACATGCTACACATGCTTTCAAAGCATTAAAGAAGCATTCAAGGCAAACACATAGGCATGGAAATGGGACTGAAATAACATGTAGGGTGGCCCCAAATCACCAAATCGATGCAAAGATGTCATGCTACACATGCACATACTCAAGGCCAATAAGCCGGAATGCAAAAGAGCTATACTAAGCATGCCAAAATCAACCCAAATACTTATGGACAGACCTAAAACATGGCAAAATGAGCACAAAACCTTCACAAGGCTAAGCCTAAAACATGCTCTAACAAGGGCTAACAACCTAGAGCGCATTGAGGCAATATCATGGCATTACATGGTAGGTATGCTAAGCATGCACGGGGTACCAAAACCAATTTAAAATAATGTTATATTATGGATATATAAGCATGAAAAACAGCCTATACATGCTCAACACACACTCAAACATGGGCTCCCTTTAGAGGCCAACACATGCCCTTTTCAAGGACAACAAGGAGAGGGGGTGGCCCTCTCCTTCTAGAGACTTCAAGGCACCATCTTCCCCACTAAAATCCCTCAAGATTTCAGTGGTGAAGAGGCCCAAACACCAAAGTCCCGAAACTTGCACAAAATAGCACAAAAAGAGGCTTTTCAAGGCCTAAGGGTGTTCAAACTCACCCAAACCACAAAACACTCTTAACAAACAACCAAGAGGGCTTAAAAACAGAACTTTCTTGTATTATACACTAAGCTCAAAAATGATTTTAAGATAGGTAGAAATACAATGCAAGATTGGGGAATAAAAAGGCTAGATTCTTACCCTTGAAGACCCCTTTACAAATGGTGCTCCAATGGCCTTCCTTGGCTTGAAGTCAGCTCCAAAACTTCAAAACAAACCCCTTAGAACCTCAGAAATCAAAGGAAGGTGAAACACTAGGTGTTTGTGTGCAATAGTAAGACACAAAACACCTAGAGCACAAAAGAGAGGGAAAGAGAGATAGAGTGTATATCTAACCCTAACCCTAAAACCAGAGCTTAACAATGGCTGTCTAAGCTCTCAAAATATCTCAAGTCTCTCTAACCTCAGCAACAAGAGAGAGCTCCTCTCTATATAGAAGCTTTTTGTCTTGTAAAGCTTACAAGACAAGCTTCATAAGAGGGAGATCCCTCCATACACGTGTATGGAGGGGAGCAAAAGCAAGACAGCTGTCTTAAAATATCTGCAAAAGCAGATGCACAGTAGTCGGCCGGCCAAAAATGCCATTTTGGCAAAATTGAGTGCCGACCGGCAATATACATTGCCGGTGGCAGTAAAAACCAACCGGTGACCTCTAGCCACTGCCGGTGGTGTGTGGGGATGCCTCACAAGGCATTCCATGCCCCTCCAAGGCAAAACACAAGTGTTTGGTGCAAAACCAGACACTAAACGGTCGAATTCGGAGATCCTGAGGCAAGGCGCGTAGCCGAGACCTCAGGGAACTCCAAACGAACACGAACATGGATAATCACCGAGTGTTCAAACGGTGACGTCCAAGTCTTGAGGACGGTCAAAAATGGGGTGTCTACAGATGGCCATCAACTGGCTGTTCGGTCTTTTAAGACCTACTGTACTATTTGCTATTGGATGTACCACTTATGACTGTTATGATCGAATAACTGATATACTATTCAAATGACTGTTTTAAATACTGATTGGCCACAGAACCCGAAATTGATTTCGCCATTGTGATTGGCATAATTTTTGGAGCCTACGGTAAAATTTAATTGAAAATTGATTCTGGTCAATTTAAACTGATTAAAATAATAAATTAAGTACCCCATTATATTATATTATTATATTGACTTAGTGGGGCTTGTTGTATATAAGCACTACTCAATTAAACTCCCTCTCTAATTCTCACTTGGCTGATATACACTTTAAGGAGAGGAGAGGGCCGACCATTAGAGAGAGAGAAGAGAGAGAAATCTGTGTTTGATCTTGAGGGCTTGGAATCTTGAAGTCCAACTCAAATTGGACCATAGATTGAAGAATTGGACTTCTAGGTAAGCCATTGACTCTTGAAATTATGAATTGAACTTGTAATCTGGTGAGTTCAAGAGTTGTTTGTGATCAAGAGCTGGTAATAAGTTGATTTTTGTTGAGTTTGAAGTCTTAGAACTCATGCATGTAAGAAATTACTTTGAATTTGCATGTTTGAGCTTGAAACACATGATTCATGTAGAGTTTTAGTTGAAACTCATGTTTTGATCACCATTTGTGTCATCTAAGTTGAGAATGTGGCTGATTCACCACATGCATGTACAAATTGAGAAGATATGAGCTTGAATGCATGAATTTGTTATATTGATGTTGAGTTTGACATATTTTGGGACATGCATACGGATAAATCAAGAAATTGAGCTTCATAATGTTGTAATCTTGTATTAGTAGCATGTTAGCATGTGTAAATGTGTAATTTGGGCCATTGCATGCAAGTAATGTAGCTGGAAAACCGATTTGGAGCTCAAGAACACAATCTGGGAAACCCAGAATTTTGATGTCCGCTCGAGCGGGGTAATGGCCGCTCGAGCGGGAAAATCGTGCTCCCAGCACTTTTGCAGAGTTGGATGTCCGCTCGAGCGGGATATCTCACGCTCGAGCGTGGAGTTTTGTAGACGGGCCTTCATCTCGAGTGCTCTATTCCACGCTCGAGCGCATTTTTCATGCGACCAGTACTTTTGTAGGCCTTAAGGGTCCGCTCGAGCGGCTAAGATGACGCTCGAGCGGGGACCCTAATTTCTGGAATTTTGCTCATGCGTTCTGTGTTTCGTTTTCCGTTCTCTTTCACTTGTAATCACTCTTAGGCGTGTGTTAAACATTATAAATGAGTTAATGAGATAAGAATAAAGCCTAAAGAGGAATATGTGAATTAAGGAACGGATTGAATTGTAATGACCATTTTGTGTGCATGGAATGTGTAGGGTCAAGCTCCAGGGCGAATCCACAAGCCGACCACTATGAGTAATATAATTATTCGAAAGCTTGTCAATGTCCAATTGTTTATTCCCTTAAACTTTATGCGTTGTTAATTGGGATTGTGGACAAAAGTCTGACAGGAATGAATGGATGGACCAAAGGTCGTTTTGATATAAATGAATGGACCGAAGGTCGTCCTGATGTGAATGAATGGACCGAAGGTCATTTTGATATAAATGAATGGACCAAAGGTCGTCCTGATGTAAATGAATGGACCAAAGGTCGTTTTGACACATGTGAGTGGGCCGAAGGCCGTTTTGACATGAGAATGGACCGAAGGTCATTTTGATATAAATGAATGGACCAAAGGTCGTCCTGATGTAAATGAATGGACCAAAGGTCGTTTTGACACATGTGAGTGGGCCGAAGGCCGTTTTGACATGAATGAGTAGGCCGAAGGTCGTTTTGACATGAACGAGTAGGCCGAAGGTCGTTTTGACATGAACGAGTAGGCCGAAGGTCGTTTTGACATAAATGAATGGGCCGAAGGCCATTTTGACAGAAATGGATGGGCCGAAGGCCGTTTCGACATAAGTGAATGGGCCGAAGGCCGTTTTGCCATGAATAGGAGTATGAATTGGGCCCAAGGCCGTTTGGAACATGTTGTTCTACATTGTTATGTAATTTCTGCATTTGATATTATTCACTGGGCTATCGCTCACGCTCATTCATGTGTTTGTAGGTGAGCCAAGGGAAGTCCAAACCCAGCCCCTGTGAAGTCCGCTAGGAAAAATCCTAGTTTTGAGGAAGTCAGCCTTGCGTCTCACTCTTGAGACCTACCCTTGCCTTTTTGCTAAGTAATTATGTTTTGTCTTGCCGGCAAGGGCTTTATGTATATCTGTAAATAGTCTGTCATAGGTTGACTCGTTTTGGTTGATCCTGTCTGTAATGAATTTTGTGAAGCTGTACTTTTGATGTGGGTTATTAACGTATCTGAGTATGGTTTGTTTGATGTGCATATAAGCACGGCTCAATGGACAAAGTTTTTATTTATTGCTTCCGTTTGGCCCCTTTACTCTGACAGGTTATGTCTCTTTTGGTCTGAGGCCGTAGGTAATCTCAGGATTACTGGCCGGTTGTGTCCTTAACCCATAGGGGCGGGTTCGGGTCATGATAGTAGTCGGCCGGCCAAAAATGCCATTTTGGCAAAATTGAGTGCCGACTGGCACTAAAAAGTGCCGACCGGCAATATACATTGCCGGTGGCAGCAAAAACCAGCCGGTGACCTCTAGCCACTGCTGGTGGTGTGTGGGGATGCCTCACAAGGCATTCCTTGCCCCTCCAAGGCAAAACACAAGTGTTTGGTGCAAAACCAGACACTAAACGGTCAAATTCGGAGATCCTGAGGCAAGGCGCGTAGCCGAGACCTCCGGGAACTCCAAACGAACACGAACATGGATAATCACCGAGTGTTCAAACGGTGACGTCCAAGTCTTGAGGACGATCAAAAATGGGGTGTCTACAGTTGCCCCTCTTTGACAGAACTCGAAAGTCATAACAATGACGGGAGTGAATGTCAAAGCCCAGAGATGACCCATTTTTGACAAGGCCGAAGACTTAGACAAACACGCAAGACAAACAAGGTATGTGCCCGAAGGCAGGGGCAAAATGCAAGACAATGCACGAAGCCGAGCATAACTTATGATCATGCAAAGAAAGCTGTAATGAAGCATACATGCGACAATTTTAAGCTAGCATACACCAAACTACACTACAATGCAGAAAGGATGTAAGAGAATTATGCAATTCTCGATACTTCTCACTCGGAGGATACAATACCTGTGCGGCTCGTCTGGTTACACCAACCTTGAATGAACCGTACATACAATATCGTGCCTGCAAGGAAAACAAACTTAACGGGTACAATATTGTTAGCAACATGCATGACAATGCAAAAAAAGGATGCAAAACGATATGCAATATATACAAAACAATGTATAAACAATGCAAATGAAGATGCAATGCAATTGAAACAATACAAACTACATGTAAAGCAATTGAATCACGATCCAATCACGAGCGGTTCGAAACCACACCTATGTCAAATAGATTGATGGAGGTAACAAGTCTGTCTACCATAGAACGATCAACTGAGCTATGAGCATTGTAGACAGACGCAAGAACAAGTATTGGGTGCAATGACATAAGTGGGGAAACGACCCGCTGGGGAAAGGACTATGATCTTAATGCCGGATGCAAAAATTACACTACAATGTAATATACATGGATATGTTAGGAAGATGACGATGGACATGGCACGCGGGCCAAACCAAATCTTGCCTAGCAAAGGCATGTACGCATATAGGCCATGTTTAACATAGAACGGTCCACTGAACTATGCTTCGACACGAGAAGTATGGGCACATACCAGACCAAGCTCAACCTGGAAAGGCGCAAGCCATAGATGGGAAGCGATGCAATGAATGCATGCAATGGATATGGCACGCGGGCCAAACCAAATCTTGCCTAGGAAAGGCATGTACGCATACGAGCCATGTGTAACACAGAAAAGGTGCCGCAACCCTCAAACCAGCATACCAGCGTGGAATCGGCGCGATACACATGCAGAATTGTGTTTTAACATGAAAAGTAAGGGCACATACCAGACCAAGCTCGACCTGGAAAGGCGCAAGCCATAGATGGAAGGTGATGCAATGAATGCATGCAATCTATAATGCGATATCTACAAATATGCAATGGAATGGATATTTACAAATATGCATGACAATGCAGTATGATGCGATCTACTGGAGAAAATGCAATGGATGCATGCAAGCTACAATGGAAATGCATGACAATGCATGTTGTTTTGTTTTCTTCTTGTTTTTTGAGATGCACATGATGCAAGTGCGACACGCATGCCATACGGAATGTAAGGTGATACAAATGAGACACGCATGCCTCATAAGATGCAAAAAAAATGATATGAAAGAAGATTTTGACAATTGAACTTATACGCTACGCGAAGCCGGTTCGTATTCCAAACAATGCAATGTACTAACAAGTACAAGCGAGGTGCGCAAGATAGCGTGACAGGATCCATGCAAAATGCAAGTAAGGTGCACAAAACAGTGCGATGCGCTAAACCGCGCGATTGAAATGCAACGCACAAAACAGTGCGACGCGCTAAACAACGCGAGTGATTTTGAAATGCACAAAACAGTGTGATGCGCAAAGTAGCGCGATTGGTTCGAAATGCACAAAACAGTGCGATGCGCAAAACAGCGCGATTGAAATGCAATGCACAAAATAGTGCGATGCGCAAAACAGCGCGATTGGTTTGAAATGCACAAAACAGTGCGATGCGCGAAACAGCGCGATTGAAATGCAATGCACAAAACAGTGCGATTAACACGTGCAACGCACACGGGACAACTCTTTTGGATCTCGTAAGAGGCAAAAAGGATACTAAAGGATACAACCTTGCATGAGTTGGAGTGCTACGCACGGCAGATGCGGTCCGAAGTCAAAACGGAGGCCGGTTGAGCATCGGAGATGCACTTTCTTGCACTTTCTTGAGCTATGAAGACCAAAAACTCCTCATATGGCCTAAACAAGGCTGTGGGAATACCACCGGCCAGAAGGGGAGGCCACCGGCTGTCCACCGGCTGAAGAATAAATCCACCGGCACAAAAAACTGCCGGCCGGCACAAAACATTGCCGACTAGCAAAAAATTGCTGAATCGGGGCAGATTCGACTTTTCACCCTGGGCATTATAAAATAGGGTTTCCAAACCCTATTTTCTCATTCCTCTTCCGCCAGAAACCTTCACTTTCTCTCTCTAGAGCGTTTTTCCTTCCCCGTTTCTCTGTTTCTTCGCGTTCTACGCCCGTTTCGTCGCCGGATTCGCGATTTTCTTCGCGTTTCGGACATTTTCAACCGATCACATTTTTGTTTCGGTGCCTCGTTTGGCGTTCCTGCCTTTTCGGGGTTTCTTCCCCTCATTTCCCTCTTCATTCCCGTGCCTTTTCACATTCCGGCCTTTCCGGCCATTTCCGACCCTCTCGGGAGTTGACTTTTCGTTTGACTCTTCGTATTCCGGCCCGATTTTCCTTCCTCCGGCCATTTTCACATCATTCTTGACATGGCGGACGACATTCCACGCGGCGGGACTCCCCCGGACCACGAGATGGATCCCGGGGTCGAGCTCCTACCATTGAGCGAGCGCCCGTTCGACCCGGCGACCTACCGACCGGCGGTCCATGTTCTGCCCCCCAACGGCCTGCGTCAGTTCCGGAGCTTTGAAAGGCACGTGGCGCCCGAGCTATTGCTGCGTGAGCCTACCTCCCACCTTTCTTTCGGCGCTTCCGAGGTAACTTTCTTTCTTCTGTTTTACTTTCGGCAATGTAGGATACAAAAACTGTCATAGCTAGTTGTACTCTTTAGCTGCTTTAGTCTGGCATGCTATACACCGTAGTTGACTGTAATCATACATACAACTGATATCTGTTTGAGACTGGCACATGCACACATACTGCACTAACCCTGAATCACTCAAACACACGGCGCACACTGTATTTCACTGCAAACACACCGATACCCGATAGCTGTTCACACCTGTCAAACTTGCACGCATGCTATATCTGTTCTGAACCACCCAAACACGCTGACACATCACACGCTGTAGTTCACTGTAAGCACGCCGGCACCCGGTATTTGTTCAAATCTGACAAACTTGCACGCATGCCATATCTGTATGCTTCCCCAAACTGCATTTTGAACGTTGTCTTGCAATTTGTTATTTTCTGTTTACAGGAGGATTCCCATACCATCCGCGGGTATGGGAACACTGGCGCTCGGGAGTGGTACGGCGAGCTCCCTGACGCAGTTCGTCGCATCGTGGATCGAGCGGGTTTCGGCGCCTTCTGCCGAGGACTCTCCAGGCTCTCCACATGCAGACCTCTCCTCGCCGCTCTGGTAGAGAGGTGGTGGGACACCACGGATTCTTTTCACTTTTCTACTGCAGGGGACATGACGATGACCCCTTATGATTTCTCGATGCTCACAGGCATCGGGGTAGGGGGTGATCCGATCCCTTTTGACACTGACATGGATGAGTGGACCGCCGCTCAGGTCCATCTACTCGGGGAGGCGCCACCCCTAGCTCGTCCAGGTTTTGTGAGGTACTCCTGGTTCGAGGTCCAGTTTCGAGTCCAGCCCGTGTTGGAGGAGGAGGCGGAGATGACCCAGGAGGACGTGGAGAGGTATACTCGCGGCTTCCTCATGTTCCTGTTTGGGACGACCATCTTCGCCGACCGGGCGAACACCGTGCCTCTCTGTCTTCTCAGCGCACTGGTGGACGTCCGGGACATTTTGCACTATGACTGGGGTGGCGCCGCTCTGGCCACCCTTTATGGATACATGAGCTCGGCTTCTCGCGGCAGCGGCCAGCTACTCGGAGGCTACTGGCGGGCCTGGGAGGTACACTTCTTCTCCACTTTTTACATTTCTGCTCTATATTTTCTGTATTCTGTACATTGCACACATTGTAAGAGGTCAAAAGTCCGCTGAAGCATCCCCATCATCGAGGCATTCATCGCCAACGACTGACGGGTGTACTCAGAAGAAGCCTGCAAAAGTATCAGATGCATTAATATTCTGTGGAATATCAAATAAACTGAAATGAAATGACTGTACAAAATGCAGTAATACATACCGGTGGTAAGTTGGGGACGTCGATGAACTCATGACCAGCTGGTGGAGGGGCGAAGGGGATCTGATAGGTCGACCCACCCTGCCCTCAGAAAGTCAGTGTCCGGCAGGCAAGGCAGGCCAGCCAGCTCCCCGTCCTCCCTAAACTCCGCCCCTGCCACGGACCCGGGCCCTCCTCGCAGCTCCTGCTCCAACTCCCGCTCCTACTCCAGCCGCCGGCGCCATGGGCCTAGCCCCCTCTGCTCGACGGCCGCCGCTCAGAGGTCGCATCAGGTATGCCTGCACATACTCCCGATAGTCGCCGATGCCTCTGAAGCCGGCCTCCTCCCAGCCAACGGTGTAATTGTCCATCTGCTCGATGGTGAGCCTCTCGGTCTCCCTCATGTCCGCAGGAGGGTGAACCGGGACTATCTGCTCAGGTAACCCTAGGGTCTGGCGTAGGAAACGCTCCCCCAGGTACCAAGCCTGACAGACCGGGCCCTCCAGCAAGATCCGGAAACGCGAGGTCTCCTCCGCACCAGCAAACCGATCCCGCGTCACCGCCGGCAACGGAGCCCACGGCCGCCATGTGATCTGAAAGTAACAGACAGGTTGTTATCTACTGTTTTGAAATATCTAGTGGAAAAGTGAAGCTTAAATGAACTGCAAGTAAAACATACCTCGACAGGGGTGATGGTGTCAAAATATCGGCGGAAAAAGCCGAATGTCTCTCGTGGCCGCTGGGTGCATCTCCCGTCAAATCGCCGTGAGAAGGGGACGACCAGAGGGGTCTCCGCGACAGGCACGAGGGCAAGCCTAGGAAAGTAGGCGTAAACCCACAACTGCAAGATAAATACCAGTGCATTTTATCAGACAGAGCAGAATGCAGAATAAAGCAGAAATGGCAGAGCCGTGTGTTGTGCAGTGTATTGTGTACAGTGTATAGTGTGAGCAGTGTGCAGTCAGTGTAAAGCAGAATGTATGTGTGTGCCGTGTGTACAGTATACAGCGAGTATGACACTGGCCTCAAGCCACTCATACACTGCTTCACATAATCTGATACACGGCACAACACCTGATACACTGATCTCACAGTATCTGATACACTGCATACACTACATTCTGCACTGTACTCCACACTGATAAACTGCTCACGGCATTTACACACTGTACTCAGACACTGGATTCTGCACTGATAAACTGCTCATGGCATACACACTGTACTCAGACACTGGATTCTGCACTATTAAACTGTCCACAGTATACTGATGCATTTCCCTTTTGTGTACTTTTTTCAGCCTCCTTTCCAGATCCCCATGGCAGGCGGCGCTCCGGCTGGACCTTCTGTCCCAGCTCGAGGGAGAGACGAGGAGGGCCGAGTATTCCCTCGCTCCAAGGCGGGGCGCGCTCATGTCGGGAGCAGCTCACGAGCTCCAGTCCCAGACGATGACGATGACGAGGAGTCAGAGGCGGAGGCAGAGGCGGAGTCAGAGTCATCAGAGGAGGAGACCGGAGGCGGCACTAGCTCGGGCTCTGACGACGATGCTGATGATGCTCCTGGACCCTCGTCCAGGAAGAGGACTAGGACGGACTGATGGCCTCCCAGAGTGCTCGACATGGATGCGGATTTTTGCTATTTTTCTTCTTTCTCGTACTTTTCTTCTTTTGTTGGTAGTTAGATTACCTGTACTGTCGCAGGCAGATTTTTGTTTTCCAAAACTTGTACATTTGAAAAGATTATGAAATGAAACAAACTTTTTATCTGAAAAAGTGTTTACATTTACATATCTCATGTATTGCATCGCATCTCATCATGTTACACCTCAATGTAAATGGAATTTGATTGGTTGTCTGAAAATTGAACATTTGCACTGTAATAATCAGATAACTAAACAGCCAACGGCAAAATAACCCAAGCAACCCACAGCCTGATTCTGGACACACAGCCCTTACTCTGTTGGGGATTACTCTGCATACAGCCCATAACCCAACACTTAGTTCATTCTGCACACAACAAATCCTGAACAAACAGCCCGATCTGACAAGGCGGACTACGGAGGTGAAACCAGCCGGAGTTGAAACACAATCGGATATAGAGAATGGCACAACATTCTGAGCATAAACGATTAACCTTCGGAAAAGGGGGTTTTTTTTTTTTTTTTAAACGGGGTATCGAGCCTACAACTGAACACAGCGGGGAGGACGAGGTACGCGACCTAAACACAACGAGACACGCTCGGAAGAAACCTAAAACAAAGGTTGAGGTAAACAAAACAAGAGACACGACACACAGGCGTGTTAACGACGACGGGGGACCTCAGATCGCGAGGAGCCAATCTCTCTGGGTACTGTTTCCCACCCTTTCTGATTTGTGATTCTCACATCACTCGGCCCTCGGGCTCGGTTTTTTCTCTCAAAACCCTTTTGCTCACTTTTCTCTCAACTTACACCTCTCTATTCTTTATTCTCTCATTTTTCGTCCCTCCCCGAGGTGATCAATGAATGAATAGAAAGTTGCGGGTTCACGCCCGATGCCGTTAGCTCACAGCTATTTCTTCTGGTGGGTGGAGTGCCCTCCTGGCAAGTACGTCGATGACGGGGGAAAGACAGAACACCTGACTCAACTGTGCCCCTTGTTCATCATTTTGACCATTTTTTGTTTTTACTTTCTACTAAAACGGTTTTGATCAAAATGAGAATCGGATTAACGTACTTGTTCGATTTTTGATTTGAAAACCATGCAGGTCAGGCTGTAAGCACTGAAAATTTTCCTTTTTGGGTCCAAGAAAATGGTCCGGTTTTGGAAAATGGAATAGTTTTCGAGAAAATAGTCAACCTCAGTAAAAATTTTCAAAAACTATTTTTGCAAACGGTTGATGCTGAACGAGCATGGAACTCACCCTTTTGAGATGCACAACCTCGGATCGGAGGCAATGGAAAATTGCCCCTAGTTTGAAGAACGCCGCACGGCAACGGAAAGTTGCCCCTAGTTTGAATGGCGGCTCACGGCGACTGGTGGCAACGGAAAGTTGCCCCTTGTTTGGATGGTGCCGCAGCAGTCCGCAGACAGTCTTCATTGGCGGTGGCCGAACTCCTGGACACAGAGATGACGAAGACGGTCATAACAGATATATGGACACAATCACCTCGGAAGGGGTTGGCGACTGGACTTTGGGATAAAATCAAAACCATTGCATGGACTGAGACGCTATGAAAGCGTTGGGGGCTGGACTTCAGGATGAAGTTGCCTACGTATCCCAAACATGGGAATCAAGCCTTATGTAGTTCCGGTTAAGGTACACTCGGGTATTTTAACCTTCACTTTTTTTTTTTTTTAGGCTCTCACTTTTGCCAAGGCGCCCAATGCGGGTTTTCGACCTTGCGAGCTTCTTTTCATTTTCCTCTTTTTTGTTCATTTCTTTTTCTTTTCCTTTTTGTATTTTTTTCTTTTCTTTTCTTTTTGTATTTTTTTTGCTCTTTTTTGTATTTTTCTCTTGCTCTAACTTTTGCCTGGGTCGCCCTTCCGGGTTTTCGACCCAGCGAGCCTCTCAAAGGGTAAAAGTGTAGCAAGTCCATGCCAAATGGTTTTTGAAGTTGAGTCCTCTCTGTATCCAGGAGAGCGGCTGTTGCAATGATTTGCGGAGAATCCGTTCTGGTTGCTCCACGAGCTTCTTCTGGCGAGCTCTACTCCTTTTGATTCGACTTTGGTGCTTCTTGCTCGAGGGCTGCTTCAAATCTGGCTATACAGACCTTTCATGGCGTTTGTCCGTTGAACTTTCTGAACGGGTTCAAGGCTTGAAAAGGACGGGTCGAGTCTTGAGGCCGAGAGCGATCCTAGGCTGCACAGTCTCAAGAGCGGTTCCACGCAAGTCTTCACAGGGCCGTGTAAAACATTTGTTTTTGAAAGTTTTTAAGAAAGCGACGAATCGCTCGCGCCGAAGATAGTGTGGAACCAATCTGGATCAAGCCAGGATCCTTCCCAGTACTCACGCTGACAAACATGATTCCATTCATTAAAAGGCTTAGCATGCTTCTCTTCCTCTCAAAATGATCAAAGTTTTGCAAAACCCGAGGAATTCTTTCCCCTTTGTTTTTTATCACAATGTTTCAAAAAAGTTTTGAAGAACTTAGGTCAATGCAATAATGCTCAAGGCACAGAAGAGCAGGTAGAATGCAGGGTAGTTCCATTCAAAACCCCTAGCACAACTAGCCCAAAACAAATAATAAGCACAGAAACATGATGGCCGCAGCTGTTTCATTCAGGTTTCTCGGATGTAACTGGCTCCACAGCAGAGACAGACTCAAAAAGAAAGCAAAAAGGTTAAATACAAGATGGTGTCCGAGGCAACAACCCCGGAATCACTCGACATCCTATACAACGGGACTGTCTCGGTACCACAGAACAGACCCCAAAAAAAAGACTGACTCAAAGTAAAGAGGCAGACTCAAAACAAAAGACTGACCCGACACCCGAGCCAGAATTTACAAAACTCGGTTTCACTGATGCTCAAGAACGCGTGCCAGACGCTATACCCAAAATAAACTGAATGTCGCCCGCGGGCGGTTCACTTTCTGATCACGAATTTGTAGTATCCTTGAAGTCCAACAGCTCAGTAGTGACAGAATTTGCCGAGGTAGGTGGGAGGATGACCTTATTGTCGATCAAATCTTGCACTTCATGACGAAGGCGGGAACAATTGTCAGTTGGATGGCCCGTCTGCTGATGGTACGCGCAGTACTGAGTAGCATCATGTGTGGCGGGGGGATTCTTTGGGAGTGGCCGAGGCTCCAAGGGTTTAAGATGCCCCTTCTTAGCCAATATCAGAAATGCCCTAGACAAAGGCATGTAGAGGGCGTGAAAGGCTCTGTGTCCCCGAGGCAGATACTTTGAAGTTCAAGGATTCTTGCTAGATGCGCTAGCAAAAGGGTCGGCTGGCACTGCCTTGGCTTTTTGACCTCTTCCCGGTGCAGGGTTGGGAACGACAGGGATTGTCTGGGCATGACGGGGCCCATCCCGATTTTCTGCCTGGCTTGAACTGCCTTTGACTGGAGTGGGGAAAGCATCATCCACGGCTTTGGTCACGATCGCAGATGTTTGTTGCTTGTTCATCCCTCTGACTTTCAGAGCCTCAACTGTCCACAGCAGTTGTTCAATAGGTTCGGCATCTACCTTTGCTTTGTCCTTTTCTCTAGCGCCAACCTGATCAAGGGTCTGGATTGGTGCTGGCATGTCGTGGCTGTAGCTGGAAACCACCTCTGGCTGGCTAAGCTCTATCACAATCCGCCCCAGTAGCGGGGGCTCCTGTGGTATGAAATTCCCGGCATACGGCGCCGCTGGTGGTGAAGCCGACATTCCATAGGCCAGATCGGCCACGGACCTCTGGAGGTCACCTATCATCCCCATCAATTCAAAGGTGGTGGGCTCACGAGCCTGGTATAACTGGGGAGCCCAGACTGGGTGCACAACGGGCGACCTGGGTTGATGTGAGATATTGATGTTGGCCTCACTCTGTGGAGCGGTCCCTTGCTCCAATGCTGCCGTCATAACCACAATTTCTTCTGAATTTTGTGCCGTCATAAATCCTGCCTCAGCAAGGGGAACACTGGCTATTCTGTATCAACTCTCTGATTCTCTGAACTGAAAGGAAAAACAGACAGCATTTCAACCCCAAACGGATCAAACACAGGTGCAACCGAATAACTGTATTCCACTACTGATCACTGTTCCCCAGAATCACTGTTCCCAAAACTGAATCCGGATACCCGCAGATAACTGATTCTCAACAACACTGATTCTGGTGCCCTCGGGCCTGATATTCAAACTTGCAAACTGGTATGTTCTTTCCTGTAGAAACACATTCTAAAAGCACATAGCAAGTAGAAAGAGCCAAAACACCCCTATGTTGGGGTAGGGTTTCCCTGTCCTATTTTGTCAGGAGCTAGGGTTTCACTACGCACGCAGTGGTTTCAAACAACCTATAAGTGGGTAAGCAACCTGTCCTAACTTGGAATGGTCACTATGGATCCGAATATGCACTAGGTCGAATGGTCGAAAAGGGTGCCCCGGTAAAACCGGGGTTTGTGTTCCCATACTGTCAGAGCCCATAACCGGTCAGCCTTATGGTCATGCCTTGACAAGACAAGCCTCCGGCAAACCGTTCAGGAATGGCAGATGGCAAACACCGTGTTCCTAGGCGCACCAATGCGCATGCAATGCAAAGAAACACATAAGCGAAATCAAAAATAGGATATCATGAGTTCGAGTCAAGCTCTCTAAATTCTCCCCAGCAGAGTCGCCAGAAACTGTAACAAGTCCGAGGAGGGGACCCCGCTACAGTTCGGACTCTCGATTTGTTGTTGCGGTTCTTGATCTTGAACCAAAGAGTCCAGATCTGGCAAATCGTTTTGAGAAACAGATTTTTGAAAAAGTAGTGCCAAACATGGACTGCTTTGCCAGATACAGAGTCGCCACCTAAATATTTTTTTTTAAATTGGGGAATTTAGAAAACCCTGACTCGGTGCCGAAGGCCACATGTCCGTCATCACCGGAGTTGTCTCGGCTCGGGAGCTTGGGTACGATCGGGGAAGGTCAGCTATGAGCACCCCCTTTTGCCCGGTTCGAAGACCGGCCTCTACTAACCATGATACCCGTTTTTGAAAACGTTTATGTGTTCTTAGACCAATTATTAGCCTAGAATTACTATGTTATGCGCGCAACAGTCAATTATAGACTAGGTCGCCTAATTTGGAAATAAGTATTGCGTATTCGTTTGTTTTGCAAAATGCTTTGGAATTTGCTACTCGCAAGTAGGCTTAAAACACGGATTTCAATGAATTTTTCCAACTCAAACAACCCAACCTCCACCCACAGGCATTCAAGCAGTTTATAACACATAAGCATCTAGCCACATGTTAAGCATGCTATCATGGCAACATTCACACTCATGCGATATGCTAAAGCGGAAATACTTACACCGTACTCCGTGCCAAAATAATAAACCAGTTAGCAAACATGCATGTCCTAGTTCATGTTAAATTGCCTAATGCAACGCATACGGGGTGCAATCGAAGTAGGCTCGGCTAACCTAAGCATGGCATATGAAATGCGATCAATTATCACATATTCAATTTTTGGATTGAAATACAAATGCAGTTAGCGTGATGTACCGAGCCTAATGCATGTAATACAAGTGCATGAATGCACGCATGCATAGCATAAGGTATGCTAAATTAAACGTGCCCTAATCTACCATCATAGGCAGGTAAATAAAAGGGAAGAAAGAAGTGGGGATTGGAAGACATACACACACTCACCCACACTTATTACATATTTGCCCTCGCTCGGAGGGACTGAATAAATATTACAAATTAATTAACTACGCGAGCTAATTATATATTACAAATTGCCTAATCAACTAAGCAAAATAACTTAAGCTAAGAAGACAGGAAAATCACCTCGGGAAACGCGCCGCCATGCATAGGCTGCCTCTGTTTTCCTTCATTCACTCCTCTGGAGGCTGCCAAACCCTCAGGACTGCATCCCTGGACATTGGGGAGTGCCACCGGCTGAGTGGAATTGCCACCGGCAGTGGTATGTGGCCATCGGCACAAAATGAAGCTGTCGGCAGAGAAATGATTGCCGGTCGACACTATACACTGCCGGTCGGCAGAGTGTTCCTGCATAATCTGCAAATGACAGCAACAGAGGGCAAGGCCAAGCATGGCAGCACAATTCAAGGCATGTATGCAACAATCATGTCCCTTATCATGGTAATGACTCAAAGGGGCATGCGTATCGATTCTCGGACCACCAATCACGCATTTCCATGCATGATGGCCCAAAGGATCAAGTATGCAATTTTCATGTCAAATGAGATGCAAATCAATCAAACAAATAAGGTCCAATTCCTATCATCAAGTCAAGGAACAAGGCATGCATGCAAGATGCAATGCAACCTAGGCATACAAGCTAAGGATGTAACATGGCATGGCAAGGCACTTATGCAAGCATACAAGCAAACATGAGGCAATGCTAAGGGATGAAAAGGTGGTCTTAAGCATGGTTTAGGCAGCTCTAATAAGGCCTAAAACAAGGGCCAAAGTGCTATAATGAGGGACCAAATACACATGCACACATACGTATGTTGAAAGGCCAACACTTAGGCACAAATTGAACAACTCTCAAACACATTTGAAAGAAGGAATCACGGACTAATTAGCATGCATTATAAGCATTGAAAATCATGTTAGGATGGTTTCAAACCAAGCAAACAAAACAAGCAAAGCATGCATAAATGGCCCAAGCACTTGAAGCAAGTCAAGGTGACTTGAACCATGGCTAAGCCAACTAAGCCTCACAAGGCCAAGGGGGCTTAAAATAAGTTCAAGGCAGACCTAGACCATGCAAAGGGGACTCCCTAGATGGCATCTAAGTGGCTCAATTTCAAAGCATGCACTATGGCCAAAGCATGGAACATGCTACACATGCTTTCAAAGCATTAAAGAAGCATTCAAGGCAAACACATAGGCATGGAAATGGGACTGAAATAACATGTAGGGTGGCCCCAAATCACCAAATCGATGCAAAGATGTCATGCTACACATGCACATACTCAAGGCCAATAAGCCGGAATGCAAAACAGCTATACTAAGCATGCCAAAATCAACCCAAATACTTATGGACAGACCTAAAACATGGCAAAATGAGCACAAAACCTTCACAAGGCTAAGCCTAAAACATGCTCTAACAAGGGCTAACAACCTAGAGCGCATTGAGGCAATATCATGGCATTACATGGTAGGTATGCTAAGCATGCACGGGGTACCAAAACCAATTTAAAATAATGTTATATTATGGATATATAAGCATGAAAAACAGCCTATACATGCTCAACACACACTCAAACATGGGCTCCCTTTAGAGGCCAACACATGCCCTTTTCAAGGACAACAAGGAGAGGGGGTGGCCCTCTCCTTCTAGAGACTTCAAGGCACCATCTTCCCCACTAAAATCCCTCAAGATTTCAGTGGTGAAGAGGCCCAAACACCAAAGTCCCGAAACTTGCACAAAATAGCACAAAAAGAGGCTTTTCAAGGCCTAAGGGTGTTCAAACTCACCCAAACCACAAAACACTCTTAACAAACAACCAAGAGGGCTTAAAAACAGAACTTTCTTGTATTATACACTAAGCTCAAAAATGATTTTAAGATAGGTAGAAATACAATGCAAGATTGGGGAATAAAAAGGCTAGATTCTTACCCTTGAAGACCCCTTTACAAATGGTGCTCCAATGGCCTTCCTTGGCTTGAAGTCAGCTCCAAAACTTCAAAACAAACCCCTTAGAACCTCAGAAATCAAAGGAAGGTGAAACACTAGGTGTTTGTGTGCAATAGTAAGACACAAAACACCTAGAGCACAAAAGAGAGGGAAAGAGAGATAGAGTGTATATCTAACCCTAACCCTAAAACCAGAGCTTAACAATGGCTGTCTAAGCTCTCAAAATATCTCAAGTCTCTCTAACCTCAGCAACAAGAGAGAGCTCCTCTCTATATAGAAGCTTTTTGTCTTGTAAAGCTTACAAGACAAGCTTCATAAGAGGGAGATCCCTCCATACACGTGTATGGAGGGGAGCAAAAGCAAGACAGCTGTCTTAAAATATCTGCAAAAGCAGATGCACAGTAGTCGGCCGGCCAAAAATGCCATTTTGGCAAAATTGAGTGCCGACCGGCAATATACATTGCCGGTGGCAGTAAAAACCAACCGGTGACCTCTAGCCACTGCCGGTGGTGTGTGGGGATGCCTCACAAGGCATTCCATGCCCCTCCAAGGCAAAACACAAGTGTTTGGTGCAAAACCAGACACTAAACGGTCGAATTCGGAGATCCTGAGGCAAGGCGCGTAGCCGAGACCTCAGGGAACTCCAAACGAACACGAACATGGATAATCACCGAGTGTTCAAACGGTGACGTCCAAGTCTTGAGGACGGTCAAAAATGGGGTGTCTACAGATGGCCATCAACTGGCTGTTCGGTCTTTTAAGACCTACTGTACTATTTGCTATTGGATGTACCACTTATGACTGTTATGATCGAATAACTGATATACTATTCAAATGACTGTTTTAAATACTGAAAGGACATTCATTCCTAACCTCTTTACGCATATGTTATTCACCGGGCTTTAGCTCACTGTTTATATATATATGTAGGTGTCCAGGAACCAGATCGGAGCTAGGAGCGTTGCGTTTAACCCCCTTTTTGTTAAGCCAACCACTGTGCTTCACTGAGAGGTTCCAAGTCCTTCAAGCCAGGGCTTTTGGGGTGTTTTAGATTCATTCTTTCTGTCTCCGTTTTTGTATAGACTGACTGTACCTGGACTATACTGTGAATAGTGATTAGGTCCCTGTCCTGGTTGATTGTATATATATGTATATACTGTTTTTGTTCTGAATATGGATATGTATGAAAAGTCTTTTTGCATACAGACTGTCACAGCTCATTGGACATCTTTTATTACTGTTTTGGCTTCCGCCAGCCCCTGTACTCTGTATTACTGTTATTATTGTTAAGCAGATGTTCGGTAATCACGGATTACTGGCCAGTTATGGTGCTAAACCCATAGGGGCGGGTTTGGGTCGTGACACTGTTATCTTGGACAAATGGACTAAAGAATGGAAATGTCTAAAAATTATAAAAATAAACCAACCCACATAAAGAAAATGAGTCATATTACTTGGATTTGGCCGGACGTTATGCCGAGTCTATTGTGTCAAGGGTCGTCTTACATCAATTCTTGATGTTTCGACGAGCTTTGAAGCGTTTCTACCTCCATCTTTGGGCTTACTCCATGATAAAGGGGAGGGGTGGTTGTTATTCATCGCATTCATTGAATTTTGTCCAAATCGTCGCCGAAATCATTAAGCAAGCAAATTGGTCATTGATAATTTTGGAAATGATTTCATCATTCTCTTGAGGCTTTCCATGATAGAAAAGTGTAAGAGGGACAAACAGAGTTTAGAAAATTCTGTCTGCACTGTTTTCACATCAGAACAGAAAAACAGAGTTTTGCATAAAATTAGGGCACGACCAGCCCTATTTGGGCTTGGCCAGGCTTCATTGGGGGCCAGCTAACCATCAATGTTTGGTAAGGCAATGTGTTTTGTGGAAGCAGAGGGCAGTGATTGAAGGTGAAACAGGACAGATTCCAAGGAAGATAAACATAATTACTTTTGAAACCGCTACGAGCATGCCATCCTTGTGCTTCCATTGTAAATTGTAAATTAATGATCTCAAAATGGTTATAGTTATTAGCATTGTAATTAATATTGTTGTAGCAATGATTCGTTAGATAGTTAGTTTATTTTGTTGTAATAGATTAGCTAGTTAGTTAATTATAGCTTAGCTAGTTAGTTACTTATTCATTCATTCGGTTTTGTAATAGTTAGTTTAATTTGGACTCTCGGACATTGATTTGCACCCTCTTGCATGATGGCAAAAATGTAATAATGTGTATGTCTTCCAACCCCACGTCTTTCTCCCTTTTACTTATTTGCTTACAATGGTAGTGTAGAGCACCATTTTTCAAATTAACATTTTTATGCTTTGCATCCATTGTCTTGCATGCATCCAAGGTTTGGCTCATCTTACTAACCAAATGTTTAAATTCATTGCTTGAATACGTCCTTCATCACATGTCTTGAATGGAATCATATGCCATGTTCATAGCCGAGCCTATTAAAATTACATAACGTATGCGTTACATTTAGTCATATTGCATTAGTTAGGAGCATGCATGTTTTCTAATCATTTTGCTTTGTTTGGCTTGCCTCGGAGTACTAGATGAGCACTTAATGTTTTAGCATACCACATAAATGTGTTTATGTTGCCATGTCGAGCATAATATCATGAGACTAATTGCTTAAGTGATATAACTCTTTTAATGCCCGTGGATAAAAGTTAATTGCTAAACTTGGGATGCATTGATTAATGTACATACAAACTCACATTTTTCAAGTGACGAGTATTAAAAACAATTTGCAAACAAACATGAAATCAAAGTGTTCTAATTTTTGTAAATTAGTCTATACTTGTGTACGTCACATAGTAATGCTAATCTAAATAACCAGAATAAGAGCATATAATGTAAATAAAAAACACATCATGATTAGTAGAGGCCAATCTTTAATTGGGCGAGTGAGGTGCTCAATTCATGACCTTCCCCTCTCGTACCTAAGTTCCCCAGCCGAGACACTTTGGTGATGACGGACTAATGGCCTTTGGCATGAGTCTCGGGTTTCCTAAATTTTTTAAAAATATTTAGGTGGCTACTCTGTAATCTGGCAAAGTAGTCCATTTTTGGCATTTGATTCAAACATCGATTTTCAAAAAGAATTGCCGGATTTTGACTCTTTTTTTTGTTTTCACTATTTTACATTACACTTGTGAAATTAGATTTAGAACCATGGGAGTCTGAATTGTAGGGCTAGTCGTATCCGAAAGGAGCACGAAAAGCAAGCTACAGTTCAATGTGTAGAACTCGGCGAGTACTATATGGCTATAACAAATCATGTTGATCAGATATCGATAGCTACTTGATCAAATTAGTTTTGTATAAAAAAAAATGGACGGTGAAAAAATAAATGATTGACAAAAATCTGATCCGTTGAAATAACTATTGATATCGGATCAACGTGATTTTTTATAGGCATATAGTACTCAATGAGTTCTATACATTGAACGGTTCAAATTATTGAAACGAGACCCGTGGTGGGCCTCCACGGGCTCAACAACACTCTCTAGTCCTGAGAGAAGCCAATCCCAAAGTTAAACTTGAGATACACCCCATGCTAAATTATTATCACTCCTTATTGGGCAATAAGGTGCCTACAATTAGAAATAAGATTGCTTAGATAATGAAACATATTATTTTCTCTCATAACAAGTTGCTGCAACGATAGAGCATCATTTTCTACAAACAGCGTAGTAATTTTTAGATAGCAAATACTAAAAAGTGTCTTTGGCACATTTTAATATATGGATTAAGTTAAAAAAATGTTTTGAAAATAAGTAAAAAAAAATATTATAAAGTGTCTCACTACAACAAATTGCACTTTTGGTGACTAAATTTTTAGTCGCCAAAAGTCAGATTTTAGTTGCTGAAACGTTTTTCCGACTAAATTTTTGGGTTGCCGGCTTTGTTGCGAGATAATTGTCAGGGAAGGTATTGGTGACTAAAAAAAATTGAGTCGCCGAAAGTCCTTAATTGGCTACTAATTTTTTTAGTTGCCAAAAGGAAAGGTATTGGCGACAAACAAAATCTGTAGTCGCGGAAAGGCTAAATTGGCGACTAATTTTTTAGTCGCCAAAAGTTTACAATTAAATTTAACATCACATTTTTAGCTACTAAAATTTTTGTTGCTAAAACTTAAATTATATAGGGCAACCAAAGTTTTAGTTGCAAATTTTCTTTTTTGTTCATCTTATTTCTTTTAGCTACTAAATGTTTTGTCGCCTAAAGTCTGATTTGTTGTTTAGCAACTAAATAGTTTAATAGCCTAAAATCAAATTTTTTTGTTTAGCTACTAAATTTTTAGTCGCCTATCATATAATTTTTTTGTTTTGGCTACTAAATATTTAGTCACGAAAAATGTTTTTCCTTTTTTTAATTTTTTTTTGGCTACTAAATATTTAGTCGCCAAAAGATTTATTTTCATTTAATTCTTTTTTTAGCTACTAACTATTTAGTCACTAAAAATATTTAACTCCATTTTTTGCTACCAATTGTTTAGTCGCCAAAAACATCATTTTATGTTTTTATTTTTATTTTAATTAATTTATCCAGAACCTGTATGTATACATATATATTATCACTTATTCCACAACATGTATTCACTTACAACCATCCAAAAAACAAAGAATGACTTTTAATGTCAAATTCCATACAAACCAAGTATATTCTAACTGAAAATAATAATTTCATAAAGAAAAAATAATCATACAAAAACCAAGTATATGCCAGCTAGAACTTGCAATGAGCAAACAGTTAGGGAAATTTATATATATTACACTCAGCCCTCAGCAGCTTACATCACTCACACAACCTACTTTTGAGAGCTTACATCACTCAACTCTCCTCCCTACACAGAGACTAGCTGAGTTGAGGCAAACATGCATTAAAAGCGAGATAAAAAGTAGGAGTTCACAAACCTCACCCCTCTGTTTTACATTACTCACAAAAGGATCAATATGTGACTCATAACACTCAAATCTCACCATTTATCCAGGCCATCCAAGAACTTGCATTACACACAGTAACTTTTTTGTGTACAGAACCAAGCAGTGACCATTCTTTCAGGAACCAGTCATTAGATAAGTCAAATTTGAAATTCTTGAAAGATAGCATGTCACGACCCAAACCCGCCCCTAAAAGTTTGGTCCATGATCGGGCTGTACATAGGCCTCAAAACAAATTTCCAAAAATATTTATTCAAATACGGGGCCTTAGCGGAAGCAAATATCAATATAAGATAACATCCATTGAGCTTGTGGATACATGTTGACTTAAATAGATTTAAGCATTTAAATACACTTCCATATTTACATGTACAATCACAGAATTATATAGATCTCACACACACACTTATATAAGACTCCATAAGTTACATAACTCCCAGTAATCAAAATTAAGGCCTCAACACGGAGGCGTGCCCCAGGCGGCTTGACAAAGAGGCAGACCTCGATACAATTCTAGTGTTGGTCCCCAAAGGCTCACCTACATAAAAATTTACATAAAAACGGAGTGAGCAAGGCTCAGTGAATAATAGCAATGTAAGGAGGTTAATTAAACGAGCATAGTCTTAGAGAATATAAATATGCATCTCAAACCATACACGATCTTAATCATATTCATGTTTTAGAACGGTCTCAGGCCCACATGTAATACAGAACAGCCTCGGGCTCACATATGATACGAAACGACCTTAGGCCCAATATATGTACAAAATGGCCTCAGGCCCAACATATTATACAGAACGGCCTCAGGCCCACATCTCGACAGCTGTCCACACATTAGAGGGTAGGTAGAATATTGACATGTACACTACCTCCCTTAGCCTCTGGCCATGAATCATAATCGATTCGAATCATATCAGGGTCGGTGAGACATCGGCATGTCATCACCTCCTTCAGTCTCAGAGTTGTCCACACTCCGTGGCTTATAACTAAATGGCCTTGGGCCCATCACTAGCATAGCAGAATGACCTCTGGTCCTTAAGGATATCATTGCTCAATAACGCACATAAGTTTTCAGTTATTCACCTTAAGGAAACATAGCTTACTTATGCATAACAGAACGCCACCGATAACTATTAGCAGTAAATAAAACAGAACATTACACTACTATTACTCACAGTGAGGGACTTCCGGTAGCCATGGGACGATATCCTCGTCTCGACCTACAACACAATGCACATAGCATAATATGAGAATAAAACTAATCTTTTTTTTATTCTTTAATCAATTAGCCATGGTGGTTCTAAACTCATTAGTCTTCAATAGGTCATAATCTATGTCTCAGAAAATAGGAGAAATCGATAGAAAAATGGTTTAGACGAAGAAATGGTATAAAACCAGTAGACAGAAAGTGAACAATCGTCACTAAATTGGGTATATCTATTTGTGTACTAATAATTTGGGAGTGAGGCCACTACCATTGGAAACTAGACTTCCGGGGCTTGAATTTAGGCTCAAGAATCACTCAAAACGGAGTCCGGATGCAAAAGATATGCTTATTTAAAATTGGCTGAATAAAGTTGTCCCTGCACGTGCGGGACCACGTGCTTTTTTAGAAGAATCTGGAAATGGATTGTCGCACGTGTGGGAAAACCCGCTGCACGTGCGGCTCTAGGTCAGTTTGCTGTCCGAAAATGTTGTTTGCTCTAATTCTTGCTCTTTCCATTTCTAAGCTTGGTTTCCAACTCAAATCACCCAAAAACATGTAAAATTACACCACAATATGATAAATTAAAATCAATCAAATGTAATTTCATTTCAAACAAATCAATCTTTGCCTCAATGTTCAAGATCAATGCTTTATCTTTCATAAACTTCAAGGTTCTCAAAACACAACCCACAAATTCACTTGATTCTTGCATGACCTTGTTCTTTGAACAATCTAAAGTTCATTTTATGGTACCCATAAGGTTGAGCTTCAATGATAAACAAAATTATAGAACTCAAATTCTAATTCCTCAAATTTAGCTCAAGCAAATATATACATAAAACTCTAACCCAAATGGGTTCAAATCTTTCAATATCTTTATGATTTCACCTAATTGATGCTTTAAACATAAGGTTTCAAGATAGATTTTCATACCTAGTTCAATCTTTGTCCTTCTTATTAGTTCTCTTCAATTTCCCAAAGCCTCCATGGTTGATCTCCTTCTTCTCTCTTCAATCTTTTCAAGTTTATCCTCAAGCTTCCCATGGATGGTGAGCTCTCTCTCTCTCATAGAGAAGCTTCATCTCTCCTTTGGTCTCTCTTTCTCTCGGTTCTATCTCTCAGATATTTTGTTTTGACTCCAAAATGATGAGTTCTTCCACTCATATGGCATATCTAAATATATATACACACACACATAAGCTTATCACAATAGGGAGAGCCAAATGCGTCCTTACGAATCGTACGAAATCAAATTTCAATTAAACTTTCCAGATGACTCTAAAGATTATGCTGATCATAAATATAACCCCTGTTCTGGTTTTTGAAGCCTCTAAGGCCCTCAATTTGCAATACAAAGTTAACCACCCAAACATGCATTAACGAATCAAATGAATTAAATTTCCAATTAATTTTCCCAAGTAGCTCTAAAAATTCCCATTAACATATGCAAGTACTCAATTTTGATTTCTGAACCCATAAAGGTCGGTAATTCCAATTTTAAAGTCGTAACTCAACAAATAATGTTTCAATTCAAAAGATATAATCACATTAAAGCACATTAACTCATAGGTAAATAAAGATAATTTCTTATACGCATTTTGGAGTCGTTACATAGCACCCTATATTCGACCATGTCCCTGATCCTGCTTACAATGGCCACCTCCTTAGACTTTGTAGATCAAAAAATCTTACTATTTCTTTCCTGCCATATACAATAGATAGAGCAAGTGAAGACAAGCTTACAGATAGTAATAGCTAAATATGAACCTGAAAAATATACAGCCAGCCAACTCACAAGATTATCCCAGTTCAGATGAGGCCAGTTGACATTACATTTAGTTTTCATTGTGGTCCAAATTCTAAAGGAAAAGGAGCACTCAAAAAATAAATGGTAATGATCCTCATTATAATCCTCACAAAGAACACATCTAGGACTATCCCTCATACCAAACAACACCAAGGTTAGTCTATAAAGAATTGCTCAAATTCCCGAAGATCTATAGGAGACAAATTAGAGGTCATTCATTCATTCTAAAGGACTAACACCAACTATTTGATGTGATACTTTTGAATCTCTTGGTCTAACACCAACTGCTTTGTCAATAAAAATATTTGACACCAATTAAAAAGAAGATCAGCCATCTACCAAGTGACAAAACAAACTCCATTGCATATTACCTGGAAAACTTGGGCACTTTGCAATGGAGATGGGTTTGGTGGGGGGTTTTGTGGTTTGCCCATTTAAAGCCAATATTGATTTCCCTTCTTGAATTTTTTTTTTTTTTTTTTTGTTTGAACGAACCCCTTCTTGAAGTTGAAAACCTAAAATTCACAACGAAAAAAAAAAAAAAAAACCCACACAGTCTAACTTACCATACCTTGAACAAAATTAAACTCCAACTTCTAATTCAAACCACACAATCAGTACCCAAATAAGCAAACACAAATTAAAAGTTTGAATCACCTAATTGATCAAAACTAATTTTCTCAAAAACTCAGATTTTGCTTTGGTGGAGACGATTGTAAAGATTAGAGCTTTATATACAAGAATTGCAAGAGAAGAATGAAAATACAAAAACCAAAACAAAAACTGTTATGAAATTCAGATACTAAACTGTACCAACCAGAGAGAGAAAGCAGTAGGCCTAGATGTAGTTCATTGTACTATTGTGCCAAAATATAACTAAAGAGATACTTGTCTTGAAAAGAGCAATATCCAATCCACATAATTTTCTATTTATTATTTTTTCAGATTCTATCAAGAGATACTTGGATGCTCTGACTTATTTGCAACTTAAGACCATGAGAAGGATTCACACAAATATACAATTTACATGAACTATGCTACATGCACTTCAAACTAAAATAGGATTACAACAGAAAAAGTGTCAAATGAGATTGCCAAATTACTATTAATGAACTCTGGCGCCTAAGAAGAAGCAATAACCTTGAAAAATAAGAAAGAAAGAAAGAAAAAACCTACAGTAGAAAAATAGAAGTTAGAAGAATGGAAGAGGATAGCATAACAATTTTATTTATTTTTTTTTAAAAAAGGCTTCAAATTATACCTCTGGTGATTAAGAAGACTATATTGAGTTAGATCTGAATCTCTGATTTCTAACATCAACTCAGAGCCATCAAAGAACTAACCACAAAGAATTGGAGCTACCTTTCGAGCAACATTGACACCTAATGGTGGTTCTAAGCACTAATGATTGCAGAACCCAACAACTCCAGCTTCTAAACCTGTAGGAAGGGGAAAAGATATAGCTTTGGTTCACTTCCAGGATACATATAAGACAGACTTAAGATTTTCCACCACATTTATATAACTTCAAGGGGTAGGTGACTACCTGGGCAGATTGTGGATTAACCTACAAACATCCAAAGCTCTTCCAAATGTGCAAACAAACATCTTACATTTTGAGCCCAATCAACTCCATGCAAATAGTGGTCAATGGTATCTTCATATTTACTGTTATCTCCTCCAACCAAAGCATACACAAATTATTTCTTTTCACTTATTGATATCTTTTAATGTGTTTTTTTTTTCCCTCAAGGGGTTAAGTGTAGATAGGATTCATGAAAGTTTCATAAATGAATCCCAAATCTGCACAACTTCACACTCACTACACCACATCTTTAGGTTGTGTTTGGTAGAGGCAAATGACCCTTGAAGATAGATACCCAGCATCCATATTGGCATTTATGTTGTCACCAATAGACCAATGTGGACCTCCACAATCAAATTTTATTCTCAAGAGTTTGAGAATTGTATCGAACCCTAGCAATTATCAAGCAAAATAGTGATACAAGATGGAATGGGGGACTTTGATTAAGCCAAGCAAGCTATGAAATTCACTTAGATCTACCTCCATTCATCAGGCAAATGAAATCAAGACTCCAATCAATACTTACATTTGTTGACAGAAGGAAAAGGTGCTCTTATGTCGTCCATTGCAGATAACACTGGAACAATTTTGATAAAAGATAAAATATTGTTATGAATTGGAAGCTTTAATATTGATTAACAGATTTCCCTTCAACATGAAAACATTAGTATATGTAAATCTACACAATAGGCATACAAGCATATATAAACAGTTCATATTACTTGAGAGGGAGATTTCATAATCTTGCCTTGGGTCGCGGTTTTGGCAGGGCTGAAGGTGGTCCGAGCGTGTTTGGGCCGAGCTGGGCTAGGCCGTTGCAGGAGGAAGTTTGCTCGGTTGAAGTCCAGACCAGATTTGATCGAGATGATCCCTTGCCAGCCTGGCTTCTATTATTCGCTCGTTGAGCTCGGCGTGTGGATCTTCCACAGACCGGCCCAACCGAGTGGAAGCTCGGTCATAACGGATAACTATTAAGCTCGGTCATGATGGAGCTCGACTGGGTCAGCGCTGCCGAGCTGCCCCTTCACGCTAATGCTGTTTGGTGGTTTGATTAGGTGGTATTTAGCTGAATTTGCACTGATACGTGGGGAAATGGGATAGGAGAGCAGGTCCACGCGTCAGACGGCGAATGGATGCAGAGGCAAACGCAGAAGGTATATAAGCATGACTGTGCCCCCATGCTGAGGATGGAACATGAGTTGGTAAGAGAAACTTTTGCATTCAGTCTGCCCCTCTCTCTTTCTCTCTCTCGGAGTGTGTGCTAACTTGACTATCAGAGGGGTTTTTCGGCAACACACTGCCGGGTAGCTCACCGCCGTTGTGTTCGCAGGTTAATCAGATTGAAGCGGAGCTTGGACATGAGGAGTACGGGCAGTATCGGATATTTTTCTCCCGCACAATTGGTACCATCTGTGGGAAACTTTACAGACACAACCTTGCCCTCCAAGCTCATCAGATCACCTTCCATGGCGAACAATGACAAAATACCATTGTCTGCCATCGATGGTATTACCCCAGAGTCAGTCCGTTAGAGAGACGGCGTTCCTGCCGTTCCGAACATGGCAGGTCTGGAGACTTCCCTAGGAGGACTTCTTAGAGATGCACGAGATAAGCACGCCAGGAGCTTTGGTCACTCGCGGAGACCAGACGGACATCGGCGGCGAAGAGAGTCGCACGCTCAACGCCTGGAGCACAAGTTGAGGGACCAAGACGCCGTCATTCAGAGAATGGCGGCAGAGATGGAAGCTCTCAAACAGCAAGTAAAAGAGAAGGGTGTTGCTGGAGTGGGTGACCACAGTGAGCGCACCCAACCCCGTCGCTTAGGTAGTTAGAGCCAGCGGCACATGCCCTTCCTCTCCATCACCAGAAGCTATGGGGTTAGAGATTCAGACCTACCTGCGGACAAGTCTAGCACGCAAGATAGTAGTTATCATCCCTCACATCTGCTGACGACATCGAGATATTCCTACTCCGCTCATTCAGAAGATTTGAGGGACATTCTGAAGGAACGAGCTCGCCGACGGGAGGTTCAAAGAGTGTCGGCGCTCCAGCGGTTATCCTACGGAGGTCACGCCAGTGAGGAAGTCAGAATGCCACCACCCCATTTAGCCGTGCTTGTCCCTTTGGACAAAGATTTGGCGAGGCTGAGCGCCACCCCCTTCTCCCTTGAGATAGAAACCACACCGCTCCCAGCAAGCTTTCACCAGCCCAAGTTTACGCTTTATGATGGGAATAGCGATCCGTACATGCATGAAGCCACTTTCGGCAGGTCATGGCTGGACACTGGCGTAATGATGCTCTCACGTGCCTTATTTTCCCATCGAGTCTGGGCGAGTTGGGCTTGAAATGGTTTTAGAGGCTTCCGGAGGAAAGCATCGAAAGGTGACAGCAGTTGGCGGAGGCATTCGTGACTCAATTCAAAACCAACACCAAAACGCCAAAGAAAGTGGACCACCTCCTAAGCGTCAAAATGGAGTCAAGCGACTCCCTCAAAGCATACAACGTCATGTATTAGGAAACCTTTAATGAGATCATAGATTGCCCGACTAACCTGGCAATCACCCAATATAATCGTGGTCTCCTGGTCGGACATAGATTGAGGGACTTGCTCACGATGAATCAACCGACTTCCATGGGACAACTGATGCAACGTATCAATGAGCATATCCGAGTGGAGGATGATGCGGCAGCATCCACCGTGAAGAAAAGTTCAGTGGCAACGGACAAAAGAGTGGCTGGAAAAGTACACGCGGTCAGACAGGAGACAAACCGTCCAAGTGACCACGCAAGAGAATCAGACCGTGGTCCGGATCGTAGAAATCGGGGTAAAGGCCGCCGTAATGACCGAGCAGAGTATCCCTGCGATGACGCAGCAGATGCGAATAGAAAGTTGAACACTTAGACGGGCATCACCACGATATTTAAGATTCCAATCTATCGCATACTTAGTGAAATCCACGACGAGGATTACGTCCGGTTTCCCGCTAAGTTAGGCGATGCGCAAAAGGGCTTCAATCCGCGGTACCGCTACACATTTCATAGGGAGCGAGGGCATCGGACGGAGGACTGTTTGCCCTTGAAGCAACACTTGGAGGATTTGGTCACAGCCAGTCACTTGGACCGTTACATCGATGAGGGCATTAGGGCCGCGCACCACACTCCAGCTGAGTTGAGTGGTTCGAATGACTTAGAGGCGCCCCCTTAAGGAGTGGTCAATGTGATCCACGGTATAGTGGAGCCAGTGCGGGTATGCGAGCTTCGAGGGATGATCAAAAAGGCGGAACATATGAGGGAAGTTTTGTCAGTCCAATCGCGATCAAAAGGGGCAAGACCGAGGAGAAAAATGTGATTAGCTTCTCAAGTAGGGACCTTGAGCGCATTCAAACGCCGCACAACAATGCCCTAGTGGTCACCCTTCGCGTCAGGGACTTCGTTGTTAAGCGCATCTTGATCGACCAAGGTAGCTCGGTCGAGATCATGTACTACCACGTCTTCAAGCAGCTTAAACTCCGGGATATAGACTTGGCTCCGACAACTTCGTCACTAGTTGGTTTCAACTCACAATCGGAGTGGCCGATGGGAAAGATAATCTTACCAGTCAAAGCCGAATCCGTGGTCAAGCAGGTGGAGTTTTGGGTATTGAAGGTGCTGTCCACATACAATCTGATCCTAGGTAGGGGATGACTTCATGCCATGCAGGCGGTAGCGTCAACCCACCACCAGGTCATGAGATTCCCCTCGGCTGCGGGGGAAGTTGAGGAGATTTGAGGCAATCAAGTCATGTCGAAGCAGTGTTTCGTGGCAGTGAATGGGAGCCGAGCTGCTAAAGGCTTCGTGCAAATGATCGAAGGTCCGGAAGACCAAAGTGTCCTTGATGACGCGGGCACTAGGGCCGAGGAAAAGGCTATTGAAGAGTTGGTGGAGGTGCGGATTGACACAGAAAGTCCTGACAAGTTCTTTTTGTTGGGATCTAGCCTGACCGCCCAAGAAAGGACCGAGATAGTGGAGTTCTTGGTGGCGAATATCGAAGTCTTTGCATGGATGCCATATGATATGCCTGGCATTGATCCAAGCTTTATTTGCCACCAACTCAATGTCTTCCCTGTCATTCAAAGAACAAGGAGATCAGCCCTTCATCATGCAGAGGTAGTCGCAGAGGAAGTCAAGAACCTGCTGGAAGCTAGGGCAATCCAAGAAGTGCACTACCCTCGGTGGGTTTCGAACACGGTCGTAGTACCCAAGAAGAATGGGAAGTGGTGAGTCTACGTTGATTACAAGACGGTCAACCGAGCTTGCCCTAAAAATAGTTTTCCTCTACCCAGAATAGACCAGCTGGTGGATCTTACAGCCGGACACAGCCGGCTCAGTTTCTTGGACGCCTATCGCGGTTGTCACCAGATCGCCATGCATGAACCTGACCGCGAAATAACTTCTTTCACGACACCAAGGGGATTGTTCTGCTACAGAGTCATGCCTTTTGGTTTGAAGAATACCGGGGCCACTTTCCAGAGGATGGTGACTAAGATGTTTGCCCATCTGCTAGGCCGAATGATAGAGGCTTACATCGATGACATGTTGGTCAAAAGCAAGTAGCAGGCCGACCACTTATGTGACACTCGAATTTTCTGTTTTTAAATTTAATATTGCAATAAATAGAACTCAAAAAAAATAAAAATAAATAAATAAATACATAATTTAGGAAATTGAGAATTTATCGATTAAATTATTAAGGAAATAAATTGTGAGACACCACACATTAAATATTTTAGAAAGTGATAAATGGTGTTTTATAGTTTGGTAGTCAGGTTTTTAGACGCGAACCTAACTTTTAATTATAGGTAATTTTAGGAATCATTATGGATAACCAAAGAAGGTAATAACCCATAGAATGGTAAAAAAAAAAAAAAGGGTCGAGGGGTTAGTGTCCCTTGGACGTTTCGTGGGCTAATTATACAGGTGTTGCCACGAAGTAAAAACGTGTTCAAAAAGGGGGCGACGTGGCAACCATGAAGCTTGGGACTTGCTTAGCAAGCAAGGAAATAAGGGCTATATATAGTGAATCACTTGTGAGCTTCAGAGGTAAGGAACTCGTTCGTAGTGAAGTGAGCTTCGTCAAGTGAGTGAGTATAGCTGGGAGATTGTAGTAGGAAAATAAAGGCTAAGGGTCAATTTTAAGGTGAGTTTTATTATACCTCGAGTTACTAATATGTTTTCTACATATCTTAAGTTACCATAATATATTTTACGAATGTTTTGAGTTACCACAATTTATTTTATATAATTCATGTTTTATGGCCAGGTTAATGTTTCAATTACATGGATTATTTTCTGAACTCTATTTGCGTAAATTAAAACCCATGGATATGTTTGTTTAAATTTTAGAAATTATTTGACAATGATCTTGTAAACAATTATTTTCTGTAAATACCACCACGGGAGTCCTATGCCTTGGGGGACTTAAATAACCATAGGCCCCGTTTGACCATCTTGTGGTCCCCTGTTTGTCATGGATCCATTGATCCCTGTTCTAATTGTCACTCTAGTGACCCCTGTTTTGTTTTGTTCTGTTCTGTTCTGTATCGTGGTTATAGTTATTTATTTCAGTTTCTGCCATCTAATTAATTTGTGTATTCGACTCAAATTATGTTAATGTTTTAGCTTAAATAACTATCCATGGCTATCTTATGTCCCTATACTCACAGTATAATATTTCTCACTCTACTATGTGCTTATAGCTGTTACCCCTTTCAGGTGACGAGGTTTAGCGAGATCAAGATGAAAAATGAATCGCTATTTTTTTTATTTCTTTTTAAGATTTCTATCTGTATTTTTTTTCCTTCAGACTCTTGTAATACAATAAAGCTCAGATGACTAAGTTTGTTTCCTTTTATTAAATATTTGGCACCCAATTATTTTATTTTCATTTATTTAATTTAACCACTTGCGCTACGACTACAAACTTATTTGAATTATTTTATGTTATCTTGTTACGACGCCGAACCTTTGGGTACCGGGTTTGGGTTGTATATTTTTTTGAAATCTCCTGTACAATTATTCACATTAATTTTATTCACATTCATTGAAATTCACATTATTTGAATTGCAAAAAATAAATAAATATATATATGTTTCAAATTTTTTTTTTTTATCAACCTTGCATTATTTGATATTATGTGGCATGTCTAACACAAGTAAACCATGTTATAATGTCTAGACTAAGTTTTCCTGTGTTTTAGGAAATGGCCAACCTTATGGAGTTGTTTTGGTTCGAGCCCTCCAGAGCTCATCTTGTCCCAAACTTATTAGAGGGCTGGGGTGATTCGGAGAGTCTTGTCAGGCAAGCCCACCCGGCACTTGATTGACTCATGGGATGACCCGTGTATTTGCAGGCCGACCCCGATGAGGATTTCTTGTTCTGAAGACTTAGCCGAGGCAACACTCGTGAGAGGTACATAGGACCGACCCACATCGTTGGCCTTGCTCCGGACCTAGAGCAGCCGCATTTTCTGGTCGCACCTCTACCCCTAGGCTTTGCGGAGAGGAGGGGACACGCATATCCTAGCAACCATAACCGCACCACGACACCTCTTCCACAACACGTTGTCTATACCCCAGCTGTGGACTTCACTAACAGTGCATTGTACTTGGAGGCACCGATACGAATTACCGGGCGGGAGTTTTGGGGTTATGATCACGGTGTTCCTGTTTACATAGTCCAGGTGGTATGGAGTTGTTTTGGAATAAAACACAGTGGGTGGGAGTTCGAGTCCCTCATGTAGAGTGAGTTTCCGGGGTTATTTCATGGGCCAGTGTTCCAAAGCCAGTTCTCATGGTGGCCTAACCGTCCATTCTAGACATCTGACCAGAAGATCCTTTTTGTGACCTAACCACGATTAGTCTAATCCTTATATTTTTTGTATCAGTAGGATTAAACATTAATTTTTGACGGCTAGACTAACAACAATGATGTATATATATGATGTTTTATGTAATAGTAATATGATAATAAAAACTAATATGTTATATATGAATGTGGTGATATTAATATGATAGTAAAACTAATATGTTATATATGACGTTGTATCAAAGTTGTATCAATGTGATGTCACGCTTATATCATTTTACCTTGTAATAATGGCCAATGAAGGAAATGAAACCGGATCATCAGCCAACGGTACCATCCCAATGGAGCAAATCATGGACAGAGCAGTCACCAACTTTTTGCAGGCCTTGCAAACCAGTATAGCCAATGGGACACTAGAGAGACGAGAAGAATCGACTACGATTAAACAATTTCAGGATCTGAAACCCACTACGTTTATCGGCGGTCCAAACCCACTAGTGGCAGAGGCTTGGGTTAGGGACATGGAGAAAATCTTTCGCACACTACCTTATACAGAAAGACAGAAGGTGACTTTTACCACATTCACCTTCAAAGACGATGCACAAGAATGGTGGCTTCTTACCCTAGAGAAGGAAGATATTGTGACTTGGGCAAGATTTTTGGAGGTATTCTATGAAAAATACTTTCCAGATTCACTACGGGAACAAAAGGCATCGGAATTCATACATCTAAGACAAGGAAGCATGACAGTGGCCGAATTCGAAAGCAAGTTCACACAACTGGCCCGATTCGCGACATACGTTATCCCCATCGAAGCTCGAAAAGCCAGGAAATTTGAAACAGGATTGGATCCTGAAATCAAGGACTGGTTGGAGGTTTTGAAACTACCAACCTATGCGGCGGTGGTAGATCGAGCTTACATTGCAGAAAAAGGGATTAAAGGATTGTGCTCCGGGGAAACAAGCCAGAGGAAGCGATTTTGGGAAAGAGATAACAGAAGACCCAGTGTCGCGCCTCCCAAGAGAGTAAATACGGGGACAACCAGTTCAACCAATTCAAGCAATCAAGGTCCTACAAATCCTAGAGGTGGCACCATTCCGGCTTGCACTACCTGTGGAAAGACTCATTGGGGACAATGCCGTCGAGATACGGGAGCATGCTTTAGATGCGGCCAAGTCGGCCACTTGCTGAGAGATTGTCCTAAGCTTGCCAGTCCTACAATTGGCCCCCCTGAACCAGTCGAAAACCCGCGGTACCTGGAGGAGTGAGGAAAGACCAACAACGCCAAGGAAGAGCCTTTGCCCTGGTGCTTGGAAACCCAGAAGCTACAGAGAATGTCGTGTTAGGTACACTTTCTGTTTGTGGTCGCTCAGCCCATGTCCTCTTTGACTCTAGTTCAACTCATTCTTTTGTTACACCACATTTTGCTACCAAGTTGGCATTAACACCCGAACCCTTAGGATATGTATTGTCCGTGTCTTTTCCTTCTAGTAATTGCGCCCTTAGTACTAATGTGTACAAATCTTGTACTGTATCCTTAAAAGGTGAAACCTTATACGTAGACTTAATTCCTCTCTGCATTAGTACCTTTGATGTGATCTTAGGAATGGATTGGTTAGCTGCCAACCATGCCTCTATTGATTGTAAAGCCAAAAAGGTCTTCCTCCGGTCACCACACCAACTTGAGCTTGTCTTCAAAGGAACTGGAGCCTCTCCCCCTCCATGCATTATATCCTTCATGACAGCCCAACGGCTACTAAGAAAGGGTTGTGGTAGTTATATCTGTTATGTGATTGATACTCAACAAGAGACCCCCATACTTGATGCAATCCCTGTGGTTCGAGAATTCCCGGATGTATTTCTTGACGACCTACCTGGTACCCCAGTTGATCGAGAAATTGAATTCACCATTGAAACCCAACCTGGTACACAACCAATCTCAAAGACCCCTTTATCGCATGCCCATGGTAGAATTGAAAGAACTAAAAACCCAACTCCAAGAACTACTGGACAAAGGCTTCATTCGACCAAGGACCTCCCCATGGGGAGCTCCAGTACTGTTCGTAAAGAAAAATGATGGTACAATGAGGCTATGCATCGATTACCGGGAGCTGAACAAAGTCACTATCAAAAATCGATACCCTCTACCACGAATTGACGACTTGTTTGATCAACTGCAAGGCGCCCAAGTATTCTCAAAAATTTACTTGTGTTCTGGTTACCATCAACTAAAAGTCAAAACAGAAAACATCGAAAAGACTGCCTTCAGAACTCGTTACGGGCATTACGAGTTTCTTGTCATGCCATTTGGCGTCACAAATGCTCCAGCGGCCTTCATGGACCTCATGAATCGAGTGTTCAAACCCTATCTTGATGAGTTCGTCATTGTCTTCATTGACGACATTCTTATATATTCCAAATCGCCAGAAGATCATTGGCACCACTTGCGAAGAGTTCTACAGACATTACGTGATCACAAACTTTATGCCAAGTTGAAGAAATGCGAATTCTGGATCACTAGTGTACACTTCCTCGGTCACGTCATTAACAAATATGGCATCTTAGTCGACCCCCAAAAGGTTGTTGCAATCATGGATTGGTCGCGACCTACTAATGTATCCGAGATTCGAAGCTTCTTGGGCCTAGCCGGCTATTACCGACGCTTTGTGCAAGATTTCTCGAAGATAGCCTCACCCTTGACCCAACTAACTCAGAAGAACACACCTTTTGAATAGACCGACAAGCAGGAACGTTGCTTCCAAGAATTGAAGAACAGACTTGTGACGACTCCTATACTAGCACTCCTCGCGGAAACAGAAGGGTTCGTAATTTATAGCGATGCTTCATACAATGGTTTGGGTTGTGTTCTTATGCAAAATGGGAAGGTCATTGCTTATGCCTCCCACCAACTAAAGACTCATGAAAGGAACTACCCAACTCATGATCTAGAGTTAGCCGCGATAATCTTTGCCCTCAAAATCTGGCGTCATTATCTCTACGGAGTAGTCTGCGAAATTTACACAGATCACAAGAGTCTCAAATATCTGTTTACACAGAAGGAGCTAAATATGAGGCAACGCCGATGGCTAGAATTTATGAAGGATTAGGATATAGAGATCTATCACCTTCTCGGTAAAGCTAATGTAGTAGCAGATACATTAAGTCGAAGGACGACCAGAAGTTTGGTATGTACCCTTGTTCCCCACAAGATTAATGGACTGCTCGCCAACGTAGTTGTGGAACCTGAGTTGATTGAAGAAATTAAAGCCCGCCAATGTGAAGATAAACTTTTGAAGAAAAAGTACGAGGAACAAGGAAGCACGTCCGATCTTGACTTCACGATAAGCAATGGGATGCTAAAATTTCATAATCGAATTTGCGTACCCGACCTTCCAGAACTCAAGAAAAAGATATTGGTAGAAGCCCATAGCTCGAGGTTTGCAATCCACCTTGGCAATACGAAGATGTATCATGATTTGAAAGAACATTTCTGGTGGACAGGAATGAAGAAAGACATAGCAAACCATGTCTCCAAATGCCTGCGTTGTCAACAGGTTAAAGCAGAACATCAAAGACCTGCAGGAATATTGCAACCACTCCCCATTCCCGAATAGAAATGGGAGCACATTACTATGGACTTCGTGGTTGGGCTATCACAATCGGTCTCAAAGAATGATGCAATATGGGTTATCATAGATCGATTGACGAAGTCGGCGCATTTTCTACCAATCAGAATCTTGTACCCTCTTACTAAGTTCGCCACTCTATACATTAAGGAAATCATTCATTTGCATGGCAGTCCAGTTTCAATCGTATTCGATAGAGACCCCCACTTCGTGTCTCATTTTTGGAACAAATTGCAAGAAGCTTTGGGAACCACTCTGAAGTTTAACACGGCTTATCACCCACAAACTGATGGGCAATCTGAAAGAACGATCCAGACTTTGGAAGATATGTTACGTTTGTGTGTACTAGATCTCAAGGGTAACTGGGATGATCATCTACCTTTGGTGGAATTCGCATGTAATAATAGCTACCATACAAGTATTGGAATAGCACTGTACGAGGCACTGTATGGAAGGAGATGTCGATCACCTCTATGTTGGACGAAAATCGTGGACATAAAATTATTAGGCCCTGAGATCGTGCAAATAACGAGCGATAAAATCCAACTCATCCAACAGCGAATTCGCACTGCCCAGAGCTGCCAGAAAAGCTATGCAGATACACAGAAATGAGACTTAGAATTTCAAATAGGAGATCATGTGTTCCTTAAGATCTCACCAACAAGAGGGGTTATCCGATTTAGAAAGCGAGGAAAGTTAAGACCACGTTTCATCGGCCCATTCGAGATACTCAAAAGAATTGGTCCTGTAGCATATCGTCTCGCGCTTCCACCCGAACTATCCAATGTCCATAATGTGTTTCACGTTTCGATGCTTCGTCGATATCTTTGAGATCTAGAGCATGTTGTCAATCATGAGAACCTAGAAGTTCAAGAAGACCTCTCTTACGTAGAGCAACCTGTACAGATTCTCGATCACCGTGATCAGATCCTTCGAAACAAGACTATACCCCTCGTAAAAGTCTTATGGAGAAACTATCGTGTCGAAGAAGTAACATGGGAAACTGAAAGTCAAATGTGAGCCGAATACCCACACCTTTTCGAAAACCGAGGTACGTCAAGTTTGGGGACAAACTTCTTTTAAGGAGAGGAGAAATGTGACACTCGAATTTTCTGTTTTTAAATTTAATATTGCAATAAATAGAACTCAAATAATAATAATAATAATAATAAATAAATAAATAAATAAATAAATAAATACAATTTAGGAAATTGGGAATTTATTGATTAAATTATTAAGGAAATAAATTGTGAGACACCACACGTTAAATATTTTAGAAAGTGATAAGTGATGTTTTATAGTTTGGTAGTGAGGTTTTTAGACGCGAATCTAACTTTTAATTATACGTAATTTTAGGAATCATTATGGATTACCAAAGAAGGTAATAATCCTTAGAATGGTAAAAAAAAAGAAGCCCCGAGGGGTTAGTGTCCCTTGGACGTTTCGTGGGCTAATTACACAGGTGTTGCCACGAAGTAAAAACGTGTTCAAAAAGGGGGCGACGTGGCAGCCATGAAGCTTGGGACTTGCTTAGCAAGCAAGGAAATAAGGGCTATAAATAGTGAATCACCTGTGCGCTTCAGAGGTAAGGAACCCGTTCATAGTGAAGTGAGCTTCGTCAAGTGAGTGAGTATAGCTGGGAGATTGTAGTAGGAAAATAAAGGCTAAGGGTCAATTTTAAGGTGAGTTTTATTATACCTTGAGTTACTATAATATGTTTTCTACATGTCTTAAGTTACCATAATATATTTTACGAATGTTTTGAGTTACCACAATTTATTTTATATAATTCATGTTTTATGGTTAGGTTAATGTTTCAATTACGTAGATTATTTTTTGAACTCTATTTGCGTAAATTAAAACCCATAGATATGTTTGTTTAAATTTTAGAAATTATTTAACAATGATCTTATAAACAATTATTTTCTGTAAATACCACCACGGGAGTCCCATGGCTTGGGGGACTTAAATAACTATAGGCCCCCGTTTGACCACCTTGTGGTCCCCTGTTTATCATGGATCCATTGACCCCTATTCTGATTGTCACTCTAGTGACCCCTGTTCTGTTTTGTTCTGTTCTGTACCGTGGTTATAGTTATTTATTTCAGTTTCTGCCATCTAATTAATTTGTATATTCAACTCAAATTATGTTAATGTTTTAGCTTAAATAACTATCCATGGCTATCTTATGTCCCTATACTCACAGTATAATATTTCTCACTCTGCTATGTGCTTATAGCTATTACCCCTTTCAGATGACGAGGTTTAGCGGGATCAAGATGAAAAATGAATCGCTGTTTTTTTTTATTTCTTTTTAAGATTTCTTTCTGTATTTTTTTCCTTCGGACTCTTGTAATACAATAAAGCTCATATGACTAAGTTTGTTTCCTTTTATTAAATATTTGGTACCCAATTATTTTATTTTCATTTATTTAATTTAACCGCTTGCGCTACGACTACAAACTTATTTGAATTATTTTATGTTATCTTGTTACGACGCCGAGCCTTTAGGTATTGGGTTTGGGTCATGACAACTTATCCGACCTAGCCGAGATGTTCACCATTCTTAAACAATACAAGCTTCGCCTAAATGCGTCGAAGTGTGCCTTCGGTGTGGGATTAGGGAAATTCCTAGGCTTCCTAGTCACAAACCGGGGCATCGAAGCTGACCCCTCACAAATCAAAGCCATACAAGAATTGAAGCAGCCTAACTCGGCGAAGGACGTGCAACATCTTGCCGGTATGGCAGCCGCGCTTAACCGATTCATAAGTCGGTCATCAGATCGTTGCCGCCTTTTCTTTCGAGCCTTGAAGTCCAAGTTTTCATGGAACGAAGAGTGTGATAGGGCCTTGGTCGAGCTCAAGACGTATTTGTCTTCCGCCCCACTCTTGGTGACACCCAAGCTCGGGGAAGAACTTTACCTCTATCTGGGCGTTTCTCAACATGTGGTTACTGCGGTGCTTGTCCGGTCAGAAGGCATTCAACATCTTCCTATCTTTTACGTGAGCAAAACCTTGCTACCGGCAGAATCCAGGTACTTGCCACTGGAAAAACTTGTTTTGGCGCTAATGATGGCCTCCAGGAAATTGGCGCACTACTTTCATGCTCATACGATCGTGGTGCTGACCGAATTCCCTCTGAAAGCCTTATTTGAGCGGGCGGATTTCTCCGGTCGAATCCTGAAGTGGGCAGTCGAACTGGGGCAATTCGACGTAATGTTTCAACCCCGAACCGCCATCAAAGCCCAAGCATTGACCGACTTTGTTACTGAATTCTTGCCTGGAATTCACTCGATGTGCCCGATGGATCTTACCGAGGCGGCCGGGGAGGCGAATGGAAGCCAAACGAAAATTTCGTAACAGAGTGATGTCGGCGACGCGAAACTTGCGCGCTCATCTGCACAACCTTCAGTCGGAAGCATACTTCAGCCCAACAATGCGACGATGGGCTTGGGAGTAACAGATCAACCTGTTGGGTCTAGCGCCGCATCGCCGAAAGGGGATATAAATGAGTCTGTTGAAATCATCAGCGGCGGACTTCTAGCAGACATAGCCGAGCAGTCGAGTGACCGTGATCCCATCAACCTTAAAGCCTCCCAGGATCCCTCAGAATGTTAGAAACTTTTGTGGAGAGAAATATGAAAACTTTTTGTGGATGGCGCCTCCAACCGGCATGGCGCCGGGCTGGGCATAGTTTTGATCTCGCCGGACGGTCTCACGATCGAACACTCTATCACGCTCAGATTTCCAGCGTCAAATAACGAGGTCGAATACAAAGCACTGCTAGCCGGGCTTAAAAGGGCGCTCTAATTGCACACATCCTAGCTGATGGTCTACAACGACTCCCAACTCGTTGTAAACCAAATATCTGGAGCGTACAATGCCAAAGATGACAGAATGGCCAAATACCAAGCTCTAGTGAGAAAACACATCAAAGAATTCCAAGCAATAAGGGTCCAACAAATTGGTCGTGAAGAAAATGGCCAAGCGGATGAGTTGGCCGGTCTAGCCTCCATGTTCGACAATTCAACTTCCAGTCCTCTCCTGATCGAGTTTCTTCTAAGACCTAGTATTGAGGACACGGCGCAAACGGAAGTATTCTGTACCGAACTTGGTCCCTTTTGGATGGATCCCATCATCCTTTTCCTAAAAGAAATAACCCTTCTAGCCAGCAAAAAGGAAGCACATAAAGTCCGGGTGAAGTCAGAGCGATTTTGGCTCTCTCCATCTAGTGTTCTATATAAGAAGTCATTCACCGGTCCGTATTTGGAAGCTTTCCTTTATGAGATCCACGAAGGTATGTGTGGAAGTCACATCGGGGGGAGATCTTTGGCCTACCGCGTTATTTTGCAAGGATACTGGTGGCCGTGCATGCAAGCAGACACTCAGAAATATGTTAGAAAATGTGAAAAGTGCCAAAAGTTTGCCCACCAAATTCACCAGCCGGCCAGAGAACTTCTCCCCTTCACAAGTCCTTGGCCTTTCGCAATGTGGAGGCTGGACATAGTGGGTCCACTCCCAACAGCGCCAGGCAACCGCAAGTTCTTCATTGCGGCGATGGATTACTTCACTAAATGGGTTGAAGCAGAGCCCTTAGCGACCATCAAAGAGAAGGATATCAAACGATTTGTTTGGCAGAACGTGATAACGCGATTTGGCGTCCCCAAGGCTTTGATTTCTGATAACAGCACCCAATTTGATGAGCACTTTTTCAGAGGATTTTGTGAGGAATTGAAGATAGAGTTCTACAATTCCATCCCGACCTGCCCGCAGTCCAACGGCCAAGCCGAAGCATTAAACAAGACCATTCTCGATGGGCTGAAGAAAAGGCTAGAGAAAGCCAAAGAAAAATGGGCCGAGGAACTCCTTAGTGTCCTCTGGGCATATCGGACGACCCCGAGACGCTCTACCGGGGAACCCCCTTTTGCCCTGGCATATGGCATGGAGGCGGTCATTCCATTGGAAATCGGCATGCCTACCATCCGCAGCGAAAATTTTGAGCCTGAATTGAACTCTGAAGCCATCGTTTTGGAATTAGACCTAGTTGATGAATGTCGAGAAAAGGCATTAATCCACGTGGCTGCATACCAACAAGACTTGTCCAAGAAGTACAACAAAACAGTGCACCCCAGACCGTTTAAAGTCGGGGACTGGGTTTTAAGGAAGGTGATGGACAATACATTGGTGCCGGGCAAAGGCAAGCTAGGGGCAAACTGGGAAGGGCCTTACAGGATAATCGGTCTGGCGGGCAAGGGAGCATACCACTTAGAGGACTTGGATGGCAAAAGCGTACCCCGGCCGTGGAATGCGGCTAACCTCAAACTGTATTATTTTTAGTATTTGTCTTTTATATGTAATTTTTTGTGAAAGGACTTGTTCCCCTTTACTTCTGAATGTAATACTCCATTTTCCAATGTAATAAAAATGAATTATTTATGTTTAGGAAGTTTGTGGTGTTCGAAGTAATGTAATGAGTGAGGGGCATACGCTTCCAAGAAGCCGAGATGATTTACCCCGGCTGAAAGGGTTGACGATTTATTCAACCCTAAAGGCTTAGCCGAGATGATTTACTGTAACAACCCCCATCCCTGATTAACATTAATCCATACTTAATTATGCCTAATCAGTAATTAAGGAGGAATTCTGAATTAATTTGCATGTGTGCTTTGCGTTATAGTGTTTATATTTGTTTAGCGTAGAAAGACCTGTTCATGTTTTAGTTTCGATTTGTGAATCGAAGGCCTTATCGGGGTCCAATTCAGAAATTGACTTGATATATGTGTTATGTGGAATTTATAGAATTTTATGGTAGGTTTAATTGAAATTCAATTTGGAACGATTAAATTAGATTAGATTTATGCCATTTGATTAGTCTTGTTTACCTATCACTTAGTAAGCCTTTTTGACCCCACTAGCCATCTCCTTGCATTGATATACACATTTGAGCCTCTTCAAGGGAGAAAAACGTGAGAGAGAGAGAGAGGGAAAGGAAGAATTGAGTTCAACCCAAGTGATTTGTTAGAGAATTGAAGGGAGCTAAGGAGAATTAGCTTGATCAGTCAAGAATTAGACTACTTGAATCTCAATTGGGAAGTTTAGGTGAGAATTCAAGCTTTTGATGATATAATTAAGTTAGCTAACTCATAAGTTCAAAAGAAAATCCATATTAGGAGAAGAATTGAGCTTGAATAGGTGAATTCCATACATGCATGCATATATCATAGCATATTGAGTTGAACTTCACATAATTCCCACATGCATGTTCATATTATGGTTGTAAATTAGGAATTCACCATGTTTTCCATCAATTTATCAAGTTTGATCATGCTTTAAAGTGAGTAAGCACAAGAGAGTTCGTGCATGTCTAGTTCACGAATCATTCTTGAGTTTCAAATTGAATTTTTTGTACAATTGGCAAGCCATTGAGCCATGATTTCTTGAATTGATCTTTAATTTATGTTGTTTTAAGGGCCTTCATGTATTTTCTCAAGTTTTGGCTCAGAAAAGTGAGGTTTGATGCCTTGGAGGTTGAGTTTGGACTTGAAGATCAAAACTGAAAAGTCCATAAATTTGATCCACGCTCGAGCAGGGATCTTCACGCTCGAGCGTGCACTCTGAGTACATGCACTTCTGCTCGAGCGGCGTGAATCACGCTCGAATGTGAAATGCATATACCTAGAAGCTCATATGTTTTGCAGTCCGCTCAAGCGAGGGAATTCATGCTCAAGCGAAGGTCTGAGTCTTACGCTCGAGCGGGGGTCGAGCGACCGTCGAGCGTAAAAATCATGCATCCAGTACTTTTGTTGAGTTTTGCAGTCTGCTCGAGTGGGGAAAGCCACGCTCGAGCGAGCCTTCACATCTTGCATGTCCGCTCGAGCGGGGAAAGCCACGCTAAAGCGTGGACCCTATTTTCAGCAAAATTTGAGAAATGTTTCCAAATGTATTTTTGCATCCTTTTTCCAACCTAGGCATTCCAAGGCCATGCTTAAGACCCCATAATGAGAGTAATGAAGTAGAAGCACACCAAATCAAGTAAGGGCTAAGTCATCATCTATGGGTTTGTAATCCGGACCATGTTCGTTTTGTAACTATGTAGGTCTAGCGCCACGAAGAAGCTAAATTGCCTACTTACGACGCCTATTAACTGTGAGTAATAACTCCGTAAAGTTATGTTTAACTTTAATTATGTTATGATGATATGGATGATAAGTTTCTGAAATTGTAATACCCCTGTTTCGTAATATGTTAATTGGTCCTTAATATGAGTATGATTATGTGTTTAATATGATTTTGTGTGCCATTATGTGGTTTTGAATTTCTATCTGTCCACCGTAGGAATATCTGTTTGATTATCTACTTTGGAAATTAAATTAAAGGCCTTATCGGCCACAGGACCCAAAATTGATTACGCCATTGTGATTGGCATAATTTTTAGAACCTACGGTGGAATTTAATTGAAAATTGATTCGGGTCAAATTAAACTGATTAAATTGATTAATTAGTGCCCAATTGCTTTATATTAAAGTAATGTGTGAGTGGGAGCTTGTAAGGGACTTTATACAGTCAAACTCCCTCTTTAATTCTCATTTTTGGCTTATAAGAACTCTAAGAAAATGGGAGAGAGGGCCGGCTATGGGAGATTAAGGGGAGAATTGTGCAATTTTGGTCTTAAGGCTTGGAGAATTGAAGTCCAACTCTAAATTAGACCATAGATTGAGAAGATTGAGCTCTTAGGTAAGTGATTGATTATGAATTCATGAGTTTGAACTTGTAATTTTGTGAATTAAAGATTAATTGGTGATCAAGAACAAGAGTTGTGCTCTAATTGATGAATTTGAAGTTGAAATGCACATGCATGTATAGGATCACCATGATTTTGCATAAACAAACATGTATTAAGTTGAATGTGAAAATATGAGTGTTAAATCCTACATGCAAGCATGTTTTTGTTGTGTTCCATGAGAATGAACACCATTTGCATTAATTGGAATAGAAATGAAGTCAAGATTAGCACGCATGTTTGAATAATTAAAGATAGGAGCTTTGAATGCATGAATGCATATGATAGAATTGAACTTGAATTAAATTGAGCCATGCATGTGCTTGATTCATGAAATTGAGCCCCATGATGATGTGTTTTGGTGTTTATACCATGTTAATACAAGAATATGTGAAATTGGAGCCATAGTATGCAAGAAACATTGGTTGAATATCGAATTTGGACTTAAGAACACAATCTGGGAAACCCAGAATTTTGATGTCTGCTCGAGCGGGGTAATGGCCACTCGAGCGGACAAAACGTGCTCCCAGTACTTTTTGCAGACTTGGTGTCCGCTCGAGCGGGGGAGCTATTTAGACAGGCCTTCCGCTCGAGCATCCTATTACATGCTCGAGCGTATTTTTCATGCAACCAGTACTTTTGCAGGCCTTAAGGGTCCGCTCGAGCGGGTAAGTCCACGCTCGAGCGGGGACCCTGTTTTCTGAAAATCTGAAAATGCATTTTGTGTTCTGTTTTTCCGTTCCCTTTCACTTCTAAACACTCTTAGGTATACATTGAGCATTGTAATTGAATTAAATAGATAAGATTGAAGCCTAAAGAGGAATATGTGAATTAAAGAACGGATTGAATTATTTGTGACCCACATGTGCTATGTGATGTGTAGGGTCAACCTCCAGGGCAAATTCACAAGCCGATCACTGTGAGTAATATCTAAAATATGTTGTTATCCAATTGCTCACTTCTATGTAAGTTTTGTAAAGTTCATTAATTTTGAATGGTGGACACAGTCTAACATGATAAGTTTGAAAGGCTTAAATGCCAGTTTGATATGATAAGTTTGAAAGGCTTAAATGCGAGTTTGATATGACAAGTTTGAAAGGCCTATGAGCCAGTTTGATACGAAAGGCCTATGAGCCAGTTTGATACAAAAGGCCTATGAGCCAGTTTGATACGAAAGGCCTATGAGCCAGTTTGATATGAAAGGCCTATGAGCCAGTTTGATACGAAAGGCCTATGAGCCAGTTTGATATGAAAGTCCAATGAGCCAGTTTGATATGAAAGGCCTATGAGCCAATTTGATATAAATGTGGGCCGAAGGCCGTTTGATATAAATATGGACCGAAGGCCGTTTGACATAAATGTGGGCCGAAGGCCGATGGACATGAATGAATTGGGCCCGAGGCCGTATGATGTGTTTGGAACCTCAGTTACCTAACATACATATGTTTATGTATGTATGTGTTAGTTAGAAATGCAAATTGGGCCTAAGGCCGTTCGATGTATATTGTTCCAATGTATATTTGTTATTTGATATTATTCACTGGGCTATCGCTCATGCTCATTCATGTGTTTGTAGGTGAGCTAAGAGAGGTCTAGACCCCGCCCTAGTGAAGCCAGTGTAGAACAACTAAGGTTTGGAGAGTCAGCCTTTGCGTCTCACGTACGAGACACATCTTCGCCCTTTTGCCATTCTACGTAATTTTGTCATGTTGGAGAAGCCTTTGTACATGTCTGTATATAGTTCCCATGGGTTAACTTAGTTTTGGATGATCCTGTTGTATGGAACTTTTTGGTACTGTAATTTGTTGTGAGTTATTAATATATTTATGTCTGGAATGTTATGACGTGCATGTAAGCACAGCTCTATGGACAAAGTTTTAAATTGCTTCCGTTCGGCCCCTTTTACTCTGATGAGTTTTGTCTTATTTGTTTTGAGGCCGTAGGTAATCTCATGATTACTGGCCGGTTATGGCCTTAACCCATAGGGGCGGGTTCAGGTTGTGACAGAAACGCTATGTTTTGTATGAATGAATGATTGTCCAATTTTCTTTGAAACGTAATTGTGGTATCCTTAGCAGAGGCCCTCGCCTAGGGGACATAATACTGTGGCTTATGGTCATGAGGCCCTAGCTCGGGGGTTAATACCGTGGCCCAGGCCCTCGCCTGGGGGAAATAATACCGTGGCCTAAGCCCTTGCCCGAGGGAAGCAATACCGTGGCCCAGGCACTCACCCGGGGGAAATAATACCGTGGCTGATGTATGAGATATGTTACCCGGTACCGGAGGTTCCTTTATGGAACTTGACATGCTTGACTAAAGAGACATGTTTATGTTAATGGATGTACCACCTATGATTTGAATATGAATAAGACTATGACTCTGTTTCTGCTACCTGATTATGATTCTGATTTGCTATGAGATTTGAGATATGTTATGGGCATCATTCGTTAAAGTCTTTACTCTGCTATTATTCACTGGGCTTTAGCTCACTATTTATATTATGTATGTAGGTGAGCAAGCATAAGATCAGGTCCAAAGTTGATGGCCTACATTTCAGTTTTGTCAGCCAACCATTGTGCCTCCCGAGGAGGTTCCGACTGAAGTCTAGTTTCATGGCTGTTTTTGTATTCATGTTAGGCTATGTTTATACTATGTTGTGTTTGGACAAGACGTCTAGTAATGTGTATCTGGAAGTGATGTGTAAAGTTTGTGTTACTGTTATAAAAAGTTTTAAGTTATCTGTTCCACGTATGTCTGCACAGCTCTATGGACTATGTATGTCTTGATTAATTGCTTCCGCAGCCCCTGCTTCATGTCATTATGCCAGGAGGCCTTTGGTAATCCAAGGATTACTGGCCGGTTATGATGCTAAACCTATAGGGGCAGGTTTGGGTCGTGACATTTACCCCTGTTAAAAGAGTTGATGATTTGCTCAACTCTGATGCTTTAGCCGAAATGATTTACCCCGGCTAATAGAGTTGATGATTTGCTCAATTCTGAAGGTAAAGCTGAGATGATTTACCCCGGTTGAAAGGGTTGACGATTTGCTCAACCCTGAAGGCTTGGCCGAGATCATTTACTTCGGCTAAAAGAGTTAATGGTTTGCTTAAATCTGAGGTTTTGGCCGAGACGATTTACCCCGACTGATAGAGTTGATGATTTGCTCAACTCTGAGGTTTTAGCCGAGATGATTTACCCTTACTGATAGAGTTGATGATTTGCTCCACTCTGATGTTTAAGCCGAGATGATTTACTCTGGCCAAAAGAGTTGACAATTGCCTCAACTCTGAAGGTAAAGCTGAGATGATTTATCCCGGCTGAAAGGGTTGACGATTTGTTCAATCCTGAAGGCTTAGTTGAGATGATTTATCCCGGCTAAAAGAGGTGATGATTTGTTAAACTCTGATGTTTTAGCCGAGATAATTTACCCCGGCTAAAGGTTGATGATTTGCTCAACCTTGAAAGATTAGTCGAGCTGTTTTATCCCCGCTAGAAAATAGAGAATGATCTGTTCAATTCCAAATAATTTCCATGTCTTTAAAGACCGAGATAATTTTCTCGGTTCAATCAAATTGTAATACGCCGAGCAAGCATAGCATGGTTAAATGGAAAACTACGTCAAAACATTGCAAGCAAAACGAGAACTTTTCATTGATTGGAAAATTTGGTACATAAAGTGGGGCTTATAGCCCGGTTACAAAAACTCAAATAGAAATCAAAAGGAACAAGTCTAAACTACGCTAACAGGGAGAGGTCGGCAAACTCATCTCCGGTTCCTTTTGTCGCGACCTCTAGGTCAACAACAGCAGCCTTCTCCTTTTCGCCGAGCTCCTGCTGACTACCCTCGTCCTCGGCTTCTTTTTCCATCTCCTCTTGCAAGGCGTTGAAGACTTCGTTGGCGTAAGGAATCAGGTAGACCGGCAGTAAGGCTGGGGGAGGAGAAGCAAACACCTCGGTCTCCCCTCCTTGGCCGAGTTTTTCGCAAGCGGCCTTCTAACCAGACTTGAAATAAATGTCCTTGGTGGCTTCGACTTGCTTGCTGTAGTTGTCCTCGGCCTCCTAGAAACTGAGATTGTTGGCCTCGTCCACGGCGACCTATTTCGCTTCTTTTTCAGCTGCGAGTTGAGCTTTCAGCTCGTCCCTCTCTGGCTCGGCCCTGCCGAGCTAGCCAAGGAGTCTTGCGCTGTCAGCATTGGCCATTTCAAGTGAAGCTTTAGACCTGCCCAGCTCGGTCTCCAGATTCTTGACCTGATTGGAGGCATCAATCACCTTTTGCCAAAGCTTGTGAATCTGGTCCATCACGAGATGTTGCTTTTGGATGGCTTGTAAGAGGACAGAGTTCGAATAAGAAGAATAACTGTGATAACACTTGAACAAATTTGAACAAACGTATAGAGCACTTACCCGGATCATAGATTTAACTGAGGACTTGACGAGTCGGGTGTCGGGCACGTGGTCACAGCCAGTCACGTCGCTCAGCAGAAGTAATGCTTTTGTTAGGTCAAAAGCCAACAGATGTTCTTTATCGCCTTTGACCGAGGCATTGGCCGAGATCTCCTTACCCCTGTGCTTCAACTGTGGTTGCCATGGGGGAGTTGGCTCAGATCCCTACACCGGTTGCTCGGTGCTCAACTAGGCCACAAGCTCGGCTGTTGGGTCGACAGAGTGAGGCCTTTTTCCTGCTCAGTGACTTTCTTTGCTGGCCGGCACCGTAGTGGCAGACGCCAAGGCAATCACAGTCCCAGATGTTTGACCGGCAGTGGAGGGGCAGGGTAGCTCGGTTGATGTGGCGGTGATGAGATTCTTGATTCGGCTCCATTTGGCTATTTTCTCTTCCTCTATTAGTTGGATTAGTGGCACGTCCAGTAGTGTTGGATCATGTGGTGGAGATGGGGCACGCAAAAAGTCTGTGACTCTACTTCTGCGGGGAGCCGAGTATCGATAGCTCGGTACATAACTAAGAAGGTTGTGGCAATCTCGGTAACGATACCACAGCATGGCTCTGATGGTAGCCTCGTCTGGGTTGAAGTAGTTCGCTAGCAAGGCTTCGATGGCTGCAAGGAAAAGAACAATTAGTACCAAATAGTAAAGGAAATTAATTTGACCGATCAATGAGCACGGCTTACATGTCGAACCGAAGTTCTTGCTGATGTACCAGCCGGGCACATCAGTCGTCTCGTAGTTCCCAGATACCCAAAAGAAGTCGTTGTCGTGCAAATCTTTATCCGGGGTGCCAGTTGCTAATTTTTCCTTGCCCGATCTAATTTTCAGATAATAGCTGAACCTATCAGCTATGTGCTCGAGGATGTATTGGCGCAATATCTCGACCAGTCCTAGGTTCAGGCTAAGCTGGTTGTTTAGGTCGGCTACCCCGTTTATTATTCTAAAGGTGTTTGTTGAAACTTGTGTCGGCGCTAACCTGGTCCACCTCAAGAATTCACACATTAGAGGCTGAACCGGAAAACGTAGACCTCCCTCGATTATAGACAGTACGGTGAAGGGGCATTGATCTAGTCTACCCCAAGGAGTGGTGTCTTCTACACCGAGCTCAAGGTGGACGTCTTCAGGGACACCATACTCCTCCCGAAACACGGCTAGTGCGTTCGGCGTGTTGACAAGGAAGTAGTAACGCCCCATGTGAAGTTGGCCTGTTTCAGCGCGGCGGTGAGGGTTTGTCGGAGTTTTGTGCAATGGCTGCTCGGCCTTTGAGAGCCCTGGTGTTGGTGTCTGGTCCCCTAGGACTCTGCAGTAAAAGTCAAGTGTAATTGGTAGCGCGGTCGCGCAAATGAGCTCAACTTTAGCTCGGACACAGGAAGTGCAGCAGCACCTCGGTCACAACTGTGCACCCAGAAGCTCGGTCACTCGAGCGGACTAGCTATTAGCTCGATCGAGCGGTCTAGCATCCTGTTAGATAGATTCCCACCCAAGTCTCACAAACTTCCAATTTGCTCGGTTCTGGTATTTTTTGGGATCAAATGAGGTCCAGGAGCCTGGTCTGTCCCAGATCCTCGCGTGTTCATCACAAAAAATGAAGAACAGTTGAGGGAGGAGGGGCAGAGGTGGTTTTGGGGGGCTATATCCAAAAACCTACTGTTATCGTGCCCTAAACTCAACTACGACAATCACAAGCCTAGAAAACATGAGTAACAAATGAAGAACAATGAAGGGTTGAGAACTTACATGCTAGAGCACTGACGGTGGCTCGAAACAGTGGGACGGGGGCCCTCAGCGACGACGATTGTCATGACCCCATTCTGCCCCTAGAAGAATGGTGTCGTGATGGCCAGTAATCCGAGATTACCAAAGGCCAACTTACGAAGATTCACACACAATCAGAGTATACATATGAGGCTTACATGTGCGGAAGCAATAAATTTAAATCTAAGTAGTCCATAAGAGCTGTGCATATATCAACTAAAATGACATACATCTTAACATGGTTTTACAACTTGAATACAAAACAAAATGGAGTACATATTATTACATCTTGATCAAAAGGCTTCTCAAGCCGAAATATACAAAAGAAATGAATTACAAACTAAGAAGCATAATCTTCAAGATGATACAAAACATGAATCAGAACATCTTACAAATAACATCTTAGGCGTCACCCCCTTCTTGCTTGCCACCTACGTATATATAAAGGGGAGGGTGAGCTTGGACACTCAGTGAATGATATTAGTAATAAAAGTTTGAATGAATGATATCCGAGATCTTTATCAAAACAATACATATCATAGCTTATAACAAAACATGGGATGAATCAAGTTCATCAATCAAAATCTTTCAAAGCTTCTTGGATGTTAATAACATCTATATAATACTAAAGGATGACATTCCGGACAAAACAAGGGAATAACCATCCCGGAATCGAAGCACACCCATTCACAACCGTCGGTGGCCGACCGGAATCGGTTAGATAACCCACGCGGAAAACCGGCAGTGGCAAAACAAGGGAATAATCGACCCAGAATCGATTAGACATACCCAACCGTACAAGACCGTTGGTGGCAAGGGAGATATCTCAAACAAGGGTACTAGTTGCATTATAGTCCCCTAGCACTAAGGACTTTCCAAGAATGTTATCAAAACAAACGTAATACTTGATACAAAAATTAGAGGATAATCATTCATGCTTGATCAAATACTTTTCCAAAACAATGCAAAGCAAAGCTTTTATCAAAACATTATAACATAGCTTTATTAAAAATACCACTCACTTAGATCTTCGGGTGTAGGGATTAAGGCAAGAATCCAAGACCTACAATCATATAGCAAATTCTATTGAATGCATTTCAAGAAGACAAGAAGGAATGCTCAAAGATGGTTGTGCAATGCATTCTTAAAAAAAGATTTACATGAATGAAAATGATCCTGGCATTTCTTTCCAAAACCAAGTCAAGACAAAACAAAACATGCTGGGAGTTAAATCACAATTTTTCATCTAGGGAAAACATGCTGGGTACCAACCAGATCTTGGAATGGATGCACATGGATGATCTAGGCTAAAATGACCTAGCTAGGTGAACTTAGGAGGTCTTGGCCGAGGTCCCACACCTCTTGGCTAAGGTGTGGTTACCAAGGCTTCGGTGTGCAGTTGCCTGCCGAGGTGTTACAAGGTGCTGGCAAGGGTGTACCATGGTCGGCCTAGGTGTGCAGTGGTTAGCCTAGGTGTGCATACAAGATAGACTAATGGTGCAAGTGATCATGTAAGGTAGGCCAAGGTGAGATACGATGCTTGGTCTAGGTGTGAGATCTAGGCAAGAGTGGTCTCGGTGACCACACCTTAGGAAAGGTGAAGTCTGGAAATCTAGGTTTCCTCCCTTGAAGAACATGAAGAACATGAATTCTAGATTCATAACTTTTATTCCAAAATCTGAGATTTCATGATATGAGTTCAAAAACATGGACCTGGGTACCTATACTTGGAGATTTCATGAAAACAAACACAAAAATATGGAACTTGTTACAAACTTTCGGATCAAAACATGATTTTTCTTCAAGAACACAAGAACATCATTTTCTCTTTCTAAAACCAAACTTTAAATCCATGCATGGCTTATAAATCATGCTAGATCATGCAATGTGATCAGATTAACGTAAAGAACAACAAGAGTAGATCAAGAATCTAACCTCAAAACACGGATCTAACGGTTCAAGGTGTGAAGATCAAGCTTGGAATCTAGCTCTCTTACTCTAAGAACTTCTTCATCTTCTTCCTAGAGCTTCTCTCTTTACAAGGCTAGGATATGACAAAATGATATGGGTTTCTTAGCTAGCACCTGACTTAACCCTCTGTTGGGACACGTGGCAACGTCGGATTGGATAACCTCAAAAAAGTTCCAGAATGACAAGACAAGAGTATGACAAAGTGTGTATGACAAGTAAGGTGGCATGGGCACTCTGGCAGGTAATGATCTTGAATTAGGACAAGGCTTCGGGCAAAAGGTTTCAATGATCTCGGCTAGGAAGGATAACACTTGACCTAGCTATGTCACACCTCGGCCTAGATGTGCCACACCTCGGTCTAGGTCATACTAGTCCAGGAACAAAATCACTAGGTGCAAGGATCAAAGATCTAGGACGCCTAGATGATAACATCTCGGCCTAGATGATACACATCTCGGCCTAGGTGTTGCACACCTCGACCTAGATGATGACATCTCGGCCTAGGTGTTGCACACCTCGACCTAGATGATGACATCTCGGCCAATATGCCTAGGTGACGGGAGAGGTCAACCAAGGTGGTTCCAAGATTGTCCTAGGTGTGAGAGGTCCAAAGGTGTGACCTAGGCTTGAGATGACTTAGGCTTAACATGACCTAGGCTTGAGACAGCAAGCAAGGAACAAAGCATGCATATAACACTTAGGCAAAACACATAAGCACAAAACAAGACAGGAATCTTTACCTAGGCAAAACAAGTCAAAGTCTACAAATGCAAGCTTAACAAGACAAAATCATGAAAATGCACATAAACGTGGCTAAGACAAGAATGGGGGTTATTACAGTCTACCCTCCTTAAAGAAGTTTGGTCCCCAAACTTAAGTTACCTTGCCCCAAAAACAACTCCGGATGTCGGATTCTCATCTCTCCTTACCATCTTTAGCCTTTACCTTGGGACAATCCTTAATACGATGACCCATCTCACCGCATTCAAAACATGCTCCAGATGCCCGATAACAAACCCCAAAATGTTGCTTCCCGCAACTTGTATTTGTCGGCCTAGTGCCATCTTCCTGATTCGTGTTGTTGGAACTGCCCACATTTGCCTTCTTCTCGGCATCACACGGGTCTTGGAGATTGTCATAGGTCTGCCTCTTTCTCTGATTCTCTCCCAAACTCTGACTTCTGTTCAAGTTAGCTTCTGCCAGGATGGCTTTATCTAACACTCCAACATAAGTCGGCATGTTGAGCATATTAACCTGATCTTGTATTGGTCCCCGAAGTCCACTCTTAAACTTCCTAGATTTCCTGTATTCGCTATTGACCATGTGAGGTGCATACCTTGCCAACTCGGTGAAAGCATGATCATATGCAGCCACTGTTTTGTTACCCTGTGTCAAAGTTTGGAATTTTGTGGTCTTGCGATCTCAGACACTGAGGGAAAGGTGCTTGTCATAAAATAACTCCAAAAATCTGGCCCAAGTCAAACCTGGATTGCCTTCTCGAATCATCATCCACCACCTACGAGCATCGTCATCCAGTGTGAATGCTGCCAATGACACCTTCTGGGCGTCGGTGCTGGGAAAGATCTCAAACAACTTCTCCATCTCAAGAGCCCATGCTTCTGCCTTCATTGGCTCTATACCTCCCTGGAATTTTGGCGGATTCATCTTCTTGAATTCTTTGATCAAGGTCAACGTGCCGTCACCATACAAAGCTGGCTGTAGAGGCACTTGCGGCACTGGAGAAGGTGGAGGTGGAACTGCATGTCGGCCATCTGTCTGCTCAGCCTGAGTAGATGTAGTACTAGTGTTCGATTGTCTTGCTTGCCTCAGCTCTTGGGCCAAACCTCTACCATCCTTTCTAATCTGTCTAACCTGTCCTCGGATTGATCTCGGCAAACTGGAAGTCTACCCCTTCTCATGATGCTAGGAGTATACAAAACGTGACTTTTTAAACAAAATGAATAAATAGACATGTATGCAAATAACAAATGATCATGCCGAGGTGATGCATATCTTGTCAAGTAGCAAGCAATATGGTGCAATCCTAACATCATTCTAAGGGAAATACTATGCTCTTTAGGACTTAAAGTGTGTGAATAACGTACTATAAGGAACTTGTGCTCTGATACCATTCTGTCACGACCCCATTCCGCCCCTAGTAGAATGGTGTTGTGATGGCCAGTAATTCGAGATTACCAAAGGCCAACTTACGAAGATTCACACACAATCAGAGTATACATATGGGGCTTACATGTGCGGAAGCAATAAATTTAAATCTAAGTAGTCCATAAGAGCTGTGCATATATCAAATAAAATGACATACATCTTAACATGGTTTTACAACTTGAATACAAAATAAAATGGAGTACATATTACATCTTGATCAAAAGGCTTCTCAAGTCGAAATATACAAAAGAAATGAATTACAAACTAAGAAGCATAATCTTCAAGATGATACAAAACATGAATCAGAACATCTTGCAAATAACATCTTAGGCATCACCGCCTTCTTGCTTGCCACCTACATATATATAAAAGGGAGGGTGAGCTTGGATACTTAGTGAATGATATTAGTAATAAAGGTTTGAATGAATGATATCCGAGATCTTTATCAAAACAATACATATCATAGCTTGTAACAAAACATGGGATGAATCAAGTTCATCAATCAAAGTCTTTCAAAGCTTCTTGGATGTTAATAACATCTACATAATACTAAAGGATGACATTCCGAACAAAACAAGGGAATAACCGTCCCGGAATCGAAGCACACCCGTTCACAACCGTCGGTGGCCGACCCGGAATCGGTTAGACAACCCACGCGGAAAATCGTCAGTGGCAAAATAAGGGAATAATCGACCCGGAATTGATTAGACAAACCCACCCGTACAAGACCGTCGGTGGTAAGGGAGATATCTCAAACAAGGGTACTGGTTGCATTATAGTCCCCTAGCACTAAGGACTTTCCAAGAATGTCATCAAAACAAACATAATAATTGATACAAAAATTAGAGGATAATCATTCATGCTTGATCAAATACTTTTCCAAAACAAAGCAAAACAATGCTTTTATCAAAACATTATAACATAGCTTTATTAAAAATACCACTCACTTAGATCTTCGGGTGCAGGGATTAAGGCAAGAATCCAAGACCTACAATCATATAGCAAAGTCTATTGAATGCATTTCAAGAAGACAAGAAGGAATGCTCAAAGATGGTTGTGCAATGCATTCTTAAAACAAGCTTTACATGAATGAAAATGATCCTGACATTTCTTTCCAAAACCAAGTCAAGACAAAGCAAAACATGTTGGGAGTTAAATCATTATTTTTCATCTAGGGAAAACATGTTGGGTACCAACCAGATCTTGGAATGGATGCACAGGGATGATCTAGGCTAAAATGACCTAGCTGGGTGAACTCAGGAGGTCTTGGCCGAGGTCCCACACCTCTTGGCCGAGGTGTGGTTACCAAGGTTTCGGTGTGCAGTTGCCTGCCGAGGTGTTACAAGGTGCCGGCAAGGGTGTACCATGGTCGGCCTAGGTGTGCATGCAAGATAGACTAATGGTGCAAGTGATCATGCAAGGTAGGCTAAGGTGAGATACGATGCTTGGCCTAGGTGTGAGATCTAGGCAAGAGTGGTCTCGATGACCACACCTAGGGAAATGTGAAGTCTGGAAATCTAGGTTTCCTCCCTTGAAGAACATGAAGAACATGAATGCTAGATTCATAACTTTTATTCCAAAATCTGAGATTTCATGATATGAGTTCAAAAACATGGACCTGGGTACCCATACTTGGAGATTTCATGAAAACAAACACAAAAATATAGAACTTGTTACAAACTTTCGGATCAAAACATGGTTTTTCTTCAAGAACACAAGAACATCATTTTCTCTTTCTAAAACCAAACTTTATATCAATGCATGGCTTATAAATCATGCTAGATCATGCAATGTGATCAAATTAACATAAAGAACAACAAGAGTAGATCAAGAATCTAACCTCAAAACACGGATCTAACGGTTCAAGGTGTGAAAATCAAGCTTGGAATCTAGCTCTCTCACTCTAAGAACTTCTTCCTCTTCTTCCTAGAGCTTCTCTCTCTACAAGGCTAGGGTATGACAAAATGATATGGATTTCTTAGCTAGCACTTGACTTAACCCTCTGCTGGGACACGTGGCAACGCCGGATTGGATAACCTAAAAAAGGTGCCAGAATGACAAGACAAGAGTATGACAAAGTGTGTATGACAAGTAAGGTAGCATGGGCACTCTGGCAGGTAATGATCTCGGATTAGGACAAGGCTTTGAGCAAAAGGTTTCAATGATCTCGGCTAGGAAGGATAACACTTGACCTAGTTGTGCCACACCTCGGCCTAGATGTGTCACACCTCGGTCTAGGTCATCCCAGTCCAGGAACAAGATCACTAGGTGCAAGGATCAAAGATCTAAGACGCCTAGATGATAACATCTCGGCCTAGATGATACACATCTCGGCCTAGATGATGACATCTCGGCCAATATGCCTAGGTGACGGGGGAGGTCAACCAAGGTGGTTCCAAGATGGTTCAAGGTGTAAGAGGTCCAAAGGTGTGACCTAGGCTTGAGATGACTTAGGCTTAACATGACCTAGGCTTGAGACAACAAGCAAGGAACAAAGCATGCATATAACACTTAGGCAAAACACATTAGCAAAAAACAAGACAGGGATCTTTACTTAGGCAAAACAAGTCAAAGTCTACAAATGCAAGCTTAACAAGACAAAATCATGAAAATGCACATGAACATGGCTAAGACAAGAATGGGGGTTATTACAACGATGGTGTGGAACGTGCATGCGTGGGTGCTCTGATCTCAAATAGGATGAGTGAGGGTGAGAGCTCTCGATCTCAAGATGGTTTTACAGGTGAAGACGAATAGAACAAGAAGGTGAATGAGATGATGGACGACGGCTATAAGAAGGGAAGAAAGAGACGCCAACATTTGAATGTGAAGAGGCGGCGGGGTTGGCTGTTCGAGGCCAATGAGCGAGTGACGCGTGTCCATAATGACGGCAGTGTCAGTATTGAAAAGACGGGTTGTTAAGTTGCGGCGCCAACCGAGCAAGTCAAGAGATCGAGCATGGGGCTTAACACAGTTAATGTCCTGCGGCGTACGGTTGAGCAGAGGAACGACCACGACCGGAGCATGTAATCTAAGTCACGCTAGCGCGGACGGAATTAAAGGGCAATTGAGAGGGAGATTTCATAATCTCGCATTGGGCCGCGGTTTTGGCCGGGCTGAAGGTGGTCCGAGCGTGTTTGGGCCGAGCTGGGCTTGGTCGTTCCGGGAGGAAGTTTGCTCAGTTGAAGCCCAGACCAGATTTGGCCGAGATGATCCCCTGCCAGCCCGGCTTCTATTGTTCGCTCGTTAAGCTCAGCGAGTGGATCTTCCGCAGACTAGCCCAACCGAGCGGAAGCTCGGTCATAACGGATGACTATTAAGCTCAGTCATGATGGAGCTCAGCTAGGAGCTCGACTGGGTCAGCGCTGCCGAGCTGCCCGTTCGCGCCAACGCCGTTTGGAGGTTTGATTAGGTGGTGTTTAGCTAAATTTGCGTTGACAGGTGGAGAAATAGGATAGGAAAGCAGGTCCACGCGTCAGATGGCGAATGGATGTAGAGGCAAGCGCAGAAAATATATAAGCATGATTGTGTCCCCGATGCTAAGGATGGAACATGAGTTGGTAAGAGAAACTTTTGCATTCAGTCTGTCCCCCTCTCTCTCTCTCTCTATCTCTCTCTCTCTCTCTCTCTCTCTCTCGGAGTGTGTGTTAACAGCTCATGGATAGTAACACACAGTCTAGTGGATGCTGCAATGAGATGTTCTTGCATGAAGTTTGAGTCGTTGGGGCTACCTTGCTGTCACATGATATGTGTTATGAAAGCCAAAAATTTAACGCAAATTCCCCCAACTTGTGTGCTGCATAAATGGACAAGGGCTGCAAGCAAGGATGGCCAGCAATAGCCTCAACCCTCAATTGATAGCACTACAACACAGACGACCCGGTATGGGATATTGAGTTCTTCCTACAACGAAATGTGTTTCTATGCCTCGCAATCAACGGAAGGTTTCAAAGAGGCTAGGGATGCATGTCTTTCGATGACGAGCCGGATGAAGGAGTTATATGAGAGGAATCTGAATGATGGGAATGGAGACAAAGGAAAACATTCATTCCCTCGACAATTTGGAGTAGAAGATCCTGATGTTGTGAAAACAAAAGGGAACCCGGGATGGGCCTCGTCCAACTGTCGAAGACCAAGAAAATATGGAAATTGCAAATGCATTAGGCACACAAAGCGAACGTGTCCTAAGGTTCGATTTAGCCGAACAGTGGGTACTAACTCAGATGCAGATACACTCCACATAACTGACCGTGAGTACAATGCGGAGTCATTGCCCGTTCGCTGCAAAACTGGGTTGGTGGATCCAAGTACACCGCACATTAAGCAGCGGCGACTATTTTTCGATGCTTCTCCTGATTCCAAGCAGCCTGCGGGCCAATACGGTAGTGTTAAAGCAGCAGTGTGCAAAAATGATTCGACCACAATTGATGAGGTGAATCAGGTAATTGTATAATTTGTATGATTTACTTATTCCCTTAATTTATTAGGTAGACAGTACTAGCTATTGAAAACACATGGAAATAATGTATGTAGTTTTCATTTTGTACGGATTGCTGTACGTAACGTGTAAATCATTGGTTACATACAATGCCAGGAAATGGCACAACGTTACCTATGTACAAGGCCACGAGTTGTAAATTTCCCATATTGTTTAGAGTGATGTTGTCATTTGTGTTTGCAGTGACTTGTCATTTTAAAAACTAATTGAAGGTGAGATATATATGGGTTGTCTGTATTATTTTGGGTGGGAAATTGGCTTATGTCTGTATTCCAAGATTCCTATTGCGGGTTGCTTGTTTGTGTTCCATATTTGGTTGGATCTAACTGAAGGGTTTTTTGCGGTGTGGTTTATCAACTAACGATGTGTTTGGCTTTGTATTGATTTGGTATGACTTGTTCCGGTAAATTAGTATTATATTTCGAGTAAAATACGAATTTTGTCCATGTGGGTTTGTAAAATTACATACCAGCACATGCATTTTGTATATAATCCAAGTGGCAGTTAATTTTGGGTGTTACTTGGAGAAAGTAACCCAACGAACTCGTTACTTTATCTCCATGCCGATTGCTATATGAATTACGAGTTACAAACAGGAGTTGTGAAATTATTTCATGTTAACTATGAAAGTATGGGTTTATTGTTAGTAAAATTATGGTGGGCCTATATTGACAGCAACGAAGCAGTAATTTAAAGTTGACAAGTTGAAGAAGAAAATCAAGCAATTGTGGTATTGGTTCGAAGAGGATGAAGACTTCTTTCGATGAACTGATGGTAACAAAGTAGAAAGTAACAAAGTAGAAAGTATAAAGTAAGTTGTTGTGTTGTTGTGTTGTTGTGTTGTTGTGTTGTTTGTAACAAAGTAGAAAGTAGAAGGGAAAAAACTACTCAGAAGTTGCAATGTAGAAAGTAAGTTATGTTGTTGTTCATGTCCTCTCTCTCTGCAAATATTCTGCCCTTTATAGCTATTATTTCCCACGACCCCATGATCTGCCGATTCTGCAACTGCTTCTGTGCAACTTCTGTAACTGCATGGTCATTTCTGTGTCTTCAAACCACATAAAACCTTCACTTGTACCTGTCGAAGTGCATATAATTGAAGTTGCCACCTGTGCCCAAGTCCTTTTAGCCTTTCATCGACAGATACAGACTCCCAATTCGTTCATGTTTCCTCTTGGAGGCTGGCCACTAAATCTATGAGCACCGCCAGTAACTGCTCCAGCGTGTAAGTCAGGTGGCATGCAAGATTCAATGTTAGTTGAATGGAGCAGCTGTTGGGAGGATGTGGGAAAAATAGGTGCAAAGAGGAATTTTTAATCTAATATCCAATAATAATTTAGCTGAAAATATGAGTGAAATTTTTTTTTAAAAAAAGTAGTTTCGGTTTTTTTTATTACAAACCCGAGATGTATATTTTTTTTTTGATGTAAATAAGTTGTGTATTTTCGTTACGTAAAATGTAGGACAACAATTGTGTTTAAGTCATTACAATACAGAAAAAGGTTATTTCAAACATAATTTCAAGTTTACCGACATTGAATATATTTTGATTAAATTACAGGGAAAATTAATATTTGGCAGAGTCTGATGATTCAAAGTCAGGGCAGTAACAGTGAGTGGCCAAGTGTTGTGGTTCAGTGGCCCAGTTTGCAAGGATTGTGGTTGTGTTTAGTGGACAATATTCTGTCGATTTTTGTCTCATAATGATGAGGGACATGCCCCACAGTGGTGAAAAGGAAGGTCGACAGGGAAGAGTCAATATTTGGCAGAGTGGACTTGAAAATTCGAAGTCAGGGGGCAGTTACAGTGGCAGTTATGGTGTAGACGTGTGGGATCATGCAATGATGGGCCACAAAAATAGTATACGGATATCGAAACGAACGATCTCCCTTCTAGGCTTTCCAAGTATACTAAACCTCCACTTCTATTTGTCGATCTCCCTTTTCTTGTGTTTATTTCATGGCCACCAACTGTTTGAAACTTCTGTCGACAGAGCAAGGCTCCTGCTTTGTCTCATGCTTCCTCCTAAAAGTGTGCCCACTAACTCATAATGATGAGGGACATGCCCCCACAATGGTGAAAAGGAAGGTCGACAGGGAAGAGTCAATATTTGGCAGAGGGGACTTGAAGATTCAAAGTCAGGGGCAGTTACAGTGGCAGTTATGGTGTAGACGTGTGGGATCATGCAATGATGGGCCACAAAAACAGTATACGGATATCGAAACCAACGATCTCCCTTCTAAGCTTTCCAAGTATACTAAACCTCCACTTCTATCTGTCGATCTCCCTTTTCTTGTGTTTATTTCATGGCCAGAAGCTGTTTTAAACTTCTACCGACAGAGCAAGGCTCCTGCTTTGTCTCATGCTTCCTCCTGAAAGTGTGCCCACTAACTCCATGACTGGTGCTAAAAACTTCCCCCATCACTTCTAGGTGACCCACATGCAGAGAGCCCACTTTGAAGTGGTGGACATTCCTTCAGACTTGGCCACGTGTCCTCGATTAAGTGGACCATCTGTCGATAGAGACTGGCAAAACTTGGTGCAAAGCATTGCCCCCTTGTTCAAGTTAAATATCATATGAATTAACCTTGCGGAAGTGATTGGGACCCCCTCCAATCACCACCTGCACCCCCCCTCCCCACACATACACACATGTGGGGGCTGGTGATTGGAGGAGAAAGAAAAAAAAAATTAAAAATTGGCCAATCAGAGAGAGAGGGGTCATGAGGGTGCCCCCCTGTAGGGGTCTAAGTCATATGATATTTAACTTTAACAAGGGGGCCATTGTTTGGGCCCAATAGCAAATTTATTAGTACGGGCCCCATCATAAGCTATAAAAGACCCACCCTTTCAACTTCAAACCACTTCATTTCCCTCTGATTCGAACTCTCCAGACTGTACTCCTTCTTCTCAAGCATTGCCGTTCAAAACCCGAGCACCAGAAAACCCTAAGCCATGGCGCCAAAAAAATCTCAACCATCACCATCTGAGGAGAACAATGAAGACCTACTCCGCTTCCCAGACCCTATCAGAGCACGTATGGGTCCTCTAAAATTTGGTGCAACCCTATTGCCCAGCACAAACTCTGTCGCTAAGGCTACTCTAGGCCCTACCTTCGCGTCTTACTTCCCAGACGAGCTAGCTCCATACTATTCCTTGGTAATGGTGAGAACCTTCTTCTCAACTAACCTGGACTTAAGTGGACTAACTGAAATGTCAGCAAAACCCACTCAGATCGTGGAGGTCACCAGACTCTGTTTGGCGAAGCTGGGCCAGGAGAATTGAAGGTCACGACGGTGAAGTATGGAAGCACCAGGGCATTAGTGAAGCAATTAGACTGTCGACTAAAAATTATGACATGGACAAAGGGCTGATTGCTGCTGCTGCATGCTTTTGGTCGCAATCTTGTAACTCCCTACTCCTCAATTTTGGTATGATTTCCCCTACCATCTTAGATGTAGCTCACTTGACTGGTCTCCCAATCTTGGGCAATCCAATTCATGCTCTTTGTGAGCCTCTAAAAGTGAGCTTTACTTTAAACACTGACATGTGCCATACAGATTTCTCCCAAAAATACAAAGGCAAGCCTGGTTCCTCTGTCCACGACAAAGAAAGAACTGCTTTTTACTTACTTTGGCTTTGTGAGTTTCTTTTTTGTGTCCCTGGGTACAAGATCACGAAAGAGTACCTCCCCCTTGCCTTGTGTATGCAAGATGGCCAACTTATGGCTTTAGCCCCTTATCTTCTTGCCACCCTTTACAAGGCCCTATTTTCCTTTGTCCACAAGAAGATTTCTGGCAACTGTGGTGGCCCCTTCTGGCTCTTCCAGGCCTGGTTGTATGCCTATTTTCCTGAGGCACGACCCCCACCAGCTAACACCTTGAAACTTGTTTTCTACTCCTATGCTGAGCAACTGCTCACTTATAACAGCCAACCCATCCTCACTTTCAGAAATCAGCTTACCATGTTTTACAACCCTCCTTCGAAGAGACCTTCTAACCTGTACATGCCATTTCAAAACTTTGAATTCTCCTCCAGCAGACTTCGCTTCCTCTTCATAGACCCTTCTGATTTACACAATGAGCAAGTCCAAGAACAAAATGAGACTTGGAGACACATTCTCACCTCTAGACATGTGTTGGTTGGCTGTTCTATATCCTCTGCCAAGATGTCCAACTGCAGTTTTGAGACATACTGTCCCAATCAATGGTCCAGGCAATTAGGTCTTTCCCAAGGTATCCCTTATCCTTATTTCCACCCAACCATCCATGAGGAGATTGGCTCCAGAATCTTCTTCAAAGATCCTACGCAAGCTGAATCCATTTTGACAGAGAACACCAAACTTTTCCAAGATTTTGGCCCCTTCTTCTTCAAACCTGCTGCGGACTGCTCAACTGCTTTTGACCATTGGTGGGGACTTATGTCTGCCATTATTTTCTGCAAGCCACTTGAAACCTGCCTTCACGACACTTGTATTCATAATCAGGGCCCCATATCCTCGCCTTCCAAGCTTAAGGCTGCAGGTATTCTTCCTTCATATACTTCATATCCCTGACTGTGTCATGCAAATTTTATTTTTTTTCTCTACAACACTAACTTGTTTAACCTTTGACAGCCAAAATTGGGCCTGCTGCTGAACCATTGGTTAGGGACCAACATAAAGGCAAGGCTCCAATGGATGCAACTACTCAGACAAACACCCCCTCAGTTCCGAAATTAATGGCAGACTCTTTCGCAGCCGCGCAAACAGAAGCACAGAGAGGAACTACCACCCGTACCCCTGTTGAGACAGAGGTCACAGCGAAGAAGAGAGAAGAGCCTTCCACTACTCCTGCTCTAACTACAGACCTAAGTGATTGGGATATCCCTCTCAACTAAATGGTTGGCCAAACAACATCAAATCCTTCAGGGCAGCTCTACCAAGTATGCCTTCACTTTACATATTTACATCATCTTAATTTCCATTCACGCCCGACTGATCACTTACTTTTGTGCAGAGAAAAAGAAGGAGATTACTCCTTACTGCTGCTGATGATGAGGATCCTTCCACTTCTCCTCAACACATTCATCCAATTCCCAGTCCCATCAGCAATATACCCAGAGAACCCACTGTACAACCAACTCTACCACCACCTGAAGCATCGCAACAAACTTCCTTACAACCTGCTTCACAGTCTTCGCCACAACAATCTACACAATCTGCATCACAACATCCTTCGACTTCTCCTCAACACATTGTCCCTTCTGTTTTTAGCCCTCAACCATCACCATCCAACCCCTCCAATTCCCAAACTTCAAACAAAGAATCAGAGAGGATTGAATTTGACATTTCAATCAACAGCCAATCCTCTCCAACAGATGACAACACAAAATCCCCTGAACCAGAAGTTCACAACAACCAAAGTAAATAGAAATATAAATGTGACTGTTCGTTTGAAAAAAAACAAAACTTCTCTTTAAGTAACTGGTATTGTTCTCTAATTACAGGGATGGACATAATACACGACTCATCTCCACATCCAATGTTTGAGACAGAACTTGAAGGTCCTCATCACTTTCCCTTGTTAGCAGAACCAGAAAAAGAGCCTGAATGCGGTGATGCTGCCATTTCATTAGTACCAGAAACAACCCCTCCTGCTGCCACAACCGCAGCCGAACAAGGCCAACCATCTCGCGCACGTTATCAGGACAGGTATTACCATTTCCAACCTCATCCTATTTACTCGTTATTACTTCCAAGCATATATTCTCACCAAACTATTTATGTTCACAGGCCATCGGTCCATGTCAGGATATTTGGGCTGAACTTTCTATTCTTCAACAACATCTACACAAAATATCCCCATTGCCTCAAAGGCTACATCTCTTTCATGCTGAAACTCAACAAACCTTAACCACCTTCATGAACCTCATTAACACCCCTGTTGAAGAAATCATTCTCCACAAACCTGATGAAACCTTGGCCTGTCTTACTGCTGTTCTAAACCTCTCCCCTAATCCTTTCAACCCCATTCAACTGAAACAATTGGCCAAGATCATCACGGAATGGCCAACCCTTTCACAGATGGTTCGGACTTGCTCGAAGGATATTCAAACCAAAAAAGATTTCCTAAACGAAGCCCACACTGTGAAGCCCCCGAAATATGTATTCACTTTGAAAACCCTAATGTTTGAATTATTTTCTTAAAGCCCCTCGGTTACTTGAATTTATTCGAATCTTGTCGATTATCATTACTATTTTATTTTTATCGAAACAGGAATTACCCTAGCCGGATTAGGTTCCCTAACCTAATTTAATTCTACCTAAGTTACATGTATTTAACTCCAAACCCTCTCTTTATTTAAATTCTAAGCTTACCCAAGAACTAGTACTTGTACCTTGTACCTTGAGTACCATCAATCTTGTAAGATACATATATACATATATATATACACCTAGAGGAGTGTGCCTAGAACCTAAAATGATTTAAATAATAACCCCATCACACTTCCCCAAGGAGGAGCCAATTTTCAAGAACCACCATCATGATGTTCTAGGAAAACCAAGACCTAGTACCCTAGACCTAGGGTGATGTTTTCAAAACTAGTTTCCTTTCAACTAAGAATTAACCAATTGTTGCATAATCCTATGGTTCAACTCCAAAACCACCCCTATTCCTTTAAAATTTCAAACAAATCCTAACCTTCCCATCCATTTCCAACTAGTGGGCTTTTAGGACATTTTACCCCAAAATTTGCCTATAAATACCAACCTTCCCTAAGCTTGGCAAGCACCAAAAACACCACACCACACACACACATTCGGTTAGAGAGAGGAGAAGAGCAAGAGAGAGAAGTCTAGAAGAGAAGAAGGAGGAAGAATAGAGCTTTCTTGTGCAAGCTTAGTAGGTAAGCCACAAACACAACCTTCTCTTTCATTTTTCCTTTTCTTCAATACATGTTTCTAAGGGTTCTAAGTAATGTTTTAAGATCTTTTATTACTGAGTTCTCATGTTAAAAATGCTAAGGGTTGAGTATTGATTTCATCTCTCTTGTATTTTCTCTATTTTGGCACAAAACCATCTTCTTTTGTACCAATCTCTCAACTTTTCAAGAGCACTTCTTCAAACAAATTTTCTGAGTTAAACATGTGATAGTTAGCATATTTTATTCACAAAATAAATGAAACTTTCCCTTGGTGGAATTCCTTTTTCATAAATCTTCTTGTTTTGGGCAAAGCACCTTAGAATCTGTTTTTGCAGCCCACTTCCAAAAATTCTAGAAAAATGTAAAAAATTATTATGGACCTCTATTTTATGTCAAAACCTTCCTTAAGGTGTTATATTTCAACAAAAATTGGTTTCATCGAAAAACATTAAGCGGTTTGCAAGAAAATCAATTTTTCGTAACGATCGACGGATCTGGACAGAACCTGGACAGCGCTGGAATATTTTCTAAATATCTTAAAATCTGGAAAAGCAATCCCGTTTCCAAAAAATGTTCTAGAAACTAGATCAAATTCCCTACGAACCATAGGAAGGCCAAGTCCAGTGAAGGATCTAAAATAGGCCTTTCATTTTAATCTTTATGCGATACTAAATCTGAAAATTTTGTTATGTGTGGATGTTTTATACCCTTGAGTTCATGAGATTGCTTATTAGCTTATGATCATATCTTGGCATGATGTTATATGTGTTGTGGTTATGTTATTTACCTTTCTCATCTTAAGAATGCATGCTTAGATGGATATTATTGTCTTATAAGTTGAACTAACCTTGATTTTAAAACATTTAATTCAACGGGAAACCTAATTGGGAGGGCATTGGGCTTTCGAGCACTTGAGTAATGAAAAGATAAGAATATGTGATATTTGGATTGTTGGGATGCATTCCCTATTTGAAAGTTAAAGTCTTGCGCAAGTGGTTTTCAGAACCCTTGAATGGAGCGGTTGTATTCGGACCCTAGGTGGTTTGGTGTGAGGAGGGATTTGGGCAAGGCCTTATTTTACCGTCTCTTTTGAGGCCCTGCGATTGGCACTACGCGGTATATAACCGTTGGTAGGCATCCGAGATTAGTTCTGCAACAAAGCAGCAAAAGAGGGGGCATACCGAATAATCCGCGTCCGATTCTTGTGGTTGGGAGAACGAAATCTCTTTGGGGGATTTCTAGTTTGCTAACACCTAACTTAACCATTTATTTATTTATTTGAGTATCATGCTTTACTACTTGATGTTATAATTGTGATTGTGTATTGGACTGGGAAAAAGGAGTGGGGTGTGTGTGTGTGTGTGTGTTTACTGGGCATTCAAAGCTCACGGCGTATCATGCCAGGTGACGAAGCGAAACTTATAGCGGGAGACGACAAGCCGGAAACCTTCAAAGACTTTTGACTATCTTAGGAAGGCTAGAAATTTCCTTTTGTTATTTTGTAAGACTCGTGTGAAGATTTAAGCTTCTTTTGGGATGTAATGTAATGGAACTATCTTTTGAGTTATATATATATTGGTTGTTATATATTCTATGTATGAACCCTTTCATTACTTATGAGACCTTGTGTCAATATCTTTTAAGATCTGTCAAAAGGGTAGTGCGCTGCCTAAGAAAGCTGGACTTAGAAGGGAGGCTATTTTGACTCCTCCGGCGATCTGGGATCTTACTTGGTTATTGACCATAGGATTCATTAGTGACTCTCCCTTGACTGCAACCTATAGTGTAAAATCAGGGCGTCACACACACCATATCTACTTCACTGAAACTCAGCCAGCAAACCTCTGCAGCCATTATTGAGCAACACTCAGCACTTGAACTTAAGGAAACCAAACTCATGGCAGAACTTGCCTCTATCCGACAAAGAAAGGCTCATCTGCAGCAGCAACATGACCAGCTTAATCAAGAAGCAAGGATGATGCTCTCCCAAATTACACATCGTTCTGCATCAATTCAGACAACTAAAGCTGAGTTAGACCAAGCCCAAGCCATGCTGGCAGATGCTCAATCAGAATGGGGTGTTCTAGCCATTCTGTTCCCCAAATCCTAGGCTACTTTATATATGTATTCTTTTGTATTGCACAGCTAGGAATGATTTGGAAAGCTAGGAATGATTGCCTTTTTAATGAGAAGATTGTTGATGGCCCTGAATTGGCTGAGATGGTGAAAGTGAGGGTTGCACTTTGGTGTAAGCAAAGTTATAGAGGCCTACAGTATTCAGTGGAGGACATTGTTAATAATCTAGATAGGATCAAAGTCTGATTGAGGGGGTGGTGTTTGGTGTTTTTTGCAAATAGGGTGCAGTATTTTGGTCAATCTGTGCTATGCTAATGGAAGCAAGGGGAAGTGGGTGTATACCTGGTATTAGCAGATTTTCTTGGTGGCTAATTTTGCTCTACTGTGTTTCAATGTTGCTATGTTTTGCCTTATTTTTGGGTTGTTGCTCTGCCTTAGTTTATGGGGTCAAGCATGCTCATTTCTGGTTACTGCTCTGCTATATATGTACTCTGCTGCTGCTATATGGGATCAAGGAATAGGCTTAAGTCTGCTGCTGCATATTGGCCTTTTTGTAATTGTTGGAATGATGTTTTGGTGTGCTGTATTGGAAGTCTGTTGCTGTAGTTAGTTTTTAGTTTTGGAGGTTGAAGGATCAGGCTCAAGTCTCAATGGTGGCTGCTGCTGTGAGGTTTGGATCAGGTCTAATGGATCAGGCTCCTAGCTGGTGTCTGCTGTGATCTGTGTGAATTCAGACTGAAATAGGGTCATACTTGGTAGTGTGATGCAACAGTATGTCTTTAGGTGATTTCCTGGTTTGGTTATATCCATTCAGCGCAGAAGTGCAGGATCTGGGTTGTGTAACTTGAGTTGTAGGGCTGCAGTGTATGTCATGGTTCTTCTCTGCTGCAGCTCTGGTGTTGGTGGGCTACTGTCTAGAGGTCAAGCAGCAGTTCACTGATCTGGAGCTGCTGTAAACGGTTCAAACTGCTGCTGTAAACTGCAGATTTTTTATGTTAACTGCAAATTTAAATCCAAACTGCTGCTGTATGTCTTTTGGTGGTTGCTGCTAAGTAGCATATTTGGTCTGCTGTTTCACCTCTGTGGGCTTGTTTCGGTTGTGTGGCTGTTGGTATCTTGTTCATGGTCTGAAGTTGGCCATGGTGTTTGTGGCTACACTGTGCTCTTCGTCTGAAGCCTGGCTGTATGGTCTCAAGTTTGTTCATGCTGCTTTGGAGTTTCATCTGGTTGTCCTGTTATGTGTTTTTGTGAGGATGGGCTTCGAGTTACATTCTTATTATTTTCTTTCTGGTTTTGTTTCTCTTCGTTGGTCTCTCACCAACTAGGAGGTCGGAGCTTTTTTAGCTCCAAGCTCCTCTTTATTGATGTATCACTCACACCTTGTATGTGTTTTTTCATCAATAAAGTTTTTTCTTTTGCCGATAAAATAAAAAATGAATGTCATTACTCTGTTTTTTAATGGTATGTTGTATGGTTTTTTTATTTTTTGTGCAATTTTTCTCCATTTGTGCATTGTTATGAAGTAATCAACTCCCCTTCAAAGTTTCCCACATGGTTGGATAATTCTTCTTCACATATCTTCTGTTTATATATCTCCTATGTGGTTGGTTGCCCTTCCAAGGATTCGTTTATGTAAAGGATGTCATACTTCTTCACACCAGTATATCTGTGATGTACAGATGTTTAGTAGTTTTTATTTAGTATCAAACTCTGCATGTTTAGTGTGTAAAGTCAGTCAGCCAAATATTTTTGAAAATATGTCATCTACAACACACAACTGCCGTAAAACACTTACTTACCAACCGATACACTGGAAACAACCAGGCAGTATGCAACATGACATTGATTGCAGTTTAACATTTATGGCACGTTTGCTGTTTAAAATTTGTACTTGCTTGTGCCTGTTCACACGTGGATCAACCACAACATGACATGTGGGCCCACATGGTGCAGCAATTAGGAGGATATTGCATGGACTAACTGGGTGGATTGCAGAAACAGTCATTGGCAGACTACAGTGGTTGACCTAAAGACAGGTGGACCCCTGTTGGTGCATTATAGTCACTGCTATTTGTTTGTTCCGTGGGATTTTTTTTGCTTTGTTTTGGACAAAATCATGGCATTCAAAAAAATCGAACAAACATAATTCATGTGGTAAAAGCAAACAAACATTAGTACTTTCAAGTTGCATTGTTTGTTGGACAAATATCACATTGCATTGGACAAACATTACTATATTCATTTGGGCAAATATCACATTGCATTGTTTGTTTTGTACCCATAACATTGGAATTATGTGTATCACATTACGTACAGGCCACGATAAAAGCAAACAAACATTACTACTTTCCATCGTTTGTTCCAATCCCAAACATTGCAATTATGTGTACAATCAATACGCGTGGAAAATTAGTATTATCACAGCTGCGACCTAAAAAGTTGTCACGACAAGCTGATGCAGTAATCCAGTTGTGGTTGGGCATCGAAATTACTCTCGTACTGGCAGGCCATGATAAAATCGCTGCCATATTTGTTGTAATTGCAATCAATCACATGCACAAAGGATACTCGCCAATCTTTGTATTGTTCACATCCATAACAAAGTCAAGCACCAACTTCCGACGCACAGAAGGATGAAACTATGTACAGAAAGCGAATAACACAAATTAGGTACAGTTATAGCGGTAGGAAATAAACGGATTTATTTCGCAATTGGAAATTAAGCCGTAGAATGTACCTTGTGTGGACCGCTGGGTATATCAGGCCGCTGCATGTACTTGATCACAAACATCCCACAGTCGAAAGTGCTACAAATGAAATGTAACATTCAGTTTCTCGTAAAATATTAGCAGGTTCGTTAAATGAGTGATTCAGGAGTCAAGTCAATGTGACGCAGGGTTTGTGGATTACTCGTCTAGCTGTTATACTAACATGCGGACGTCAATGGTACGCACGTGTACAGCATATTCATTTGCAAACTGTAGTTGCAGTAAGTCATGCATTGTTTGAACCTGTTGCAGAATGAGACAGTTAGTTTATGTACAGGATGTGACAGTGTGGAAGTAGATTTGTGAAATTCAGTACGACATACCAACATTTTTGCCGCGTTCAGCTTGTTGGTGTCCAGTGTGGCGGATGCCAATGAGTCAAATAGGTACGCCACACGGTCTACCATATCTATTTTTAGGCACAACCAATGTACTCCTCTATAATTGAAAGGCATGTAAATCTACACACAAACACAAGTGAAGACATTGTTTAGAGGGCATGCGAACATGTACGCACTTTTATATTTACATTGACATTCATGTAAATGGGATCGACATTCATGTTACCGACGTTCATATTAAATCTACTTGCTTCAATGGGATGGACATTCATATTACCTTCTGACATGCATCAAGCACCCCAGTATATCTGTCATGTCCAAAATATGATTTGACGATATTTTCATGGTTCAGAGGTTGAGTTTTTTTATTTAGTATCAAAGTCTGCATGTTTGGTGTGTAAAGTTCAGTCAGCCAAAGTTTTCTGAAAATATGTCTTCTACAATACACAACCGACCTAAAACACTTACTTACCGACAGATATACTGGAAAGAACCACGCAGTATGCCTCCCGTCTTTGTGTACTTGCCGCTGTCCGTTAGTCAATTGAACCGCGACCAAGTTGATTGGCTGGAACATTGTAACACACGAGGCAACTTGCGAAATAAGGTTTGCAATTTGTTTAAATGTAATACGAAATAACAATGTCCGTACATGGAAATGTCCATCATGCAAATATAGTGGAAATAACATTGTCAGATGCCAGGACTTACCGTGTCGAATAGCCATGCCCCTGGTTTAAGCGTGCGCATGTCACGTCGCGTAGCACATTCGCAAGGCATTTCATGAAGATTCATAGACACGACAATGTCCCTACATTAAACGTATACATGAACCAGTAAGAAGCAACCTACAGCCTAGTACAACTTAAACGTATCTGGCTTAACTCTACAACATAAGATTAGTTTTTTCTGTTGTACAACTATGCCAGATATTCCTGATTCTACTAGGCTCCAATCCAATTAAGATTAGTTTTAAGTTTTGAAAAAACAAAAGTAAAAGGAAAAAGTTTTACATATTACAACTTATGACATGTCCAATAGTATTTGCTAAAATAATATGTGAAAATTGAAATGCTCATTTACAGGTGAGCAAGTTAAAAAAAAAATACATGTCTTTTACAAACTGGAGCCAACAATAGCCCAAAATGATCAAAATGAAAAATGTAAGCAGACTAGAAGAAAATAGCTACGGAAAATTGCACTTCATTATAAGTTTTCAAAAAATTTTGCAAATCATTGGTAAATTTTATTAAGTTTTATAATTAAAATTATAAAGTTTTTCAAGAATTTGTAAATATTTTGTGAAAATATCAGTGATTTGCAATTTTCCCAATAGCTACATGTGTGCAGGATAAGACCAACAGAAGAAAACTTCAGACAGGAAATTTAGCCAGTGATCTTTCCCTAGGCCACTGCATTAAATTCAAAGAAAATCCAACATACGACATGGATAAACCCATCATAAACCCATCAAAATCATACAGAATGAAAAATTAAAGCACTGATAGCTACAAAAATCAAATAAACATAGCACGACAAATGAATATTGCGGAATTCAAACTTATTTCACAAATACTACGAAACAGGTTAATTGCGAGTACTAAACTCATCCGTACCTTTCATTTTTTCTGTCGTCAAGTACAGAGTCAACAACTTTCTGTTTGACCGCTGATAAAACCTCTCTGCTCTCCAGTGTCATCAAGTCCTTCTATCAATATAAACAATCAAGTAACATCAACTCCTCCTATTAATATAAATAGTTAACTAACTGAACACTGTTCAGAAAAGTAATTTACAACATACATAACACATCCTTATGCATCTAAAATTGGTGAAGCGATGTCTAACCTCTGAACGGAACCGCTTCTCCAACCTGTGCAGTTTGGATAGGACTTTGTCCGAAATCTGTAAGACAATTGTACAACATTTGTTACTGCAAACTTGCACTACAATGACAACTATTAAAATACAACACAAATAAGGTTCAATTATGATCAGTAATGATGTCGGCATCAATTGGTAATGAAACATACGAAAGGTGAAGTGATGTGGCGACTTGGGAATTTTTCTGTAGTAAGTCGAGTACTTATTTTGCTATCGTTGCACGAATGCATATCCCCTACGTCTGTCGCTCCAACACCTCTTCCTCTTCCTCTTCCTCATCCTCATCCTCATCCTCTTCCTCTTCCCTTTCATGTGCCTGTTACAATTTGTCCTGCTCCCAATGTTTGGGCAAGCCTACCGGCAGAAGGATGCACATTGTCTGCTTCTCCTCGCATTGGTGACAGGGTTTGCAAATCATCAAAGGAAGATAAACTCTCTTTTGCAACGTTCTTCATGGCCAGAAACTGAACCGAAAGAGATTTGCTTTCTTCGCTTCCGTATGTTTCCTCCAAGGCAAGGCCACGGTTGTTATGCGTGTCCCTAACTTCTTGGACAGTACACAACTGTCTTACATGCATATCAATTATCTCATTGGACAACATTCCATTCACATTATCGTCCTCCCAATCCACCCCCTGTAAATCTTGAACATTACCCTCATTTGGGCTACCATAGTAAGTTGGGAAGACCACGCCGCCATCATGCAACTTGACTCCCACGGTAAGGTCAACACTCTTTTCCTCTGCGCAAGGCAATTGTGCTGTTTCCGATAAACCTTCCAGCACTTGCTGCATCATTTGCTTCATTTCAGCAATATGTGTATGTTCATTAAACGGTTGTTTCCCAGACAATATAGCTGCAACCAGTTCGTTTAGCATTCCTTTGAGTTCACCAATGCTGGAGGATATGTTAATGTTACAATTTCTTTGAGTCGACTCCACCTAATCACACAAACACATACATTAACTTACTACGATATTTCATCTTCAAGTAATCTCTGTGAACTATGTGAAGCATGTGTACTGATTGCTTTTGCTTACCTTTGCATTGTCAACAGCTTCCTTCCCTCGGAAATTGACCAACATGTCCCTTATTTCCGCATTGCTGTGAAGCACTTGCTTCATGGTTTCCTTCAGTTCACCAATGTCGGACTCAACCTTGCTCAAATGAACTTCATCAATCTGTGGTTTCTGTTTGTTATTGACATGGTGTATGTCGATTGCGTCATCAATGTCGTTGCTTTCCGCTATTGTTGGACGAAACTCCACCTAACATAGTTGTCAAATTGGGATTATGCAAATGGTAATGTACTGAATCGTTAATCGATCTCAACTGTGAATCGTAAAGTTTCGGTCTGCTTTCTTTAGTTGCACACAACGTATGTGTGCACACTTTACATATTAAATATATCTAATAAAAATTAATCACTCCATTTGTCTGAAATGAACAAAAAATTTGTTGTAAATGATGCTCATCTGGTGTGGATAAAAACTTCACAGTCGATCCCATGTTTACCACTTTACCTTTTCCTATTTACATAAACAAAGAGAAACTTTCAATTACAAACTAACTAACAATAACTGAACGACAATGTTTTGACATTTGTATAAGGTTAAAAAACCAAAATCTTCAAGCTTTTCCAAAAATCTGCCTTCAGGGCTTAACCAAAATTCATTTCATAACAGAAGTAGTACATAAAATTGAATTTGTAAGGCTACAATATTGTTCATATGGAAACTTCATGTTTTCCCCCCAAAAGTTCGAGTATTTGAGAGTAAATAGGGAGGGACAAACTGAAAATATTACATACGCTAATGAATGGGTCACTGTTTGTCACTGCTTGCCACCTAGTCATAGGAACACAAATTCAGTCTGTCACTGTTTCCATAGCACATGTGGGGCAATGCTGTCAAATGTGCATGAATGGGTTAATTACCTCATGTTGCTCCAGCATTTGCTTCCTTCCCATACGTCGCCGCGTCTCCCGTATTTCGGAATCACCCCAATCATTTAGCCGAGGGATGGAGCGTGTAGTAGCCAACGTACTCTTACAGGGAGGGGCAAAACGATCCAAGTAAAATAGCTGCATTATAAGAGGGAAAAGATATTTAGTATACAGTTTCGAGCAAAATAATCCGTATTCGTTAACAATGCATACAACTTACAACACAATCATATCTATGTGTTTATGTGTCTCGATGGCAGAATCCCCATGCAACTTTCCGGTTAAACAGATAAGCTCTTTGTGGTTACAGAAAATGTGGCCTATACAAGTATATTTGTCATGCTGTTCAATAACAGGTAAGTTTGTATTTCGCAACGACTGCCATTTTATTGAACCATATGCACAGCAATGGATGAAATATGTAATTAGCATGGTACAAACAAACAACGGTCGATTACGTTACCATTAGAAGGAAAACACATCCAGTTGCCTCACGCTGACCTTTCATCTTATACTTCCAAACACCTTTGACAAGGAATTGCAGTGTCAACTTTGCCCAATTACATGCCCGCATACCGGTCATGTCCTTCACGGCATGAACGAACGACAGGCTCAAGGCGGCCATTGTGGTAGGACACAACATGGCCCCCAACATGTACAGCGCAAACTTTCTCCGAAACTCGTCATCCGCACCATCACTCTCAGTCAGATAAACTCTCAACTGGTTCAAAGGAATGATTCCCTTAACAGCTCCAACCTCTTCGTAGATATTGGGATATGCGTCTATTGAACCAGTGAACTGCACGTCATTGCCTTCTGACCGTATACCCAATAAGACATGCACTTCCTCACAGGTGAGCCTCACGTGACGGCCATGAACACTCAACGAACACATGTCAGGATTGAAGTTCTGTACCAACCATTGGCACAAGTTGTGATCTATACGGGTACACTTTAACCCGAGGAGGCCACCGAACCCAATATCAATGACTGCCTGCTTCTGTGCTTCGTTACACCGGTTCACGATATCAACAATTGCCTTCAACGATATGCGGACTTGCATTTTCCTCTGCAATGTTATTAACGTGAACATTAATACAAAAATTTAACCAGCATTGTGTCAATAGTAGGTCCTCCCCAAATGCAGTTACGAAAACATTAAGCACGTAAGTACCTTTGCAGCTTTCTTTGCAACTTCTTCGCCCAGTTCCTTGGCACTTGCCTTAGCCATGTCCTGAAACCTCTTCTTCTCATCACAGGGGAGTTCCTTCTACCTTTTCCCAATATCCTTTCAGCTCTGTAAGTGTTACACCAACGTGACGCACATACAGGACAAATAAGAACTGTAAGTCCAAAATAATTGTCACCACAAGTTGTATCACTCGCAATGTGTGCACATTTTGTGGTATTTACTTATGATTGCACATACAAATTACTATTTCGCACACATTTGAAATAAAAAATGGACATGGAATTTTACAAATAATCGGAGTTTATAAGAACATGCAATATGGCGTCTATGACTGCTGGAAATCGCTGAATGCGACACAATAGAAGCACATGACTGGTGTGCGCATGGAATAGAAGTCCATACTTTGCTATGACAGCAGTCACGTGTTTCCGTCACTGTACTCTACTTACTACATGTCTGCACACTAACCATATTCGGTCCGGGGTTGTCTGCTTCTCGTCTTTCCTTGAATTGTTGCTGGCTGCAACCATTGTCAATTTCGGCGTAAGTATATGTTAGATATGGATGGATATATATACATTTATGTACACAAATCGCAACCATTGACATTTACGGACCAATTTGTGACACAAACAAATTTGGTCCCAACTACATAATAATGCATCTGTAATGTCCAATTTTCGTTGCTAAAAATATAATAACCACATGATTTCTGCAACAACAATTATAAATGGTCCAAATTATTTTGGCCCTTACTTTTGGTCTCTAAAATCCTAATTTCTTGCGAGTACAAAGTGAAATTTGCACAGGGGCAAACTATGAGTTGAAGATATGTAATGCACAATTGTGCAAAAATACTGTCAGACGTTTATGACGAAAGTGTTCGTACTGTGAGCCGCTTTGAAGGACACGGATCGAACCTGTAAAAAATAAATGGTCCAACTGGCCGCTTTCGACGAGGGGGCTCGGTAATGTCAACCATTTTGATTCGTGAACCTATGCCACTTGGGTTTAAGGTTTTCCTTTGCCTGTAACAAATGTCAGCGTAAATGAAATTTTATTGAAAGCCAAATTACATCGGAGGTATGTACGTTTTGTGCATTCTATCATCTTCGTCGGTTAACTTTAAAGGCAGTCAATCTTGCCTTGTCATTTCCAAAGTTGTGCCATTTTCGTGAAATTGGTAATGTCGTTTTCCGTTGTCACCGAAAATTATTAACTGAAGTGGTTTAGTATTACTCAGTCAATTAGGGATTTCACAAATTCTCTCCGCAGAATACGCGACATGTGCCGTATGTGCACATATTCTGCTAAGAAATGGACAGTTTTAATCCATTACACGAAATTCATGGTACAATTTGAGGCTATCGCAAATGTGTGAAACACAAATCGCACAACCTCCTGATGACAGTACATACCGCCACAATATGTCATACATGAACAGACCGTGGAATTCAGTACGTACACGAAACATATCCTTGCAAAACTAACTGTATCAAATAGTGAACGACATAAACTCACTGTTGCTTCGCATCGTCTGGCATGTCGCCCATATCCAATTACGATAATTCCTGCAAAGAATTTCATGCAAGATTGATAAGGATACAGAAACAACGTTACTCCCAAATTATAACAAAACGAAATTGACTGTTAACAACTTGCAATGAACGGACCATTCAGTCGTACGTACATTGTACGAGTGGTACTTTTCGATTATTGTTCAAGTACGATATGTTATCGTTAATTTATGCACGTATGGCATGCCACTGTTTTACAAAAATTAATTGTCCATATTTTGTACTCGTTTTATAGTATTCACGACTTCAAGCCAGAAACAACAACCAATACGCACACTTCAAACAGGGTCACATCGGACATTCAACCCAGGAGCACACATACGCAACTTACAATCATGCAGAGAAATAAAAAATCGGCTACACTGCTCAACCAAGACCGTTTGTCACTGTGGAACTCCTCAATGGCAATATCAGTTTGTCACCCGTGTACTTTGCATACCTAATCGTACGTATAGTTTCAAGGACACAAGGAGGAACAGTTTAATAGTTGAGAAATGGTAATTTCGTGCGAGGGGAACACAGTAGGTCATAATAATAATGTGCTTAATCAAGAAAAAATAGACAGACTCACACATGCCTGATAAAATGACCAGTGTTACCGTCGGCGAGCTGGCGCAGTCGAAATGGAGAGACAGAGAGAGTGTGTGTTACTAGAGGTGGACAGCAAAACCGAAATGGAGAGAGAATGAGGGACAACAAAGTTGCCGAAATTGTATGCGGGAAATGGAAATGAGTTGGTGAGATTAGAAAGGCTACGCCATGTGGGTCATCATGAAAAGTACTGCATCTGTGGGATTTCATGGGCGTTGTCTGCCGACTTTGGTTTTTGTTCCAAATTTGGGAGGGAAACGGAAACGTACGTGACACTACACATTAAGGCCAAGTTTGGGAAGTTGGAAAAAAATTAAAACGTCAAAAAGTTACTCAGAAACTTAAAAAGTTGTCACTATTCACCAAAAGTCAAAAATTACGGCTGCACAATTCCGAATTCTAATTTTCCCTTACACAAACTTTTTAATACAACTTTTTAGTACATATTTTTCCATAAACAGTTAAAAAGTTAACCCAATCATCCATATATTTTTACTAAATTTTTTAGTCCAAAAAGAAAAAATTGCACTTTTTTAGTCCAATTGTTTTTCCTCAATTTTTTAATATAAATAAATGTACTTTTTGACTTTTTGTGAAATATGGGTTCCGTTTGGGTTATGAAATATGACTTTTTAATTTATATATGTATATGTATACATATATATGTAATAAACAAATGTGTATAATTAATTTCAGTTTCAAAAAAATTGGAGGCAGCAAAAATTTGCAAACAAGTACAAAAAATCCCAACATTATAAAAACATAAAGTTCAGCGACCGGTATAGACATTGTCATAGTAGACGTCCGGTGTGACTCTCGGTCGGATGTCCGGGAGGGCTTTCTCCCAGCATTTCCCTGCCTCCCCTCCCACGTTAAAACGATAGCTACTGTTAACAGGCAATCTACCATTGCACAGTAATTATGGTCAGTAACGTTGCCCTTACCACTGCACAGAATCAACAAACAAGAAACTTTGTTGGGAAAAATTTAACAGCTGACAGTAACAAATAAAGTAACACATCCATTGTGGATGTAACTAGAATGTTAGCGATAGAATTATAACAAACTACTTATTTACAGTAATAAGTAGTGGATTACTAATAGTTAATTTTGTTTTCACATATAGGAGTTACAATTAGGGTTGTTGCTGTTTGGTAGTGCTTGTTGGCTTCTAAAGGTAAAACTGTTACATGCAAAACGAGACGTAAATTATTTTCGTTCAGGACTGGACATATCGAACGCATAAGTACAAACAAACTGAGACAGCAACTTAATTACTAAGACCATCTCCAACGCTTCACCAAACCTAGCATCAAATTTGAAATTTGGTGAAAAAAGCACTGTTTGGAGCTCCAACGGTTTCACCAAATTGATATCAAATCAAGAATTCACCAAACGTTTCACCAAATTGAGGACAGGCTCCGCATTTAACCAAAACACTGTGCATGACCGTTGGGGGAGACCAACCGGTCGACCAGCCGGTTGACCAACCGGTCGACCACCAAATGGTTCAAACAATTTCCAAAAAAAGGGTTCAAACAGTTAAAAAAAAAAAAATTAACTTACCGGTCGGCCAGTCAACCAACCGGTCGACCACTAAAAGGTTCAAACAGTTCAAAAAAAAATTCCTCTTACCGGTCGACCAACCGGTTGTCCCCGGAGCAGATTTGATAAAGGGTGAAGCGTTGGAGCCAGTGGTATCAAATTGAGGAAAGCATCCTTTTTTCATCAGATTTGATGAAAAAAGAAATTCACCGTTGGAGATGCTCTAAGGAAGCACAGTAAGTACATTACATAGGATAACAGGGGCCAAACCAGCAAATCTACATATATATCAAGGGTATCATAATCCCAACGTATTCTGAATACACAAATATTTGGCATTGCATTGGACAGTGCTGTTCAGCCCGTGGGGGCCATCAGGGGACCCATTTTGATAATCTGAATCATTATATGTGTACAGTTCGTCGAGTACTACATGCCTATAGAAAATCGCGTTGATCGAATATCGATAGGTATCTGATCGGAGTAGTTTTCTTTCAACCGTTAACTATAACACCATCCCTTATTTTTATACAAAACTTATTTGGTCATATAGTTAGCGATATCCGATGAGCATGATTTTTAATAGACATATAGTACTGGATGAGTTGTACACATTGAACGGTTTAGATTGTGAAGACGGGACCTGTGATAAGCTCCCACGGACCGAACAACACTGTCATGTGTAATTTTGTTGTGCACCCATGTGTAATTTGTACCGGGACAGACCAATCACTGTGTCTTCCATTATTACTTGTAATTTGCATCAAGCAATTTATGTTTTTAAATTTTTTAATTTGTGTGTAGCGGTAACTTTTTAGCTTGTTCAGTAAGTTTTTTTACTTTTTGTCTTCTTGAAGACATGCCAAACCAGCACTAAACCATGACTATATTACTTGTAGTCTCATCACTGTCAGTCCCCTGACTACTAATTCCCTCAGTAACAATCCCACCCCTTATAGTTACCAGTACTATTATTGCCATTTCACAACTACATTTGTTGTCGGTTCAATGTTCTCTCGCTGCCTGCGTTATGACTAAAGTAGAGACTGGCCTCATTTGGGAACAGCCTGATTCTTGCAATTTTTGGCGATTTGGGTAACATATGAGCTAGAAAAAACTAGTGGGTTGTTTGGTTTGTTTTTGGGAGAGTTCTTTTTGAAAAAAAATTTGGGGACAGAGTTTACAAATGTTTTTGGTTAGTTTGGTTGTATATTTTGAGTGACAAATTTTTTTTGAGAGTTTGAGATGATTTGATATTTTGGGAGAATTGAGTAGATGTGTGTGAGAGAAAAAGTGATTGAGAAGGACAGAGGAGAGAGAAAAAGTGCTTGATTGATATGTAACAGAGAAACTGATTTTCGAAATTTTTTGAGAAAAATGTCAAACCAAACAATTTGTGGATTTTTTTTCCCTAAAACTCATCTGTAAAATTCAAACCAAACATACCCAGTACGTTTGAGACGAATTTATAGTTTTTTACAAAAAGATGTGTAAGAAGTAGAGACAAAATAAAATTTTTTAATTTTTCGATGTGTTGTTGCCTTTTTCATTTTTTCAGTGAATTTTTGGCTTTTTCACTAAAAATTAAAATAAAGAAATAAAAATTTTCGTTTTCCCGCTCTGCTATACAGGTCATACAGAGTATACACCTCAATCTCACTGTCACTCCCCCTCACTCTCACACTCACTCCTCCTCCACCGAACCCAGCCTGACTTGCGACCACTCCCGACGGCGACCCACTCGTAAACCCAACCCACCGCTGTAGCCCTCATTTTCTCTGCTTCGTGAACCATAGCTCCACAACGACCACCATCGGCTGTAGCGAAGGAATTTGTTGACGAGAACATGGGCTTTCAGGCCATAGATGAACCAGGTTCGTCCTCCAAACACTGAAATCAAAAAAGTTAGGGTTGTGCTTGACAAAGTAGATTTGAAATTTGGAAGTTAGGGCTTTCAAAATTAGGGCTTTCAATATTATGACTTCGAAAATTAGGGCTTTGAAAATTAGGACTTTGAAAATTACTGTTATGCAGATCGATAAATGGTATGATTGAAAAATGTGGCACATATTGTCCGGAACATATATGCATTTACCTTGTAGAGTTAAAGTATAAATTTTGCAGAACGTAGTATGATTATGCAGAAAGTGATCGAACATAAATGAAAGGATCACATCTTTGCAGAACATAGTATGATTATGCAGATTGATAATTAGTTGAACAAATGCATATAGTTGTGTAATTTTCAATGTGTGATTGATAATGTGGTTTTGGTGTATTTGATGTCAATCACGCATGATTTGTTGTAATGAACTGCTATCAACTAATATGTTAGCTGCGTGAATTGAAATAACTATTATGAACATTGATAACTATTATCAAACTGAACTTAAATGTTCATAACTATTACTGATTTGGTCATAAGTATTTCAATGTGCTTTGTTGAAATTCACATGTGTGATTTGTTGATAACTATTTCAGATTGATAACTACTGAATCACACTCTCCAACAATCTGGCCATAATCATTTCACTTCAGTATGATTTGTTGATAATAGTTGTTTAACATGTGTGATTGATAATTGAATTGACATTGAACTCATATGTTTGTAAAACTGCCATGTTTGTTCAGATTGAAAATGCTATGTGTGTAACATGTGTAATTAATCACAAATGCTATGTTTGAAACTGCAATGTTTGAAACTGCGGTATTTGTTCAGTTTGAAAATGCTATGTGTGTACATTGAGCTGCGATGTTTGTTCAAATGCTATTAACAGTTTACTCTGTGTAACCTCTGTTCAAATGCTATTAAACATGGCAGTTTGAACAAATAGATGTTTTCAGTAAAGACACACTCTCTCCCTCAAATTCAAATAGAACAGCTATTAACCCCATCAAATAGAAGCATAGCAGAGCACTACAAATTTCTCATGTTTGCAGATTTAAAAAATGGCTTCTTCTTCTAACATTAGCAACATAAGATTACAAACGAGGCTGTGCAATTGTGGAAGAACCGCTGCCATACGTATTGTAAGAACCAATGAAAATAGAAATGAAGGGCGTTTGTTCTTTGTTTGCCCATCAAAATATGTAAGTATGTATTGCAAATTTTAATCCTTTAGTAGTCACATTAATATTTGTCGTATTCAACTAACTGATTGTCATGCATTGTAGAGTACCACTCCCACTCCCTATTGCAATTACTTCAAGTTCGTGGATGACGATGATGAAGACGTTACGTCCAGAATTCCTTCCAACACTAGAGCTTGTGATGCTTTAACAATAGAACACTTGAATGATGTAAGGACGAGGCTTGATGACTTGGAAAATGTTCATGGTCGAAGGCTTGAAATGATAGAAAATATTATCAAAGTGATGGTGTATTTCATTATATTTTCTATCATTTTGTACTTGATCGTGTAACTTGTGTACTTTTTTGTATTTTGGGAAATTGAATGGAACAGTTTTGGTTGTATTGTACTTCATGATGTAACTAATGTTTATGGAATGAATTTTATTATGATGTAACTTATGTAACTTACTTAATAGCTTTGTGGAATGAATTTTAGTATGGAATGAATGTACGGAATGAATTTTATAAGTTATTATGATGTAACTTGTAATTTTATTATGTAATGAATTTTGGGAAACATTGGTATCATTGTAAGAGCTTTGTGGATGCTATTTGGCAGATCTGTGGACGAATTTTGTGGATGCTATGTCTATTTATTTTTGTGGATGCTATGTGGATGAATTTTGTGGATGCTTTGTGGATGACTGAATTTTGTGGGTGCTTTGTCACTTATCTGTGACCTGTTGTCTGTTGCAAGTTCTGTTATCTGGGTGCATGAATTTTGGTTGTAATGAACAACTTCTGTTATCTGTTACAGGTTTGTTTGTAATGAATAGATTTGGCAGATCTGTTATCTGTCAACTAGTATCTGTTTGTCACTTATCTGTCGCCTCAACTATTATCTGTTAGCAAGTTGAAAGCAGATATAGAATGCGTGGTACATTTCTTCACCATCGTGCTGACTTCTTCATTAATGAATATCAATACTCTGTTTCTGAATGGTCTATTGTATATTTTGTTGTTTCAAGGGGAGTTGATTAGTTCATAACAATGCGCAATGGGAGACAAATTGCTAATGCACAGTAGGGATGGCAATCTGAAACCGGCCCGACGGTGACCCGACCCCCCGACCCCGAATTCAGTGGTTATTCACCGAAAAATATCCCCTACGGGCCGGGGATGGTATTCAAAAATTCATCCCCGATGATATCCGGGCTGGGGACGGGGATAGGTGTTTCAGACCCGGACCCGGCCCGACCCCCGCCCCGCCCTGCCCTGCTTAGTCCCCGAGCTAAAATTACGATTTTGTCCCTGGATATATATATGCCTGATTTTTGTTTAGGTTTGACACAGACACACACATTCAACCTCCCACACACAGCGCTCCTCCCTCTCTCTCACACTCGCCGCTGGTCTCTCCCTCTCTCTTTCATCTGTCACCGCCGTGCCTCCCTCCTCACCGACGGCGATCCTCCGTCACCACCGAGCCTCCCTTACCGCCTCACCTCTGCCGTTTACCGTTTTACCTCCCCGTCTCTCTCTCTCTCTCTCTCTCTCTCTCTCTCTCTCACACACACACACACACACACGACGACGGGACTGTTGCTCTCTCCCTCACCGCGGATCCTCCATCACCGCCGCTCCTCTCCTCCGTCGCTGCTCTCTCTGTTTAGGTATCTCTCTCTCTCTCTCTCTCTAGGGATTTTGATCTAGGGTTTATATATATGTCTATATTATATATATATATATATATACATCTGAGTGTATATAGGGTTTCGATTAAGGGTTTCGATCTGAGTGTATATATATATATTTCGATCTAGGGTTTCGATCTAGGGTTTTCTTCAAACTCTTTTTTTTTTTCTCTAAATTTATTTATTATATATATATATATATATAAATATATCTGTTTATATATTTTTATTTTAGATCTGTTTATAAAAAAAAATTTATTTATTTTAGATCTGTTTATTTTTAGATCTGTTTATAAAAAAAATTTATTTATTTTAGATCTGTTTATTTTTAGATCTGTTTATAAAAAAATGTATTTATTTTAGATCTGTTTATTTTATATATTATTGAAGATGATGATGTTATTCTGTGTGTAGAAATTAGGTTCAGTTGGTTTGCTCACTACTGACATTTGGTTTGCTCATCCAGGTATTTTCTCTTTATTGATTGATGTTATTTTCTCTTTATTGATGATATATTATTGAAGATGATGATGTTGATGATGTTATGTTCTCTTTATTGATGTTATTCTGTGTGAAGATATCTTGTTTGGCGATCTTATTGTGATTGAGGTCTTTATATATATAGATCTGATATGGGTTAGTATAATTGTGATTCAATTTGGGGATTTTAAGCTCTCGATCTGGAAATTTATCAACTTGGCTTGCCATCGATTCAAGATTTGGGCTTGAAATCTGAAATGCAAGCTCTCTTCTCTAAGTTGAATTCATAATTTTGTGTCTTCAATGTTATTGCTCTTTGCAAATCAATTTTCAATCATTACATGAGATTCTAATATTTGGGTCCACTTTACTTTTAAGTAATTAGGTTAGTCATGATTGTTCTGTGAGTGAATTTCTTGTATCTTTATTGTAATTATTGGCTAATTTTGCTAGAACTAGTTGCAAATTTAGGGTTAGTAAATTAATTAATAGTTATGCTTACAGATTGTTTTTAGTTTTAAATTAATATACTCACAATTTTTTTGATCAATTTCTAGAGTTTAACTTGTAGTTTTCAAGTTTTTTTTAGATCTTCGAGCTCAAACGAATAGTTCAAGGATTATGTAGTATAGCTATAGTAACAATGTCTGCTATTATATTGTTCCCATAGACGCTACTGCTGTAAATTTGATTGGATGGTAACTATTTTTCAGAAAATTGGGTTACTGAAACAGACAAAAATCTTGGGTTTATGCTGAAGTGTGCAGTTTCTCTTATGGAGGAGGAGGGATAAAGATTTTTCTGCAATCTTCCGTAAGAAATAAAAGAAAATGGTTCCAGCTAACAAGGCTGAAAAGAAGGCATCAATTGATGCGGCTACATGGATGTTCAATGTAGTAACATCTGTTGGGATCATTATCGTTAATAAAGCCTTAATGGCCACATATGGCTTTAGTTTTGGTAAATTTCCTTTTAATGTCTTGTCATTATATTTGATCAATTGTATTATGATGTCTTGGACAATAATGATATGTTAATTCCTTTGTATCACCTAGGTGTCTTATTTTCTCATAATGACAACTAAAACATGGGTTTTTCCTTTGGCTACTGATTAGAAAGCTTTTCAGGAACTTTCAATCAAATGATGGGTGGGGCTCTAAATTCAATTCGGCTAGGACATCTTAGGGGGTTGTATTGTGGTTGAATGTTGAAAAAGATGAGAAAAGTGAGTTAATGAAATGCAAGAGTCATAGGCATTAGTATTAGCTGGATTGGAACTGAGTAGCATGTATTTTCCTATATTTCTTGAGGATTGTTCCCAACTTACATTACCTATATTGTCCTATATTGTTGTCGTCTAGTAATCGGATGAAACAATATGGAACACTACTGCAAAGCCATATGATAATTAGGGACTTCATCCAAACACATTAGAAGCATTAATGTGTGCACAAAGTTGGTTGTGGGGTGCGGAGATGAAAGGTATTATTTCATCTAATCTACATATTATTATTTCACTTTTATTATTTATATTACCATGGAATAATTTCAATACTGAATTTATATTCTTTACTTTTTAGGAAATTCAACATTGGAATCGGTGGGCTATGCAACTATTTATGATGATGATGAGATTGACTCGGAAGAGTCATGTGCCACTTTTGTGTTAGTTGTCATCTTTTTTGTTTAAATTGTTAACATTTTTTACATTTTATTATTAGTATTAATTATTTGTTTCTTTCCTTTTGTTATTTAACAGGAATTCAAGTTGAAGGAGATGATGAAAGTAGTTGTGTGGTTTGTATGAAAATTGGAGAAACAATTCATTTGATTTTTTATGTTGTAATGGAATTTTTTTTTAAAAAAATTTCAATTTTTGGGTAACCTATCCCTTGCGGGTTGTGCTTGGGACTAATTATTCTCTTTGCAACTTGTTGAATTTTCTTGAGTGGAGCTGCTAGACATCTGTTTTGTTGTTTGTGTTATTTTGTTGAATAGGATGCTTTTCTCTCTGCTATGCTAAATGCTGCTGGACAGATTCTTTTGTTTAGAATGTTGCTGGACAGATTTTTTTTTTTTTTTTAGAACTGCTGGACAGATTTATTGATTTGTATATATTGATTTGAATAGGACTATTTTGTTAGACAGAGTTATTCATAGATGTTATTTTGTTCTTTACAGATACAAAATATGTTGACAAATATCATATTTGAAATATGTTTGAATTAGATGTTTATAGATTTTTTTAATTTGAAAATGTCACAAATATGTTTGAATAGGATTGTTTGAAGAGTTACAAATATGTTTGAAAATATATTTCAGATTTACAAATATGAAAATATGCTGGACAGAGTTTCAAATATGTTTACAGAAAATATGATGGATGGAGTTACAAATATGTTTGAAAATATATTTCAATAGGATTGTTTACAGATCAAAAAAAAAAAAAAAAAATTACCACCGGGGATTTTTCGGGATCGGGGATCTCCGATCGGGGGCGGGGACGGGGGATATCTTACTTTCGGGGATCGGGGACGGGGAGTGTGGTCCCCGGCCCCGCCCCGCCCCGTTGCCATTCCTAATGCACAGGTTGACCCCACAGCGTATGCTTCCACATAACCGTTGTGTTTGAAAAAACAAAACATTTGTGCTCATATTGATGTTAGAGTGTATGAGACCGTTGGCCGGTTGTGCACAATTTTTTTTTTTGCAATTACAGCTTGTGATTCCATTGAATGATTCTGACACTTAAACCTTATTGTCCATATTCAACGATTCACAAAACATGAAGTAATCAACAAAACATAGGTTAATGATAGTTTCTGATAACGGTCATTGACATGATAGAAAAATGACCTTGTCATCGTACTTTGATTCTAAATCATAAGACAGCTTTCAGTCGATGACGGTGACCCAAAAAAATACCTTCAACAAAGTCGAAATGATGAAGACATTAACGCATGCACCGTTGAAATGGTTAGCAGAGTATGACGGTTTGTTAGTTTCTAAGTCGTATTTTTTCGCACCACGATGGCATCTTACAACACTACGCTTACTATGTCATACACATGTCTAGGTCTCCTAATCCTCGCTCAAATCAACAACCTCGGAGTCTGAGTAATCTGAAAGGTCAGGGTCTGACACCAGTGCAAGATCCTCCATTATAGCCTTGATCACAGATGCCGGGTTCGATCCATGTATCTTCGACTCTGCCTTTGCGTCCTCTATGCGTGAGTGCCTAATGAGTCGACGAGTCATTTGATCAATCTCACTCTGCAAACAACGCCTAACTTGGGACTCACTGACATGAGGGAATTGACGCTGCATTTCAACCGATCGGGCTTTAGTAACCTTGACAAAAACACATTGATAGTGGTGTTCACACTGAACTCGTTTGGCAAACAGTGAAACTGGAATTCCAAAATACTTCCCCAGGCTTGCATCTTGTATTGGGGTGCAATTGTAATCCCGTAGAGGTTGAAAACTCCACAGTGGGAACCCTGTTTCAAAGAAACATCGATCACCGAAGGAATCGATATACCCACCTGCATAATCCAATTCTGGTAACTTCGGTCGGGAGCTATCAGCCCTTGCAACTGATTGTCCACGACCGCGATTACCATGGTGTGCATCCATAGGTGTGAAGGTTCTTGATTGAGCCCAACTTTGTTTTCGCAGGTTCACGAACAATATATGGACGCAAAAACAAACCCAAATGCAAAGGAAACAACACTGGTTGCGAACTTTTTTGTGGTTGGTTGTAAATGTTAAATTACCTTAAACCCGTAGTCATTAATACGTTAGTGGTAGGTTTAAAGATGTGAACACACTTATTGTTGTTTGGTGGCAACACCTACCCAAACTGAGTAAAAGCAAATTAATGACTACGGGTATTTCATTTAATAGGTTCGGTGCAGTTGGAAAGACATATGTATCTGATAAGAGGAATTTTGCTAAGCTTTATGGATGAGTAGACATGTAATTGGGTTGGGGCACAAATACAAATAACGGATGTGAATGTATGCTAAACTGTGGGTGTGGAAATTAATGACAGTGGGATAGTACTCATGGAAGGTACAATGCATGTGTGTTGGAAATGCCAAATAATGGACGATCAGGGGTACTTAACGGATGACTTGGTGCATGCAAGAAGGAACGAATTTTTGCAAGATGAATTCGGCCAGATTGAGATATTAATACAATGTATGTGTAGACACCCCATTTTTGACCGCCCTTAAGACTTGGGCACTACTGATGGTTTGCTCGGTGTTGAGAGATGTGCAGGGCAAAGAATCAGTTTCTTCGGCAAGGAGAGGGGAAAATCCTTCAAAACACTTTGTTTAGGGGTTTGGAGTTGAAGAAGAGAGGAAAGGAGAGGAGAAAACTAGTTTGGGAGAAGACGGGCATGAATCCGGGTAGAAGCGAGTCGAGCAGCCCTCGCTGAATCGGGCTTATCTGTCTGTACACTTGGAGTTTAGATATGGGGCCACCACCATCGGAAAGCTTACTTCTGAGGCTTCATTTTGCACTCAAGAATCTCCTAGAGCCAAGTCCGGGTGGGGGAGATATGATCAGTTGAAGTCGGGCATCATCCCGGTTGGATCGAATCTGTGCGACTTCACGAAAAAGGGCATAACTTTTTGCACAGGAGGAATTTTGATGCAAGGTTTGCGCCATTGAAAAGCTAACTTCCGGGGCTTCAATTTGGAGACCAACCGGCACTTTTTTTGACCTCACCGGCCACCCATCGGCACTATATTTATCCGACCGGCAATTTATTGTGCCGACCGGCAATTTATCGTGCCGACCGGCAGGTTAAAGTAGCCGACCGGCCTTTTTTGCTAGCCGACGACCTTCCGGAGCATTCTGCAGATTGAGTGGATTCCAGCTGTGCTAGCTGGAGGGCACAAACTGGATCCTCCATACACGTGTATGGAGGATCTTGGCTCTTGGTTTTGAAGCTTCTAAGAGAAGTCTTACTCCCTTGGCTCTATACAGGAAACCCTCTTCTTCCTTATACTAGGTTAGAAGAAAAAAACCAGCTGAGGCACCATATAGATACAACCCTATATCTATACATTGAACCCTCCTCTTCCAAGCTCAAAAAAGTCCATTATCCTTGGCCATTTACACACCAACCCATAGCACAAGGCCTCCATCCTCCATTCCAGCCATTTGAGGCTAATTTTCAGAGGTCAAGAGCTCCTTTTCTTGGATCAAAGGCTGCTGCATGGCTGCTCTTCAAGGGTAAGTCTTCATTCCCTCTTTTCTAGCCTTTTCTTGCATCATATCTAAGCCATAGTTTCTGGTATATTTGAGCTCCGGCCAAAACTGAAAGTGGCCTTATTTTGAGCTATTCTACATGTTTGTTGAAGGGCTCAACACTGTTTGAGCCCCCCCTCTTGCACTTGTTTCATTATCCTCCTTGAATGCCATAATCTTGCATAGAATTCTTGGCTTGTGTGTGATCTGTTTTAGAGCCTGATGTAAACTGAAAATAGGCTTATTTTGAGCCCCTCTTCAACATTGAAGAAGGGCTCAACACTGTTTGGGACTTCCATATTGTACTTCCCTTTATATCCTCTTTTTGGTCCCATTTTTGTATGTCTTGGCAGCCCCTGATGTTGCTGTTTTTGGACCTTGGTCCGAACTAAAAGTGGCTTTATTTTGACCTTCTTAACATGTTTTATTAAGGGTCTTTGGCTTTTTGGTGAATGTTTTGTATACCTCATGTTATAGCCACTTTTGAGCCTCATTTTTGCATTGCATTTCTAATATATTTGTATACTGTTTTTGGGGCTGCCATAAACTTAAATAGTCTTATTTTGGGCCCCTCTTCAATGTTGTTGAAGGGCCCTAACCTGTTCGGAGTTAGCATCCGTGAGTTGCTTCATAACCTCATGTTTAGGGCCATTTTTGCATGCCATTGTTGCCCTATCTTTGCTTGTTGTTTGGCCATGACTTGTACTAGAAAAATGCTTATTTTGAAGCTGTTTTGCTTCTGTCTTCATGCTCCATGTCCATATTGTGCATGCTTTGTATAGCTGTAAGCCATTTCGGGTGCCAAAAGTCCATGTTTCGGGACTATTCCATGTATCGGTTGTGTTTTCGCCTCATTTCGGGGCTGTTTTCCCCCACATTTCAGTGCTGAAATTCCATTAGCATGATTGCATGCCATTTCCATGCTATTGCATTGCGTATGCCATTGCCTCGGTTTGCGTGCCCGTGTGCACGCATTTCGAGGCACTTCATTTTCATTCATCGGCCTCTTATGTGAGTGTGGCTGAGGCTCTCTCATGTTAGTATAAGTCCATGTTGCATTCTATATGCCGTTTTAGCCATTGCATTGCATATGCCATTGCCTCGGTTTGCGTGCCCGTGTGCACGCATTTCGAGGCACTTCATTTTCATATTATGGCCACTGTTTTGGGCCTAACTAGAGCTGCCTAATTCATGTTTAAGACCATCCTTTGCTTATTTGCATGCTCATCTTGCATGTTTGCTTGTATCGGCATGTTGCATCCTTAACTCGTATGCCTAAGTTGCATTGCATCTTGCATGCATCACCTTGCCTCTTGAGATGAGTATGATAGAGGTTAGGCCTCCTTGTGTGTTTATTTGGTTTGCATTGCATTTGAAATCAAAGTTGCATACTTGGTTCTTTGGGCCATCATGCATGGAAATGCGTGATTGGTGGTCCGAGAACCGAGGCACATGTCCCTTCGAGTCATTACAATGATAAGAGACATGGTTGGTGCATATATGCCTTGAAATGTGCTGCCATGCTTTGCCTTGTCCTCTGTTGCTGTGGGTTGCAGGTTCTGCAGGAATACTCTGCCGACCGGCAGTGTAAGGTGCTGGCCGGCAATCTTTTCTCTGCCAACAGCTTCAATTTTGTGCCGGTGGCAACATCTCAGTGCCGGTGGCAATTTCACCCAGCCGGTGGTGTCTCCCAGCATCCAAGGAAGCAGTCCTGAAATTTTGGCAGCCTCCAGAGGAGCACAGGAAAGAAAACAGAGGCAGCCTACGCATGGCGGTGCGCTTCCCGAGGCGGTTTACTGTTTTCTTAGAATAATTAATTTGTTAATTAATTTGTAATATTTAATTAGCTTGCGTAGTTAATTAATTTGTAATATTTATTCGGTTCCTCCGAGCGAGGGCAAACTTGTAATAAGTGTGCGTGCGTGTGTGTATGTCTTCCAACCCCCACTTCTTTCTCCCTTTTATTTACCTGCTTATGATGGTAGATTAGGGCACATTTATTTTAGCATACCTTATGCTATGCATGCGTGCATTCATGCATTTGTTGACATGCATTAGGCTCGGTACATCACGCTAACTGCATTCATACTTCAAATCAAAAAGTGAATATGTGATAATTGTGCATTTTCACATGACATGTTTAGGATAGCCGAGCCTATTCTAGTAACATTTTGTATGCGATGCATTAGACACTTAACATGGACTTGGATCATGCATGTTTGCTAACTAGTTTATTATTTTGGCACGGAGTACTAGGTAAGCTTTTATGCTTTAGCATATCGCATGCGTGTGAGTGTTGCCATGACAGTATGATTACCATGAGGCTAGCTGCTTATGTGATATAACTGCTTAAATGACTGTGGATGGAGGTTGAATTACCTAAATTGGAATAATGCATTAAAACTGTGAGTTTTAAGCCCACTAGATAGTGGCAAAATCATCTTTTCTAAAAGCCCACTTGAGGGTGACAAAATCTGCATTTTAGCCTACTTGCGAGTAGCAAACCATTTTCAAAAATGTTTTGTTCCAATTTGGGTGATTTGGTCTATACTTGTTTGCTGCGCGCACAACATAGTAATTCCAGGCTAATAACCGGTTTAAGAACACGTAACGTTTTCAAAATTGTATATCACGGTTAGTAGAGGCCGGTCTTCGGACCGGGCGAAAGGGGGTGCTCATAGCTGACCTTCCCCGATCGTACCCAAGCTCCCGAGCCGAGACAACTCCGGTGATGACGGACATGTGGCCTTCGGCACCGAGTCAGGGTTTCCTAAATTCTCCCATAAAAAATATTTAGGTGGCGACTCTGTATCTGGCAAAGCAGTCCATGTTTGGCACTACTTTTTCAAAAATCTGTTTCTCAAAACGATTTGCCAGATTTGGACTCTTTGGTTCAGATTAAGAACCGTGACACAAATCGAGTCCGAACTGTAGCATGAGGCCCACGCGGGCGCGTCTACAGTATGTCACAACATATGAGGTCTTCTGAAAACATACAAGTCATGTACCATATCTTACAAATACTTATAGCATAGTGTTGTGTAATATTATGAATCTGTACATTCCTTTTAAAAAGTAGTCAGTAAAATAAACCATACACATATTCCTACAAAATGTCTGATTCGAACAAGATTGAAGCTATTGTTGAAGCTCATGTTGCTCCTGTATTGCAGCAGTTGCAAGATATCTACGAAAGGCTGAATGAAGTGGACACACGGTTGTCAAGTTTAGAGCGGCAAGTCGGCGCTATGAAGCAGAACGTTGATTGGCTGACCGATGACAAATTGGCGGCGGACGAAGCGAAGTCTGATAAGACAATGGATGAGGACAGTCAATCAGACAGTACGGACAACTCCTCAGAAGACGCTGCTGATGATGCAGCAGATATGTAAATTTATTTTATTTTTTTTAACCTTTCCTATAAGCCATGAAAGTTTTGTTTTGGCTGGAGTCATATGTGCTAATGGGCTGATATATAACTTACCTACAAAGAGTATTGAGTTTTCATTCAAAATGTGGTTGGTTTCATTTCTGAAAATTAATTTTCCCTTTTTTGTAATTAAATTATAAATTCATTTCGGTAACAAACAAAAAATATAACTACGACAGCAGCCAGTAAAAACAATTTCATTATAAATTCATTTTGTAATTATATTAGTTTTTATTTATTTTTAAAAAGTTCAAATTGCTTTTTTATTACAGTTGCGACATCGAAGTGATGCTGACAAATTGGGCAGCAAGTACATTCCAAATATGAGTAAAAAAAGCAGCCGTAAATTATATTTGTTTCAGTTGCATTCATCCGAACAAGAAACATGCGTAAACAAAATCCGAACTAAGACAGCAGCCACATCGACATGTTCGATCCATGTTTACATTTGACTTGCACTTTGCAGTTAGTCCATCTTTACATCGTCCACCAAAAACAATACTGGGGAGCCATAATTAACATCCATATTGAAATCAAAGAATAAAAAATTGGTGAAGTCCTGTTGGCACCCAAATTACTGCCGTACTGGCAGCCCATTCCCATCACTGGCCTAGCTTGTGACATTGCTCATATGAAGGCACTCCCGGTACTCTGCGATCTTTACATTATTGACGTCCATAACGATGTCAACCAACAACTTATGACACACGGAGGGAGCAAACTTTGTACAGAAAGATCATAAGACAAATCAGTTAAAATTGCAGGACATACAAGGAAGGATTTGATTGACAAATGGAAATGAAGCGGTAGAATGTACCTTGTGTGGACCGGGGCTTAAATCAGGTTACTGTATGAATTTGATGACGAACATCCCACAGTCAAACGTGCTACAAAAATAATTTCACATTAAAGTTGTCGTCAATGTCAGTAGGTTCATTAAATCAGTCATGCAGCATACACATTAATGTGAGGGAGGGATTGTGGATTACTCGTCCAGTTGTTGTACTGGCCTCTCATCTAACATGCAGAGGTGGAAGCTACGCACGTCTGTAACATAATCATTTCGAAAGTGTAGTTGTAGCAAGTCGTGCATACTTTGAACCTGTTCCACAAGGTTGAATTTGGTTTATGTAAAAGATGTTCAAGTTTGTTATAGTGTTCAGAAATGCACCAGAAGGACATACCAAAATTTTAGCCGCATTTAGTTGCCTTTTGTTCGGTCGGTTGGATGGGACCGAGTCAAATAGGTAGGCTACACGGTCCACCATATCAATTTTAACGCACAACCAATGCACTCCTCTGTAATTGAAAGGCATGTAAATCTACACGTAAACACAAGGGCAGACCTTGTTTAGAGGCCATGTAAACATGTAATGGCTTACATATTTTCGTTTTAATATAACGGGATGAACATTGATATTACCCTCTGGCATGCATCAATCGCACCAGTGTATTTGTCATGTCCGAAAAATGATGTCACGGTATGTTCATGGTGCAGAGGTTGCGTATCTTTATTTAGAATCAAAGTCTGCATGTGTAATGCATAAAGGTCATTGACGGAAACATTTGTCAAAATATGTCATACACAAAACACAACGTAGCTTTAAACACTTACTTACCGACAGATATACGGGAAAGAACCAATCAGTGTGCCTCCCGTCATTGTGTAAATCCCTCTGCCGATTAGTCAATTGCACCACCACCAAGTTGATTGGCTGGAACATTGTATGTAAGACACAAGGCAAGTTGATTAGAAAGGTTTCTGAGTTCAGGGGTACTGAAAAACGCAGCTTCATATTTGCGCAGCCAACACTTACAGTGTCAGATAGCCACGACCCCGGTTTGAGCGTGCGCATGTCACGCCGGGTACCAACTTCGCATGCCCGTCCATGAAGATTCATGGAAACAACAATGTCCCTACAAGCAAAAATGATCCTTCGAACGATAGTTATTTCACAGTGGACTGTCATTTAAAATTTGCAAGTAGTAAACGAAACAATACATTTCATTTTTGCTATCGTCAAATACATAGTCAAGAAGTTTTTGTTCCTCCGCTGATAACAACCCTTCGCTGTCCAACATCCTGAACGAGTCCTACAAAAATAAACAGCCAACTAACACTACACATTTCATTAAAAAAATTTAAGCTTACATTACACGGTCGGTAGTCATAAAAAAGAACGTGAAATGATGTATAAACTGTGAGCCTCAGAGTTCTCCAAACTTGTGATGCTTGGTGCGGAGTTTGTTAGAAATGTGTACAAACATATGCCAGCAGTCATAACTGCAAACATGCAATTGTTTGACGAGTAGTACAATACAACACAGATTATTGTAAAATTACTGATTCACATTATTGATGTGGGCATGAATTGGGTATTCAGAACTTGTGGGGCATTAAAGGCAGTATTTGTGCCTTGTTCACCTTATCCACACCATCAACATCCACAGGTGAATTGATGTTGTCAACTCCACTATTTGTTTTACTATCGATGCACCGAACCATATCCCCGACCTCAGTGGCTTGAACTCCACTTCCGCGCATTTTCCCTTTCCCTTTTCCTTTTCCTTTTCCTCTTCCCTTTGCACTTCCTCTAACGATTCCAGTTGCTCCCAATGGTTTGCCAAGCTTAGTAGGAGAAGTATGCACATCACACGGCACGTTCTTTACGGCCACTGACTGAAGGACAGGAGTGTATTTATCTTCAGTTTCGTATGTTTTTCCTGACTGAAGGCCTCCCTTCTTCTGGTTGTCCCCACATTCTTCGATGTTCAGCTTGTGCCCATCATGGAAATGACTTTTGTCCCTTGCCAAGGTTCCCTTCAAATTCTGTTGTTGGTGATCTGAAATATTACACTCCATTGGGTTAACTTCGTCAAATGGTTTGACTACGCTATCGCCATGCGCCTCGACTCCAACAACAAGGTCCACACCCTGTTTGTCCACGCCTGCCGGTTGTAGTGTAGAGAATATACCTTTGATGAGGTGGTGTAGCATTTGCTTCAGTTCACCTAAATTGGTTTGTTCAGTGAACGGTTCGTTGCAGCCCAAACTGAAACATTGAAGCAGTTGCTTCAGCATTTCCTTCAGTTCGGCAACATTGGAGGAGAGGTTAATGATACATACATCATTGCCTTCTACCTAATCATACATACACATTCGTGAACTTAGTCTTATAAATCATCGGTAAAATGATGTGGCTCAACTGTGCCAAAATTGCGTAATGCTTGGATAGATTACCTTGTCATTGTCAACAACTTGCTTGCCTTGGAAATGTCGCAACATCTCCATTAAATCTGTTTGGTTGTGGATAACTTGCTTCATCATTTCCTTCAGTTCACGAATATCAGACTCCAAATTGCTCATACGGACTTCATTGTACTGTCCTTTTTGTTGGTTCTCGACATGGCATGCATCCATGTCAGCATCATCGGCGTCGCTTTCGTTGTTACTGTAATCAAACTCCACCTAATCATAGAAACAGATAAATCAAGTCTGACATTGTATGTTGAAGACAAGTGGGTCGATGGTGTGAAATGTGCACAGTGGTTGGAGTGCTTACCGCAATTGTTGGGAAATTTTGCTTCCTTCTGATACATCGCAGCGTCTCCCGTACTTGGGTATCACCCCAATCATGTAGCCGAGGTGTGGACCGCGTCGTAGTCGAGCTCAGACAAACACAATCAAGGTACAATAGCTGTGGACATTAAGGGGCACACTATAATTAAGTTATTCTTCCCACAAAAATAAACTATATTCAGTAACAATGACATTCATTCTTCTCAATTTTGCAGCGGAACGTACATAGAATACCGCTTTTGTTTAGGATGCTGTCAACTTTATAGTCACATATCATGCAATGTTTTTTGGGGAAAAAATTGTACAGCACACCAAGGACTTTATTGATGAAACCAAGAAAATTTGTTATGTACATGTTTGTATATATGAATGGCTGCAACCCAAAAGACCTTTCCCAGAATCAATACGTTTGGTTTGGTAATGGTCGTATCAAGGTTTCTTCTGTATATTATTCTTCAACTCTGCGTACAAATGTGTATAATATTTCCTGTGTCATGAATTCTGCGTCTGATTGATTATTCCAAACCGATGAAGATCAATCAATTATGTTCCCCTCTTCGCAACGTAGTTTTAATTGGTTCCTCCATTGAGGTCCGGCATACTGTTTTCCCTATACTCTTTGTTCTTAAATTCATGACGGTAGTCGCAGAAAATATATTTCTGGGACTACCATACTTGGTCAGGAAGAGTGTTGTTTGTCGTACTCACAAAGCAGGTAACATTGTATGTCCCAATCAAGGCCAATTTGTTGAACCATGACAGAACAATGCATGAAACATATGAACGGGGGAATGGAAACAAAAGATCGAGTTATTGGCATACCATTAGTAGGAAAACATATCCAGTTGCACCGCGATGACCTTTGTACTTGCGAACACCGTTGTGAAGGAATTGCAGTGTCAACTTTGCCCAATTACAAGCTCGCATACGATTCACGTCCTTCACGGCATGAACGAACGATGGCTTTAAGCCGGTCATTGTGGTAGGACACAACATGGCCCCCAACACGTACAACGCAAATTTCCTCCGAAACTCATCCTCCGCACCATCAGTCTCGATCAGATAAAGTCTCAACTTGTTCAAAGGAATGACTCTGTTAACAACTCCAACCTCATCATAGATATTGGGATATGCTTCTAATGACCCAGCTAACTGTACGTCATCGCCTTCACACCGTATTCCCAATAAAACATTAACTGCCTTACAGGTGAGCCTGACTTGACAACCATGAACATTCAATGAACTACTGTCAAGATCGAAGTTCTGTACCAACCATGCGCAGAAGTTGTGATCTATACGTGTACACTTCATCCCCAGGAGGCCAGCAAACCCAATGTCTATGACTGCCTGCTTTTGTGCTTCGTTAAACCGGTTAACTAGCTCAACAATTGACTTCAATGATATGCGGAGTTGCCTTTTACCCTGCACATTTTTTACCCTTAAATTAATACAAAAAAACAACCAACAATGTCAGCAAAGCAGGACCTAGCCAAATGCATTTACGAAAACATGAAGTACGTAATGACCTTTTCAGACTTGGGTGCACATGGTACTACTTTGGCGTGTTCCTCGGCACTCGCCTTAGCCATTTCCGCAAACCTCTTTTTCTCATTAGAGGGGAGTGCCTTCCACCTTTCCCCAATCTCCTTTCTACTCTTTAACCAAGAAAGTGACAGACGTACAAGACAAGTAAGAAGTATGAGTCCAAAATAACTGTAACTACAACTTTATGCCAAACGCAATCCGCGTGCATTGTTGGTAATTAAATAAGATTGCAAATACAAATAACAGTTATAGGAAAAAGTCAGCGACAAAACGTAGCTGGACTTTTACAACGAATTGAAATTTACAAAAACAATAGGAAGGTGACATTATTACATGCTACAATCCTACAAACGTGAAACAATCACAAGCCCACTACGACCATTCAATACAACGTGTGGATTGCAACCCAGCGATTTGTTTCCATCATAGTGTATTATAGAGAATACAGATTTCGACACTCACCATTTTTCGTCGAGCGTTGTCTGGCCCTTGCATTTCCTTGAATTGTTGCTGGCTGCATGCAAGCATGGTGAAGCTTATCATCACTAAATCTTAAATATGAATACATATATATATGCAAGTTTTTATGTCAAGCTGGCCCCGAAATCGACATAAGACACCTTTCGTACATCCGGGACTGAATCGACACCAATTTAAACATTTTCAAACATGCGGAACGAAACCAATTTCAAACATCACAAACTGAACTTCGACAAGGCGCGTAATTTCAGTACGAAAAATGTAATTCTAGATTGTCAACATGAACAACTAGTACCTGTAACAAATGAATGGTGCAACTGGCCGCTTTCGACAAGAGCCAGCAATAGTGTCAGACATTTGGATATGTTGTTCGACAATTGTCTTCAATCTTTTCCTTCCCCTTCATGAAAGAGCAAATCATACAAATTAGATTAAAGGGAAAATTACAGGGATGGTGTACACATTTTGTCCGTTGTCTAATTTGGATCGATGCACTTTAAACTCCCTCAATTCTGACAGTCCATTTTAAATTTCCTGGACATTTTTGGTGAAATTGCTAATACCGTTTGTGATTTTTAAAACAAATATTGTAATGTCAATTGATTGAGAATATGTAAGTTCAGTAAAGTTATAAGTTGACTACTACAAAAAGTACAGTTGCCACGTATATGCATATTGTCTGATACAAAACAGTTAAGAGTTGTAATCAAATGGACGTAATTGATACAAAAATTCACAATTGATGATGCAAAGCGAGGCCATTCAAAATTTGTGCAAAACAAATAACATAAACACAAAAGTACATGGGCTGCTGTAAGAATTGATCCCGAAAAAAAATCAGCGTATTCCTTGGTGATGGATTTTGTTTGTTTACAAACATATGTACGAAACCAACTGGTAGCAAGTCTTGAAGGAGAAAACTAACATTGTTGGTGCGAGGTGACCAATATCCATCAGATGCAATGATGACAATTCCTGCAAAGTATTCCAATCAATACTTACAAAAACACAAACAAACGGCTGCAACATGTGGCTGTTAACCAGAAAATTTTGCGTAAACACAAACAACAACACGCATAATTTCCTAACACTTACACAGATTTTGAAACGGACAAAAGAAAGGACACACATCAAAATTTTGCATTTAGTTCACACAGCTTACAATTGAAATAATTATGTGTACAAGCGATAAATGCATAATTTTCCAAAAATTGAAGACGAATGACTACATTTTGTTTTTCATTTAGTGCAGAAGGAGTACACACACATACTTTTATGAAGGCCCGACTACAAAGAACAAAGAAGTAACTGAACTATTTCATGACGGGGTTAAACAATCTGGACACGATTCTGCTGTCAGTCAAATTGGTGCTCATCCCAGGCACAATAACCAGATGAAACCCTATCAAGTTGAGGGCTTCAATTTCCTACTGAGCAACTTGGTTGCAGAGAATCGAGGTGGCTGCATCCTGGCCCATGCTCCATTACCTTCGGGTGCTCAGACAGTGGGCAGATTAGAGAAGAATACTTTTCCGAGCATACAAGCAAGTTTCTTCAATTGTATGTGACAATGAAACAAGCAAGACTGCCGCTGCCGGCCAACAAATATTACTAACGTACCCATCCATTCTCATTCTGGACGAAGGTCATACTCCCACAAATGAAAGTACGCATTTCATGAACTCGCTCAATAAAGTCCAAACAGCCCGCAACTCATGAATGGCAGCTACCTTCCTCTTGAAATGTAACTGCTATTCAACAGCAAGATGATAACTTCAAGAGAAAGGTTACCGCCATTCAAGAGTTACGTGCAATGACAGGCAAGGCTGTCCATTTCTATGCATGAGATTTTCTTCGTGAATTGCGTGGGCTTGTTGACTTTTCTGAATTTCTTCACGTCAGCCCTACGATAGTTCGTGAAGTTGAAGAACTGAACAAATTAGTTAAGAAGTTGAACATCACCTGGGATGGGAGCACACTCTATATGCACGCACAGTTGAGATCCCTCCTAAAGAGTTCACCTACAGACACGTCAAACACAGAAACAGAGGGCATTGACGATGCCCGGATGGACCACATCTTAGAAAAGTTGGATATTAGAGAAGGACTGAAGGCAAACTTCTTCCTTAATCTGTTAGGCTTGTCCGAATCAGGTGGGGAGAAGGTATTGGTTTTCAGCCATCGTGTTCACCCGCTTAAGTTGTTGGAAAGGCTAGCCATGAAAGTGAAGGCTTCAACTCTGGATTCAGAATTGGGTGTGGGGAACGAATAGCTCTCTACAAAATTTGGAAATCGTTATCCTCATTTCAGCTCTTTCAATTGGCTTTCCTATGTTTTAAGTTGAATATCGTCAACTATGCATGAACTTCAACACTGAAACAAACAGTTGTTTCCTGTGTTACACGGACTCGGGTACGGGTGCCGGGTGCGGGTATGTATGTACAAGTCCGACTCATTAAATCTTAACCCTACATTCAATGGTACGCGGTTTGGGGAAAAAATATCATATTTTTAATCTAATATGTGACATAAAATGGTACTATATGTAACTTACAGTGTCAAAATGACATTTATAGTAATTTGACAATAATTTGCACATATAATAATTGTGTTATATACAATTATATAAGAAGTGTCTGTTTTTCAAGTATCCGACACATATCTCATACCCTTGTCCGACTCTCAGGTGTCCGACACAGGTATTTGATCTATTTTGAAGACTCCGTGTAACACAGATTGTTTCTAAACATAAGTTCCGGCAATATAAAAGCACCGAGTACTACAAAATTGAAAGCAGAATTCAACCGAGTGTGCTAGCCGTTGTAGGATCAAGATTAGTCATTGTTTGTTTATCGAGTTTCTTATTTTTGCTTTCTTGGCTACTCTTAAAAAAAAAATTATTTTTCCCATGCCAACATTACACAAATTTTTTTTAAAGTCTCTTTTGTTATATATAACATAACCTAACAAGTTCGCTATGTAAATGCAGAACACCTTTTATGCTTGTTGCTAACTACTATGATACTTATGTTCAACTTGCAGCACTGGTAGCAGAGGGAAGATTCCTATTCGAAAGGGAGAAAATACAAAAATCGAGTACAGAACAGTTCCTATTGGGTCGATTTCGGTTAGCAGAGGGAAAAGTTCCTATTCGAATAACACAAAATACGGAAATGGAGTACACAACTGTTCCTATTGGGTCGATTTCGGGTTGGGTGTGAAGGTATATGCGAATGAAAGAAGACAAACAAGGAGACAGAGAATGTACCAGCACGAAATAAAGGAAATACCAACCGGCGCAGACAAACCGACGGTGGTGCTCGATTAACCCTTGCGGTTGTGCTCCACCAACAAAAATCAACTTCAAAAAAGAATTTATGCATCCACTTCCCTGGCTAGCCTTCCCAAGAACTTAAGCTTTGTTCTTTCAATATGATTTTTGCCCTCAAATGTTTTTCTCTGTAAAACCCTACAGCTACGAAGAAATGGAACAACGGAGAGACGGGGAGAGAGAAAGACAAACAAAGAGAGAGGTCCGAGATGGAAGAGAGACGGACGGGCCGAGGGAACTTACACCTCTTCTGAACACTTCGGCATTTTTGAAAATTTTATACTTTATCTGACAACTTACACATTTTTATGAAAAGTGACATCATTTATAAATTAATTTTCTTCATAAAAGTTACACCTTGGAACTTATATCTTTTTGTAAAAACGAAACATTCAGCTTGATTGGTCTTCTTTGAGAACTTATATCTTTTGTAAAAACGAAACATTCAGCTTTTGGTCTTGTTTGGGAACTTATATCTTTCATAAAAACAAAACATTCAGCTTCGATGATTGGTCTTCTTTGGGAACTTATACATTTTGTAAAAACTAACAAAGTTTACACCAATTCCTAAATTTTACACCTTTTCAAAAAATTTACACCTTTTCTCGGAAATATTTACAACTTTTTTGAAAAATTACACATTTTGTGGAAAAACCTCTTTCATAAAATTTACACTTATTATTTGAAGTTACACCTTTAGTGAAAAACAAAACTTACATCTTTTGTAAGGTCATTTACACCTTCATTGGAAAAACATACACCATATTTGAAAATGTTATACCTTTTGTCAAATAATTTCTTTTAACAAACTTTATCAAAAGTATATTTTCCATAAAACGTGTAAATTTTCAAAAAAGGTCTAATTGACTTCACCAAAGATGTAACTCCTATTTACAAGGTGTAAATTTTTTTAAACATTTTGTTTCACAAAAGGAGTACCTTTTTAGAAGAGGTGTAAGTTTTTAAAATAATGAGTAAAGTTTTTAAAAAGGTGTAAGTTTTGCTGGCAGAAAAGGTGTAATATCTCATAAAAAGTGTAAATTATATGAAAAAGGTTATTCACAAAAGCAGTAACCATTCAGAAACGGTGTAAGTATTCCCACAAAAAGGTGTAATCATTCATAAAAGGTTAATGTTTTTAACAAAATGGATAAATTTTATGCAAATATTCCTTCCATGAAAGGTGTATATTTTCAAAAACATGTATGTGGTTTTCACAAAAGATGGAAGTTATGTCACAAATGGTGTAACTTCCCATTAAAGGTGTAAATTTTATGGAAAATATAATTCAGATTTCCATAAAAAGTGTAAACATGTTCCGAAAAGATGTAACTTATTTCACAAAATGTGTAAGTTCTAATGAAAGGTGTATATTTTGTTCCTAAAAATGTTTCACAAACAGAGTAACTTCTCATAAAAGGTTTAATTATTTCCACCAAAATGTGTAAATTTTTAAAAAAAAATTAAGCTTCTAACAAAAGGTTTTAACCTATATGAAAACATATTTTCCTTACGTATAAATTTTTTCACATAAAAAGTCTGTTTCAGAGAAGACGAGTTTGGTAGGGCTTGGAATAGCGACTCCAAGTCCAAATCCAACCAAGTATGTCAATGTAAAAGAGAACCGTTTGTAATATAGAGCAACGGACAGACAGAGAGAGAGAAAGATAGACTGAGATCAACAGACACAGAGACCTAGATGGACAGTGATCGACAGAGACAGCCAGACCGAGATCGACAGAGAGGGATCGAAATCGACAGAGATCGACAGAGAAGAGACCCACATGGACACAAATAGACCAAGATCGCTGGAGACAGACCGAGATAGACAGAAAGAGACCGACATCGACGGAGAATAGGCCAACATCGACAGAGAGAGGCCAAGATCAATAGCCAGAGACAAAAAAACAACCTTTGATTTAAGGCGGCGGTGGCCGTGGAAGTGGCGATGTCAGACGGCAGTGAGCACCGGAGGCCACCAACGCTTGGGTGGTCAGCGGGGGTCACGAACCCTTTGATTTGTTCAGTGGTTGTCCCAATTTGTTTATGAACACTTTGAAGTGTTACTCCTTTTGTGTTTATGAACACTTTGAAGTGTTACTCCTTTTGTGTTTATGAACACTTTGAAATGTTACTCCTTTTCTGGTTATGAACACTTTGAAATGTTACTCCTTTTCTGGTTATGAACACTTTGAAATGTTACTCCTTTTGTGAAATAATTTTTTCCATACAATTTATACTTTTTGTTGAAATTTACACCTTTTTTGAAAGCCCAACTTAAACCTTTTTCAAAAGTCACTTACATCTTTTGTGGAAAAAAAAATTCATCAAATTTATATCTTTTGCTAAAATTTACACCATTTCGTGGAAGTGCTTATATCTTTCTAAAAAGTTACTCATTTTGTGAAACTATTTATCTCGTCAGATTTATACTTTTTTTTCGAACATACACCTTTTGTGAAAGCAAAACTTAAGCCTTTTTCTGAAGTCAGTTATATCTTTTGTGAAAAAAAAAATTCATCGAATTTACAGATTTTGCCTAAACTTACACTTTGTCGTGAAAAAGCTTACACCGTTGCTGAAAAGTTACTCCTTTTGCGAAAGAATTTTTGTCATAAGATTTATATATTTTTTAAACTTACACCTTTTCTGAAAGCCCAACTTAAACCTTTTTCTGAAGTCACTTATATCTTTTTTGGAAAAAAAAATTTGATGAAATTTACACATTTTGCCTCAACTTACAGCTTTTCGTGAAAAAACTTACACCGTTACTGAAAAGTTACTCCTTTTGTGAAAGAATTTTTGGAATAAAATTTATACCTTTTATGAAACTTACACCTTTTCTGAAAGCCCAACTTAAACCTTTTTCTAAAGTCTCTTACATCTTTTGTGAAAAAAAAAAAACATTCATATAATTTACACCTTTTGCTAAAATTTACACCTTTTCGTGAAAGTGCTTATATCTTTTCTGAAAAGTTACTCATTTTGTGAAATAATTTTGAAATTATTGTAAGTTCAAAAGGCGTAAGTATTATGTGTAAGTTGTCAAAAAATTCAAAAGACGTAAGTATTATGTGTAAGTTGTAATATGGTGTAACTTTCAAAAAAGTTATAACTTGTTTTACAAAAGATGTAAGTATTATGTGTAAGTTGTCATTCATGTATGGTGTAACTTTCAGAAAAATATAACTTGTTTTACAAAAGATGTAAGTATTATGTGTAAGTGACAAAATTTTATGAAATCAAAATTTTCACATATGGTGTAACTTTCTGAAAATGTGTAACTTTCAGAAAAGGTATAACTAGTTTTACAAAAGATATCAGTATCATGTGTAAGTTGTCATTCACCTATGGTGTAACTTCCAGAAAATGTATAACTTATTTTACAAAAGATGTAATTTTTTTTACAACTTACATATAATACTTACGCCTTTTGAACTTACAATAATTTCAAAATCATTTCACAAAATGAGTAACTTTTCAGAAAAGATATAAGTACTTCCACGAAAATGTGTAAATTTTAGCAAAAGATATAAATTTTACGAATTTTTTTTCCCACAAAAGATGTAAGTTACTTAAGAAAAAGTTTAAGTTTGGCTTTCAGAAAAGGTGTAAGTTCCATAAAAGGTATAAATCTTATTACAAAAATTCTTGCACAAAAGGATAACTTTTCAGCAACGCTGTAAGTTTTTTCACGAAAAACTGTAAGTTTAGGCAAAATGTGTAAATTTCATCAATTTTTTTTTCCACAAAAGATACTTCTCACAGGAGGTTTAAGTATTTCAACGAAAAGGTGTAAATTTTAAAAAATAAATTATTTCACAAATGTTTAACTTTCCATAAATAGTGTAAGTGTTTTCACGGGAGATGTAAGTAACTTCGCAAAACCTGTAAGTTCCTAAATCCAATCAAACTATATTTGTCTTCTTCAAATAATGGCAATGTAAGAGAGAAGGGCATTTCGGAGGGCTTGGTCTTTCTCTTAGTAGAAGTCCATTTCAGAGAAGACGAGTTTGGGAGGACTTGGAATAGCGACTCCAAGTCCAAATCCAACGAAGAATGTCAATGTAAAAGAGAACCGTTTTAAATATAGAGCAACGGACTGACAGAGAGAGATAGACTAAGATCAACAGACAGAGACCTAGATGGACAGTGATCGACAGAGAGGGACCGAATCGACAGAGACAGCCAAACCGAGATCGACAGAGAGGGACCGAATCGACAGAGACAGCCAGACCGAGATCGACAGAGACGGACCAAATCGACAGACACAGCCAGACCGAGATCGACAGAGACGGACCAAATTGATAGAGAAGAGACCACATGGACACAGACAGACCAAGATCGCTGGAGACAGACCGAGAGAGACCGACATCGACAGAGAAAGACCAAGATTGATAGCTAGAGAGAAAAAAACCTTTGATTTGCGGCGGCGGTGGCCGTGGCCGTGGAGGCGGCGGTGGCCGTGGAGGTGGCGACGGCAATGAGCACCGGAGGCCACCGACGCTCGGGTGGTCAGCGGGGGTCACGAACCCTTTGATTTGTTTAGTGGTTTTCCCAATTTGTTTATGAACACTTTGAAGTGTTACTCCTTTTGTGGTTATGAACACTTTGAAATGTCACTCCTTTTGTGTTTATGAACACTTTGAAATGTTACTCCTTTTGTGAAATTACTTTTTCCATAAAATTTATACTTTTTATTTAAATTTACACTTTTTGTGAAAGCCAAACTTAAACATTTTTCTGAAGTCACTTATATATTTTGTGAAAAAAAAAAATTCATCAAATTTACACATTTTGCTAAAACTTACACCTTTTTGTGAAAACACTTACACTGCTGCGGCAAAGTTACTCCTTTTGTGAAAGAATTTTTGTCATAAGATTTATACATTTTCTTGAAACTTACACTTTTTGTGAAAGCCAAACTTAAACATTTTTCTGAAGTCACTTATATATTTTGTGGGAAAAAAAAATCATCAAATTTATACATTTCGCTAAAACTTACACCTTTTTGTAAAAACACTTATACCGCTGCGGTAAAGTTACTCCTTTTGTGAAAGAATTTTTGTCATAAGATTTATACCTTTTCTTGAAACTTACACCTTTTGTGAAAGCCAAACTTAAACATTTTTCTCAAGTCACTTATATATTTTGTGGGAAAAAAAAAATCATCAAATTTACACATTTTGCTAAAACTTACACCTTTTCGTGAAAATGTTTACACCGTGCCGAAAAGTTATTCCTTTTGTAAAAGAATTTTTGTCATAAGATTTATACATTTTCTTGAAACATACACCTTTTGTGAAAGCCAAACTTAAACATTTTTCTCAAGTCACTTATATATTTTGTGGAAAAAAAAATTCATCAAATTTACACATTTTCTAAAACTTACACCTTTTCATGAAAATACTTACACCGTGGCGGAAAAGTTACTCCTTTTTTGAAAGAATTTTTGTCATAAGATTTATACCTTTTCTTAAAACATACACTTTTTGTAAAAGCCCAACTTAAACATTTTTCTGAAGTCACTTATATCTTTTGTGAAAAAAAAAATTTGTAAAATTTATATCTTTTGCTAAAATTTATATGGTGTAACTTTCAGAAAAAGTATAACTTGTTTTACAAAAGATATAAGTATTATGTGTAAGTTGTCATTCACGTATGGTGTAACTTTTAGAAAAGTATAACTTGTTTTACAAAAGCCGTAAGTATTATGTGTAAGTTGTCAAAATTTTTTGAAATAAAATTTTTCACATATGGTGTAACTTTCAGAAAATGTATAACTTTTTTTACAAAAGATATAAGTGTTATGTGTAAATTGTCATTCACATATGGTGTAACTTTCAGAAAATGTATAACTTGTTTTACAAAAAATGTAAGTATTACGTGTAAGTTGTCAAAATTTTATGAAATAAAATGTTCCACATATGGTGTAACTTTGACAAAAGGTATAACTTGTTTTACAAAAGATGTAAGTATTATGTGTAAGTTGTCAAAAGTTACGCCTTTGGTGAGTAATTTTACAAAAGTTGTAAGTTGTCAGAAAAGTGTAAGAACTTTCACAAAAAAGTGTAAGTTCTCATAAAATGTGTAAGTTTTCACAAAAGCAGTAAATTTTCACAAATTGTGTAAATTTTCAAAAATCCCTTACGCTTTTTTCTGAAATTACTTAGGCCTTTTGTTAAAATTTACGCCTTCTGTGAAAATTTACACATTTTGTAAAATTATACATTTTCTGACAAAATTACACTTTTAGTCATATAATATATTCTTTTATTCGTTTACCTGTTGGTGAAGCAGGTCACCAATGTGTTAGTTTTTAAATATTTGGGTATAACTCAATACCCAAAAAGATGTAAAGATAACATAGAAAGATGTAAGTGCCTTGCATACCATATGCAAGACACACTTAAGAAAAACTTTTTATTGTTTTGAATCTTTTAATTTTGGGTGACAGGACAAATAAAAGGGCACCTTTCTCAATCCCATTGGCCCTATTAAAAAGTATCCGTTACAAACTCGAACGTTAAGCCTACCGTTAGGAACTAACTTTTTAAATCCACACATTTTCTTTTACGACTGGAGAATCAGATACTTCCACATAAACAACCTCCCTTGGCCTCTGGTGAGTTCCTATATATTCTAACCTTGGTGTTCCTCTCTATCTGCATCCTCGTATTCTCGAAGCTTCACACCCTTCTCTCTCTCTCTCTCTCTCTCTCTCTCTCTCAGCAGTTTGTTTTCAAGAAAGGAGGAGAGATGGGTATGGTTGTGGTGATCTCACTGCCATTGATTCTCTTCTCAATACTGCTTGGTTTTGGGTGTTATTTTCTGGGTAGAGCCAAAGGAAGAAAAGAAGCCTACAACCATGCTCAAGTTTTTGGGGTACCAACACCACCGCCTGGTAGCACCGGTACTGCTTCACCCCCTCCAACCCATTTCAAGCTAGACAACTCCACCATTGTTTAATCACCCGACACACAAACCCAAAAAAAAAAAATCTGTTAATTTATTGATTTGTTATGTAGAGTACATCTTGTTCTTTCCAGCGGAACTTTGTGCACTAAGTCATCTTTGTATTGGGTTGTTTGTTTGTTTGATGATAGTAAAAAAGCCCAATTGGTGTGGGCATACATTGGTTTGATGGAAATTGGTTGCATGATGAAATGAAATAATGAGATTGTTATAAAGTTATAATTTTTTTTATTTAACTTTTGCTGTGAAAAATAAAATGATATTACATCAGTTTTTATAAAAGTAAAATGCTTTACAAACTAATAAATTTTATAAAAGTATTATTTATTGATGTAACATTTATCATATTATTAAAGTAATTAATGTTGGTCATTGTTTAAGCAGTCAATAGAAGCCTCCAAAATTGTCAATACTCCTTAATTATCAATTAAACATGTTGATGTGGAGCTTCCAAACTATTAAAGTTGTATAGAAATCATAGATTTTGATATAAATTTTGGAAAGAAAAAGAAAAAAATGTAAATCTTTTTGTAAATAAAATATTAGTTTTTTTTTTCCCTCCATGTGTGCAACTCAAAGCACACCCACAGGAACTTTTGAGTCGTACCCCACCACACAAAGAGCTTTACATTTTTTTTTTTGATTTTCTACTCTGCATTGTTATTTCTCCTTGGAAATAATACCATGTGCACAATATCACAGTGGTACTCTGAAGTTTTGAATAATTATTTAAAATAGTTACTCTCAGAATGTGAGATGTATATAGGAGAATTCTATTATTATATACATCTTATATTATACACTTTTAGTTACGTCATTTTCGTTTTTAGTTATGATCAATTTTCTTCTTTAGTTATGATATTATTTTGAATTATTTGGTTTGGACTTTTTTGTGTTTGGTTATGATTTTTTTTTTTTTCTAAAGTAATGACTCAAAAAATATGAAATTATATCATTTTTATTATACTCAAATTTTGTGCTCGTTCATGGTGTTTGAGCCCAATAAGTCTGGGTTTGGTGTAAATTGAGTAGTATGATGAAATTATAAGATTGTTATAAAGTTGGATTTTTAATATTTAACCTTTCACTATGAAAAATTAAATGATATTAAATCGGTTTTTGCAATTAGTTTTGATGATGTATCGGTTCCCGGGTGAATGGGTCGGACCGGCCCAGGCTCTTCAGGCTCCGGCTCAAGAAGGAGACTCCGTCAGATGACCTGCATGCAAGTTCGGGGGGGAACGGGGTAGTCCCCCAGTGAACCCTCCGGTGAAAGAATTAGTAGAGCAGAGTATAAAAAAAACTGTATATCGAGAGATCAAGAGCGAGATCACTTAACCTTTTTCTTTCCTCTTATCCTTGCTTATATCCTTTTGTCATCATTTTTCCTGTCTCCTGTGACGTGCTTTTTTCGCCGAAAGCCTGTGCCATAGCTCATCTTGTTTAGGGTGATGGAGGCTCTGTTCCGGCGGGGAGTGTTGTTGTAATAAATGCTGTGATGGGTTGCATTAATGGTGATGTGTTGTGATAATAACTCTGCAGATCTTTGTCTGCTGATGTGGCCCGTGTCCCACCTGCCGTGTGCCTAAATGCCGTTGGCCCTTCATGTCTAGGTGGCCTCCAGCTGTTCTGGGCCTTGTCAACCGGGTTGTGCCATTGGCCCCAAGCGATGGGTTCGGGGTGGTTTGCCGTGGGCCGTATGCCTTGTGGGCCTATCCATGTCAGTAGTCCCCCATTTCCGAGTGCAGCTTTAGACCAACGAAGGGAATAGTAAGAAGGGAGAGAAGTGTGAAACGAGTGGAGAGGCTGACTGGAAGGTGTGCCGACTGCGAGGATAGCCGAGCGGGAGAGGTCGACCGTGAGGCGGGCCGACCACGAGGGTGGCCGAGCGGGAGGGGTCGACCGTAAGGCGGGGCGACCACGAGGGTGACCGAGCGGGAGGGGTCGACCAAGAGGCGTGCCGACCACGAGGGTGACCGAGCGGGAGAGGTCGACCGTGAGACGTGCCGACCACGAGGGTAGCCGAGCGGGAGAGGTCGGCCGTGAGGTGTGCCGACCAGGGCGGCGTGGAGTTCAAAAAGGTGCTGATGTGAAAATGGAAAAGACAGGGTAAGGGGAGGGGACAGTGCATCGTGGCCACACACGTGGCAGTGTCGTGGGGGAAGATGAAGCGTTGGGGCAGGAAATTAATGTGGATTTGAAACGGGCGAAAATTAATGTGGATCCGTGGAATACGGGCAAAACCGTAGGTTTTAGGTATAATGCGTTTCACTTACCGTGGTACAAGAACTCAAAATATCCAACTCCTTCACGGCGTGCGACATATCTGTGTAGCATTCTCTCAACTTTCTTGTGTCTGCGTCAGAAGTGTTTTGTGAGCAAGCCCTAGAAATGGCACAAGAAGGAGTAGTTAACGTGAGGGTAGACCCGTTAGGGGACGATGATGGGGAGGAGTTAGCAGCGCAGTACAGGACAGAGGCATCGGCCTTGATATTGGCCCCAAAGCCATTAAACCAGGTGGAGCCGGGGCAGTGGCACACTAAGGCGGACAGATCCACACTCACGGTGGCGGATTTGGAGGCGATTAGGGAGCGATACCAGATTCCGGCGGAGGTAGATTTACGGTTGCCGACGCCAGAGGAAAGGCCGTCTATGGTGAAGCCAGGGGAGTTTTCCCTGTACGAGGAGGCGCTGAAAGGGGGGCTGAGGCTGCCATTGCCTCAAGTGGTGGTTGATGTGCTAAATCGCCTGGAGGTAGCGCCGGGGCAGTTGATGCCCAATGCGTGGAAGATTCTGATGGCTTGTGCGAGTGCGTGGCCTAAGGCGAATGGAGGAGAGGCCATGACGATCGACGAGTTCTTCTCATGTTACAAAGCGTCGGGGCAGCAAGAAACGTGGGTCACCCTACAGGCGGTGATGGGCAGGGGGTTGGTGGCAGGGCTGCCTACGTCGATCAAGGGGTGGCGGCCACGGTGGTTTTTCGTGTCAGTTAATGGGGGGATGGGTGTGCGCACCATTTGGAAGGTGCCAAATCGGTCGATGGAGTCTAGGCTGGGGGTGGTGGCGGAAGAGAGGGTGAAGAAAGTGAGGGAGTGGAGAGAGAGAGAGAAAGCCAGATGGGACGATCTTGTCCAGCCGTCTGCACTGTTTGAGGCGGGGCTGGGACCGCAGCCGAAAGGTGGAGACCTCGACCGGGGGGAGTTGGAAGAGAGGAGAAGAGTACAGGAGATGGAGGATCGAGCCATTATGGCCAAGGCTGCGAAGTTGATAGAGGCGCAGAGGGACCGACCGGCTGAACCGCTCTCGCGGGAGAGGATCCGACCGCGCCCTAGGCCTTTGGGGGAGAAAGACTTGGGCAGCTTTGAGCCGCTTCCGCCGCCTGTAGACCCTGTAAAGGAAAAGGCCAGAGGGGGGGTGACGGTCATGAAGAAAAAGAAGGAGAAGAGGAAGAGGGGGGCCCCAGAGGAGGCTGCAGAGGAGTCTGGGGCCAAGAGGGCGAAGGTGGCCCCAACGGATGCAGAGGTCCCTGCGGCAAAGGACGCCCCAGAGGAAGTGGAGATCATCCCAACGGTGGAGGTTGTGGAGGTGGGTCCACCAGTACAAGCGGAGGCTGGGGTGGGGGAGGCGGCGCTGAGCGGGAGGGAACAGGTTCAAAGGAGGCCCGACCCCCAGGAAGGGGGGGTTCGTGTGGCCACGGCTATTTATCATGCGCGCGCGGTAGCTGGGAGGATGGAGGGAGAAGAAGGCCCAGCCAGGGCGGGAGCCGACCGCCTGGTGAAGATTGTGGACGAAGGAGCTCTGCGCGCGGCATCTGGGTATGGTGAGGCCGACCTGCTGAGGGGGTTATGCTCCGCCCAAATGGAGGTGACTACCTTGGCGGGGGCTCTTCTCAGGAAAGCTGGGGCCGCCAAGTTGAAGGCTGAGGAGGCCAGGGCCCAGCTGGCCAAGTTGAGGAAGGACAGTGCCGACTGGGAGACTGCCTATGCCGACCTGCCAGCAGTTAAGTTGGAACTGGAGGACACACGCCGTAAGGTTGTGTCGCTGGAGTTCCAACTGGCTGGTAAGCAGAAAAAGTTGGAAGAGTCCGAGAAGGCCTGCGCGGTGGCGGTCGAGAGGCACGAGGAGGCTATGACCAGCAATGAAGAGCTGGTCAGGCAGAAGGATGAAGCGGACTCCAGAATTGGAGACCTGCTGAAGGAGCTGGGGGAGGAGCGCACCAGAGCAGAGGAGGACAAGGGGAGGCTTCTGAGGGAATGGGAGATGGAGAAGGCGAAGATGGCGGCGGAGCTAGAGAGTCTGAGGAAGGGGATGGAAGAGGAGAGGGCGACGGCAGCTGCTGGAAGGGTGGCTCTGCAAAGGGAGCTGGACGAGGAGAGGGCGAAGGCGGCGTCTGAAAAGGCGGCCTACCCTGATCTATGCGTCGCAGCAGTGGAGCAGTATAAAGGGTCCTCCGAATTTCAAATGGTGGTGGATGCTGCTGTCGCCAGGAGTCTGGCTGGTCAAGAGCCTGGGGGGGTGGGCCCGTCAAGGAAGACTGCTGGAGGTAGGACAGAATCAGAGGTGATTGAAAGCTTCCAGCAGTCCGACTTCTATAAGCATGAAATGGCCGAGTACTGGGACAGCGGTTGGAAAATGTTCAAGCGTAGAGCTGAGGAGCTATTTCCAGACTTGGACCTGAGTAGTGTGACAATAGGCGAGGATGATGTGGCCCAGACCCCCCTGGACGAAGGCGTTAAAGAAGAGGATCTAGCATCCAGCGAGGAAGAGTAGCCAAGGAGAAGAGGGGCTGGGCGTGCTTTGTGGGGTTTGGTTAAGTGTATACATTGTAATTTTTGTTCTTTTTTTTTTTTTTTTTTTTTTTTTTTTTTACATTGTAATTCGATGAGTGAATGAATAAATAAATGAAGGGTTTGGTTAAGATGAATTTGTGTACGAATGTTATTTTGTGTCTGTTGGCAGCTGACTGTTTGTGCAGCAAAAATGAATAAAAACCTTGTGCAGTAAAAATGAGTAAGAAATTTTGTGCAGTAAAAGTCCACAAATGAGGATAAAGGGTAAGTTACAAGTAGTAGCTAGACAGTTAAGCGTAAATTTGAAAGTGAATGTGAAAAATGTAAGTGTTATGAGGAGGTTTGAAAACGGACGAGTGAGAGTGTAAACATGAAAGTGAGAGTAAGTAAGTGTTATGGGGAAGTTTCAAAATGTGACCAAGTGTGAAAAATGTAGCCTTGTTTGGTTTTGGAGTGCTCGGTCGAGTGTTCAGTCTAGCTGGGGCTTTGAAGTGCTTGGTCTGGCCGAGGCTTTGAAGTGCTTGGTCTGGCCGAGGCCTTGAAGTGCTCGGTCTGGCCGAGGCTTTTGAGTGCTCGGTCTGGTCGAGGCTTTGAAGTGCTCGGACTGGCCGAGGCTTCGAGTGCTCGGTCTGGCCGAGGCTTCGAGTGCTCGGTCTGGCCGAGGCTTTTGAGTGCTCGGTCTGGCCGAGGCTTTGAAGTGCTCGGACTGGTCGAGGCTTTGACGTGCTCGGTCTGGTCGAGGCTTTGAAGTGCTCGGACTGGCCGAGGCTTCGAGTGCTCGGTCTGGCCGAGGCTTCGAGTGCTCGGTCTGGCCGAGGCTTTTGAGTGCTCGGTCTGGCCGAGGCTTTGACGTGCTCGGTCTGGTCGAGGCTTTGACGTGCTCGGTCTGGCCGAGGCTTTGACGTGCTCGGTCTGGCCGAGGCTTTGAAGTGCTCAGGCTGGCTGAGGTTGTGAAGTTTTGAATTGCTGTCGGTGGCAATGTTATGGGATCGTCATACAAACATTTGAATTATGAAAGTGTAGATCTGCAATCGGAATTTGCGTTATATATAAAGAAAAGGGGAATACAACAATATTGGTAATACAAAAATATGAACTTATTGATAGTAACGCTTCAAATGTTCTGCATTCCAGGGATGGGGCAGGTCTCGGCCTTCCATGTCTTGGAGTCGGTAAGTGCCTGGTCGTGGTCGGGCTTTGACGATGTAGGGGCCCTCCCATTTGGCTGCCAGTTTGCCCTCGGCTGGATTCTTTGTGGCGAGAGTCACTTCTCGTAAGACAAGATCCCCCACAGAGAACTCTCGAGGTCGGACTCGGCGGTTGTAGTGTGTTCTCATTTTCTGCTGGTAAGAAGCCAATCTGACAGCAGCGGTTTCTCTGAGCTCTTCGACTAGATCGAGGTGTGTTCGATGGAGCTCTTCGGCTGAGGCCAGATCCGGATGTAAAACCCTAGGAGTGGGGAGGCCGACCTCTACCGGGATAACCGCCTCAGCGCCATATGTTAAGCGAAAAGGGGTTTCGCCGGTGGGGGTGCGAGCAGTGGTTCGGTAAGCCCAGAGTACATTGGGCAGTTCCTCGGCCCAAAGGCCTTTAGCAGCTTCGAGCTTGGTTTTGATGATTTTGAGAAGGGAACGGTTGGTGACTTCAACTTGGCCGTTTGCCTGGGGGTGACCGGGGGAGGAGAAGCACGGTTGGATCTGGAGATCTGCACAAAATTTTCTGTACTTCGCGTTATCGAATTGTTTGCCATTGTCAGAGATGATGGCTTGAGGGATGCCAAATCGGCAAATGATCGATTGCCAGATAAACCTGGTTGTGTTCCGCTCGGTGATTGTGGCAAGGGGTTCAGCTTCGACCCACTTGGTGAAGTAATCGATGGCAACGATTGCAAATTTGGTCTGACCTCGACCGGTGGGAAGGGGACCGATCAGGTCAATCCCCCATTTGGCAAACGGATAAGGACTGCAGAGTGTGATTAACTCTGTAGGAGGAGCATGAGGGATGTTGGCGAAGCGTTGGCATTTGTCGCATTTGAGCACGAAATCAGTCGTATCCTGACTGAGTGTTGGCCAAAAATACCCAGTACGGAGTACCTTCTGGGCAAGGGATCTGCCTCCTGAGTGATTGCCACAAATCCCCTCATGGATCTCCTGCATTACGTAAGTTGCTTGTGCTGGATTGAGGCAGCGTAGGTATGGCCGGGAGAAACCGCGTTTGTACAATATGTCGTCGATAATGACGTAATTGGACGCTCGGGATCGGACTTTGGAAGCCTGCTGCTGGTCCTCTGGGAGTGCTCCTGTGGTCAGGAATAGGAGGATGTCGGATGCCCATGGGATAGGTTCATTATGAATGTATTGTATAGCTTGTAGACTCGGTGAAACGGCCGGGTGGTGTAGGTATTCTATGCGGACATCATGGCTGAGAGTAGGATGGTCAGCTGAAGCCAACTGAGCCATCTCGTCTGCTTTGGAGTTGTCTGCCCGAGGAATATGTCTGATGTGGAAGGTATTGAAGAGGCGAGCAAGGGGGAGTGCTAGGTCTCTGTAGGCTCGCATCGTATCGTCCTTGGCGTCAAAGTCCCCCGTCATTTGTCCGACGACGAGTTGGGAGTCGCTGAAAACTCGGAGGTGGCTGACCCCTATGTCCTTGGCGAGGCGGAGTCCTGCTATTAATGCCTCATACTCGGCTTCATTGTTGCTTGCTTCAAACAGGAAGCGGAGGGCACATTTGAAGTGACCGCCCTCAGGAGAGGTGAGGATGATGCCGGCACCGCTTCCTTCTCTTCGGGACGACCCATCAACATTGAGAGTCCAGGAATGAGGATCTTCTGGCTCTGTTGGAGTTGGTAAGGGCGGGGGTGTGGTGGTCGGGGTCGGTTTAGTGAATTCCATGATGAAATCAGCTATAGCTTGCCCTTTGATTGCTGTCCGAGGGCGGTAAGAGATGTCAAACTGGCTGAGTTCTACTGACCACTGCATCAATCTGCCTGAGAGTTCCGGTTGCTGCATGACCTTCTTCAGGGGCTGGTCGGTGAGGACCACTATGGAGTGGGCTTGGAAGTATGGGCGGAGTCGTCTAGAGGCAATGACCAAGGCCAGGGATAGTTTTTCCAGCAAGGGGTAGTTCTGCTTCGCGCCCCTGAGGGCTCGGCTAATGTAATAGACCGGTCGTTGGACTGAGCCATCTTCTCGGAGGAGAGCCGCACTGACTGCGGTTTCTGATACTGCTAGGTAGAGAAAGAGAGGCTCACCCGTGATTGCTTGAGAGAGAATGGGGGGTTAGTCATGCATTGCTTTAACTGTTGGAAGGCCTCTTCGGACTCAGTTGTCCATTCAAAGGTCTGCCGAAGGACTTTGAAGAAGGGCAAGCACTTATCTGTCGCGCGGGAGATGAAGCGGTTAAGGGCCGCCACTCGGCCGGTGAGCCTCTGAACTTCTTTGACCGTCCGAGGTGACTGCATCTCGACCAAGGCTTTGATCTTCTCAGGGTTAGCTTCGATGCCGCGTTGGCTGACCATAAAACCCAAAAATTTGCCAGATCCTACGCCGAACGCGCACTTCTCTGGGTTGAGCTTCATCTGGTACTTGCGCAGGGTGGTGAAGGTTTCGCGTAAATCAGTGAGGTGGTCGGAGGAGTATTTGCTTTTGACTAGCATGTCGTCGACGTAGACTTCCATATTCCGGCCTATTTGGTGATGGAAAATGGTGTTAACCAGCCGCTGATAAGTGGCCCCAGCATTCTTCAATCCGAATGGCATTACCCGGTAATGGTAAGTACCTCGGTCGGTAATAAATGATGTGTCCTCCTGGTCGGATGTGTGCATTAGGATTTGGTTGTACCCAGAGAAGGCATCCATGAAGCTGAGCATTTGATGACCGGCGGTGGCGTCGACCAGCAGATCTATGCGAGGGAGGGGGTAACTGTCTTTAGGACATGCTCGGTTCAAGTCAGAATAGTCGACACAGAGCCGCCATTTGCCATTGTGTTTTCGGACGAGGACCACATTGGACAACCACCTAGGATAGTCCACATTTCTGATGAATTGGGCTTCGAGGAGTTTGTTAACTTCGGCGGCTATAAGGGTGTTGCGCTCCGAATGGAAGATGCGCTGCTTCTGGCGGTGGGGTCGAAAATGGGGTTCGATGCTAAGGCGATGGGTTATGAAGGAGGGGTCGATGCCTGGCATGTCAGAATGAGTCCAGGCGAATACATCTCTGTGCTCGGTTAAGAGGGCAGTAAGGTCGGCCTTGGCTTGAGCGGGTAATTGGCTGCCGATCTTGGCGGTTCTGATTGGATTGGTGGGATCAATGTTGACTTCAACAAGTTCCTCTACAGGTTCACCTCTGACCAGCTCGTCCTCGTCTCGGACGTCAAGCCCTTCGATGATCATGGCCTCTTTTAGCTTGACTTCTTTGAGTGAGGCGACATAACACTCCCTGGCTGTGGTTTGTTCGCCTTTGACGGTTCCGACGCCGAGGTCGGTGGAAAATTTCATGGCCAGATGGTATGTGGAAGTGATGGCTTGGAAGGTATTTAGGGCTGTGCGGCCAAGGATGATGTTGTAAGCGGAGGGGCAGTCGACCACGAGGAAGGTGAGCAGCTTAGTGGTTTGCCGCGGGTGCTCACCGATGGTGATAGGCAGATCGATGGAGCCGATGGAGGTCACTCGGTCTCCGGTGAAGCCGACCAGAGGGGTTTGGAGAGGGGACAGGCTCTCTTCCCCAACCTTGAGTTGGCGGAAGCAATTGAGGAAGATGATGTCTGAAGAGCTGCCGTTGTCTATGAGGACTCGTCTGACTTTGTAGTTGGAGAGGATGGCGGAAATGACAAGGGGGTCATCATGTGGGTAACGGACTCCGGCACAGTCGGTATCAGTGAAGGTGATGGGTTCGATCCATTGTTTTGACTGTTTGGGAGGTCGGTCCACCGTCATTACTGCTTTGTCTGAGCCTTGTCTGATTTTTCTGAGTTCTGCCTTCTGGGCTGAGCGGGATGGCCCCCCGCAAGCAAGGCCTCCTGAAATGACTCTAATTTCGTCGACTGGTGGGGGGGGATTGCCCGGAGGCCGAGGCTGTGGTGGGGGGCGATCGTGGCCTTCGTTTGGTGGGGCTGGATTGCGGGGCGGTGTGCGTCGGCGATTGTTCCTGGGATGGTCAGTTCTTTGTCTCTGTGGGGGACGGGGGTCTGTGAATCGGCTGAGACGGCCCTGGCGGATGAAGGTCTCGATCTGGTCTTTGAGGTTAATGCACTCGTCGGTGGTATGGCCATGGTCTTGGTGGAAACGGCAGTATTTGGACTGATCTTTCCGGGTGGAAGGGTTTCGGGACGGTAGGGGCCATTTGAGGGGGTAGTCCCGCTGGATCTGGTTGAGGACGTGATCCATAGGGGAGTTGAGAGGGGTGTACCGCTCGAACCGACCGGGCGGTCGGGTCGGAATCGATCGGTCAGTTCGGGGGGGGCGGTCATTATACTGGGCGGTTCTGGGCTCGGAGTCTTTCCTCTTCTCTCTGGGAGTCGGATTTTTAGGGGTCGGCTCTTGTCGAGCGGCCAGGGAATCTTCTGCATTCATGTATTTCTGAGCTTTGGACAGTAGGGCTGCCATGGTGGTTGGGGGGTTTTTGGAGAGGGAGAAGAGGAAGTCAGACGACCGCAGGCCGGCCATAAACGCGGTGAGGATGACCTTGTCGTCATTTTCCGCTACTTGAAGGGCTTCGGTATTGAAACGGGTGACAAAGCTGCGGAGCGACTCCCCCTCAGTCTGACGAATGTTAAGGAGCTGGGTGGCCGGGCGCCTCTGACGCTGGGCTCTAATAAAATGGCTCAGGAAGGAGTCACTGAGGTGTTGAAAGGCGGAGACGGATTCCGCCGGTAGCTGGCTAAACCACAGCCGAGCTGATCCCTTTAGTGTCACTGGAAAAGCTCGGCACATGATCTCATCAGGGAAGGCATGGAGGACCATGAGGGTGCGGTAGGTTTCCAGATGGTCGACTGGGTCCGTCGTGCCATCGAAGGAGTCAATGGTAGGCATCTTGAACTTGGCAGGCAATGGTTTGTCGCGGATGGAGGCAACAAAAGGTGAGTTGGCGGTGGCCGAGGGCTTGTGCTGGATGTTCTGCATGACCCCTTGTAGTTGGAGTTTCATAGCTCGGATTTCAGCGTCCCAGAGGGGGGTGTTGTCGCCATGGTCGGCCAATGGAGGCTGGACGCTGCTAGCTTCCCCCTCAGGAGTCAGTACTGCAACCGGCGGGCGTGGAGGTGGTATGTTTTCATGTTGGGGAGGAAGGTGCTGCCAACCTTCTGGGTTAGGTGGAGGGGGCTGTGGAGCGAGATGGTCTGGGGCTGTTCCTTGGTTGGGTGGAACGTTTGGAGGTGGAACGGGGGGGTTTCTTTGGAGTAACGCATTGATCAGGGCCTGGTTTTGCTCGGCCATGCGGTTAATGCTGTTGGTGAGCTCGATGATTTATTGTGGTGGATTGATTGGGTGGGAGGGGTCTGTTTGGTGACCGGAGGCGTTGTGGTGAGAAACCATGGACCTAGTCGTGACCATACACCTAGATGGGCAAAAAGGAGAGGTGATAGTGAGAAGGGAGGGCTCCGGCGGTAGTGAACACAACTACCGCGCGAATAAACCAGTATCTTCCCACAGACGGCGCCAACTGATGATGTATCGGTTCCCGGGTGGATGGGTCGGACCGGCCCAGGCTCTTCAGGCTCCGGCTGAAGAAGGAGACTCCGTCAGATGACCTGCATGCAAGTTCGGGGGGGAACGGGGTAGTCCCCCAGTGAACCCTCCGGTGAAAGAATTAGTAGAGCAGAGTATAAAAAAAACTGTATATCGAGAGATCAAGAGCGAGATCACTTAACCTTTTTCTTTCCTCTTATCCTTGCTTATATCCTTTTGTCATCATTTTTCCTGTCTCCTGTGACGTGCTTTTTTCGCCGAAAGCCTGTGCCATAGCTCATCTTGTTTAGGGTGATGGAGGCTCTGTTCCGGCGGGGAGTGCTGTTGTAATAAATGCTGTGATGGGTTGCATTAATGGTGATGTGTTGTGATAATAACTCTGCAGATCTTTGTCTGCTGATGTGGCCCGTGTCCCACCTGCCGTGTGCCTAAATGCCGTTGGCCCTTCATGTCTAGGTGGCCTCCAGCTGTTCTGGGCCTTGTCAACCGGGTTGTGCCATTGGCCCCAAGCGATGGGTTCGGGGTGGTTTGCCGTGGGCCGTATGCCTTGTGGGCCTATCCATGTCAAGTTTAGTACAAGAATTTTGGAGCTTTAGTTCCACTAAAGCAATAATTGTGCTATCAATACAAAAATTGATCATATAATTGGATACAAAATATATAAATGAAATGATAAAAAAAATTATAAATTTGTTAGTGAAATTTATTTTTATCTTCTTTTCAAAAGAAAACCGAAAACAAAAATGATTCAACCAATCGATTGTCATGAATACGGAGTATGTTTTATGGGGGAAATTACTGGGAAAATGGTTTTTAGGAGAAAAAAAAAACATTACAAAAAATCATGGAGAACAGTTTATAAATTAATTACACTAGAGGTGGAAAGTCAAACATAATTACTAAAATATAGTATAATCTTTATTTTTTATTTCATTTTTAGCCGTCTTTTTCTTCTCTTTTCTCACTTTTCTCTCTTCTTTTTTAATCCCATCAGAACCCTAAACCACAAATGCAAATGTTTAAGATATCAATAATTTAGAGGTACTTAACGCTGCTCTCAATTATTTCGATGTACGCAACATTGCTCTTAGAAATAGCAATTGTTCCAATCCACATGCATGCAAAATCATGCATCAAAGAAGATGGCGTAGTAAGACTTCCACCTCAAGGGAAGTGAAAGTCTGAGCTGAGCATCTGCTCTCCCTTCCCTTCCCGCTGTTGCCTCTGTTGATTTTTACCATTCACCATTAAATTTTTTGGTTGGTTGGTGTATCTCTCTCTCCCACTCTTCGTGCATAAATAGAGACAGGAGAGAGAGGATGTTTTGTATCAGAAATTTGAGAGAGAGAGCTGTGAGTTGAGTGAGTTCTATCTCCTCATCTGTATTTGTATTTTGCTCCATTTTAGTGAAAAATTCTCATTTCTGTCCGTGGATATAGGCATTGGGCCGAACCACGTAAATATTGTGTTCTGTGTGTGTGTGAGATAATTTATCTGGGTGTGTTTGATCCTAACAAAGTGGTATCAGAGCAGGTTGAGTCTTTTTTCGGAAAAACAGAGTGCATTTTTCGAAATGCCCAGAAACCAAAGTGGTTGAAATCCACTTTTGATCAGACAAAGTTAAAGCCCTCGAAGAGACGAGCACAGAGGTGAAAACCTCGTCGAAAACGGAGATCGGACGGCCACTCATGCGCCACACGCGCTTTGTGACGCCGTTCCCACGCGCCGCCACCCTCACACGCGCCTCACGCGCTTCCAGAGGAAGAAGAAGCGTGATTTCACGGGCATACACGCACCGCACGTGCGCGCGCCAGTCGACGTCATCATCCAAGCCGTTGACCAAGCCTTCCAGCCGCTGACCAAGCCGATCAAAGCCGAGCCGTTAAACCGATCTGGGCCGAAGCCAAAGCCGCTGACCGAGCCGCTGACGTCATCCCGACGCCAGCCGAACCGGAGAAATAATCTGGTGCTTCTCAGCCGCACCAGATTCTGCCGATCTGAACTATTCAATCTGTTTTGGCTTGATCTAAGCCATTTGAGGTCCGATTTTGGTGATCCAATAGTGCTTTTCAACTATTTGGAATATTCCAGACACATCCGTATGGTCAAATTTTTTAAATTAACTTTCAAAAATTTGCAGTCTTTCTTTTGGCAATCCGAAGTGCTTTTCAGCGTAATTTGATCAGTCCGGACTCAACGGCAAAGTCTAATGGAGGAATCAACGTAGACTTCAGGTTCCATGATAAAGTTAAATGCTTCCAATTATGCCATTTGGAAGCCCAGAATGGAAGATGTCATGTACTGCCGAGATTTGTTTGACTCCATTGAGCTTAATGGAGTTAAACCACCAACGGAAAAAGATGAAGACTGGAAGCGGAAGAACCGAAAGACCATTGGCCAGATCAGACAATGGATCGATCACAGTGTCTTCCACCATGTCGCCCAGGAGACTGATGCCTATGCTCTCTGGACAAAGTTAGAAGGCATGTACCAGTTGAAGACTGCCCAGAACAAAGCCCTCCTGATGAGAAGACTTGTGAATTTGAAGTTGAAAGGCGGTATCTTTGTTGCTGAACACACCAGTGAGTTTCAAAATCTGGTGAACCAACTAGCAACTGTCAAAATGGAGCTAGATGATGAGATGCAGGCCCTATTGCTGCTCAGTTCTTTGCCAGACAGTTGGGAGACATTGGTGGTGTCCCTCAGCAACTCTGCTCCAAAAGGGAAACTAACCATGAGCATGGTTACAGATGCTTTATTTAGTGAAGAGGCAAGAAAGAAAGAAATGGGTGGAGATCAATCCCATGCCTTCGTCACAGAAAATAAAGGCAGAGGCAGAGACAGAGGCAGGGGCAGGGGAAGAAGCAAAAGTAGAGGACGCAGCAGAGGAAGATCTCAAGACAGAGGGAAATCCAGAGAAGGTACGAGCCGGCCAATGTTCAAATGTTACCATTGTGGTCAGGAGGGTCACATAAAGAAGTATTGCTATGCCTTGAAGGGAGAACAAAAACAAGGCAATAGACAGCCAAAGACCGAAGATGGGAACTCTGCAGTTACTGTCTCAGAGGATATTGCATTATTCTCTGTTGAAGAAGAAGAATGCCACCATATATCAGACAACGACATCAAGTGGGTGGTAGATACAGCAGCTTCCTACCACGCTACATCCCAGAAGGAGTTCTTCAGTACGTACCAAGCTGGAGATTTTGGTACAGTGAAGATGGGTAACTCCAGTTTTTCAAAGATTGTGGGAATTGGTGATGTTCGCATCCAAACCAAAGTTGGGTGCACGATGGTGTTAAAAGATGTCAGGCATGTTCCCCGATTTACGCCTGAATCTTAACTCAGGGATAGCCTTAGATCGGCAAGGCTATGAGAACTACTTCGGGAAAAGGCATATGGAAGTTGAAAAAGGGATCTCTCGTGGTAGCTCTAAAGGACAGGCAATTGGCACACTATACAAGACTCATGTGGAGGTGAATTCAGATAGCCTCAACGCAGCAGAAGATGAGGCGTCACCAAATTTGTGGCACAAAAGGCTGGGTCATATGAGTGAGAAAGGGTTGCAGATTTCGACAAAGAAGTCACTTATTCCCTTTGCCAAAGATGCGAAATTGAATCCTTGTGACAACTGCTTATTTGGAAAGCATCATAGAGTCGCTTTCCATTCATCATCCAGAAAACAATCAGAGTTGTTGAGCAGAGTATACTCTGATGTTTGCGGTCCCATAGAAGTGGAATCTTTGGGTGGCAGAAAATACTTCCTGACGTTTATTGATGATGCATCACGGAAGGTATGAGTTTATGTCTTAAAGACCAAAGCTGAGGTGTTTCAACATTTTCAGACATTCCATGTTATGGTGGAAAGAGAGACCGGAAAGAAGCTGAAATGTCTCCGAACAGACAACGGAGGCGAGTACACGTCAAAGGAATTTGAAGCCTACTGTGCTACTCACGGCATCCGACATAAGAAGACTGTTCCTAGAACCCCACAACACAATCGTGTAGCCGAGAGAATGAACCGAACCATTGTGGAGAATGTCAGATGTGCTCAAAATGGCAAAGCTGCCAAAGCCATTTTGGGGAGAAGCTATTCGTGTTGCTTGTTATTTGATCAACAGATCGCCATCAGTTCCACTGAATTTTCAGATTCCAAAAGAAGTATGGTCTGGAAGGGAGATTTCTTACTCTCACTTGAGAGTGTTTGGGTGCAAAGCATTTGCACATGTATCCAAGGAGCACAGACAGAAGCTGGATAACAAAGCCACTCCATGCATCTTTATTGGCTATGGAGATGAACAATTTGGATACAGATTGTGGGATCTGAAAAACAAGAAGGTCATTTGAAGCCGAGATGTGGTGTTTCAAGAAGGCCAGACTGTAGAAGACTTTAGGAAACCAACCAAATCCAAAGTTGATGATGTTACAGAAATTATTCCAAACCCTGCACCATCACAGCATGCCACTGATGAAGAAGAGCTACCACAGTATGCAGCCAATAATGTAGAGTTACATGATGGACTTCTAGAAGAAAAAGATCCAGAAGTAGAGGGTGTTGAGCAGAGGGAGCCACAACCCCCTCTACCAGAGACTGTTGGTCCACAGTTACAAAGATCAACAAGAGAGTTTAAGCCGTCAACCAAATACCCTACTTCTGAGTATATTTTGCTTACCGATGAGGGGGAGCCAGAAAGTTTTCAAAAAACTCAAAATCATAAGGAGAAGAGTAGCTGGCAACAAGCTATGCAAGAAGAGATGCAATCCTTGCAGAAGAATCAGACTTATGATTTGGTGAAACTTCCCCAGGGTCGAAAAGCATTGCAGAACAAATGGGTGTTCAAGTTGAAGAAAGATGGCAGCGGAAAGCTAGTCAAGTATAAGGCTCGATTGGTTGTCAAAGGTTTTGGGCAGAAGAAATGTATTGATTTTGATGAAATCTTCTCGTCAGTTGTGAAAATGACATCCATTCGAGTAGTTTTGGGACTAGCAGCTAGTTTGAATTTGGAACTTGAACAAATGGATGTGAAGATGGCATTTCTCCATGGTGATCTGAAGGAAGAAATTTACATGGAGCAGCCAGGAGGTTTTGAAGTCAAAGGGAAAGAAAACTTAGTCTGCAAATTGAAGAAGAGTCTCTACGGCCTTAAACAAGCGCCGAGACAGTGGTACAAGAAGTTTGACTCATTCATGGTAGGTCATGAGTACAAGAGAACTGCTGCAGACCAGTGTGTTTATGTCAGGAAATTTCCCGGTGAAAACTTTATCATACTTCTGCTCTATGTTGATGACATGTTGATCGTTGGACAAGATGCCACAACAATCAGATCACTGAAGAAGGAGTTATCACAGTCCTTTGACATGAAGGACCTAGGCCCTGCACAGCAAATTTTGGGCATGAAAATTGTGCGTGATAGGAAAGCCAAGAAGTTGTGGCTGTCACAGGAGAAGTACGTTGAACGGGTGATTGAGAAGTTCAACATGAAAGATGCCAAGCCAGTCAGTACTCTACTGGCTAATCATTTCAAGCTGAGCAAGAATTCTTGTCCCTCCTCTACGAAGGAAAGACAAGAGATGGAGGCGATTCCCTACTCATCCGCTGTAGGGAGTTTGATGTATGCAATGGTGTCCACCCGACTAGATATTGCTCATGCGGTTGGAGTTGTAAGAAGATTCATTTCCAATCCAGGAAAAGAGCATTGGGAAGCAGTCAAGTGGATTCTGCGGTACCTCAAGGGTACAACAAAAATGTGTTTGTGCTTTAGAGATGCTAAACCAGTCTTGGAAGGCTATACTGATTCAGATATGGCAGGCGATCTTGATGGTAGGAAATTTACATCAGGATTTCTGTTCATTTTCGCAGGGAGAGCTGTGTCTTGGCAGTCCAAGCTGCAGAAGTGTGTTGCTTTATCCACAACCGAGGCAGAGTATATTGCCACAGCGAAAGCCGGGAAAGAAATGTTGTAGTTGAAACGATTTCTCCAAGAGTTGGGATTAAAGCAAGAAAAGTTTACGGTACATTGTGATAGCCAGAGTGCCATACACCTGAGCAAGAATTCAATGTACCATTCTCGCACAAAACACATTGATGTTCGGTATCATTGGATACGCGAAGTGATGGATAAGCAGTTATTGGAACTAATCAAGATCCACACAGATAAGAATCCAGCTGACATGCTTACAAAGGTGGTCTCGAGAGACAAACTCGACATCTGCAGAGACATTGCAGGGATGAACTTCAAGTGAGAAGTCAGTCATGCATGTGGGTATGGAAGGGGAGAATTGTTGTTCCAACCAACATGCATGCAAAACCATGCATCAAAGAAGATGGCATAGTAAGACTTCCACCTCAAAGGAAGTGAAAGTCTGAGCTGAGCATCTGCTCTCCCTTCCCTTCCCGCTGTTGCCTCTGTTGATTTTTACCATTTACCATTAAAGAGGGTTGAAATTTTTTGATGGGTTTGTGTATCTCTCTCTCCCACTCTTTGTGTATAAATAGAGACGGGAGAGAGAGGATGTTTTGTATCAGAAATTTGAGAGAGAGAGCTGTGAGTTGAGTGAGTTCTATCTCCTCATCTGTATTTGTATTTTGCTCCATTTTAGTGAAAAATTTTCATTTCTGTCCGTGGATGTAGGCATTGGGCCGAACCACGTAAATATTGTGTTCTGTGTGTGTGTGAGATAATTTATCTAGGTGTGTTTGATCCTAACAGTATGGATGGTGTATTTCACATTTTGGACACTGGACTTCTCTTTTTTATTTTTAGTTTTTTTTTTTTTTTGTTTAAATAAAAAAAAAAAATGGATGAAGAAGAGAAAGAGTGTATTTGTTGATGTCTTTGGGAAGCCTCAATTCTCTCTCTTGGGAGTTAGAAGACAAAATGGAAGCACATGTCAATCTACGGTCATGCATGATGCAAGCAGAATGCAGTATCAAACAGGGGCGGTTGAAACCATATATATTCCGACACCTCTTGGAATATACTAATTTGACTTTAAATTAAAACGAGAAACTTGATAAAATAATTTAGGATTTCACTTAAGATTATTTTAATATTGTGTTTAAATCTTAAATTTTGAGATGAATTTGTGAAAAAAAAAATAAATAAAATTTTAATTTATATTTTATTCATATTTTTATTTATTTATTTATTTATATGTAAATCACTCTCTATTTAAATTCAAAAGTAACATAAGAGTAATTGTAATTTCATTCATAACCATTACTCTCTTTAAAAAGTTGGGCTACTGGTTTGAACCTTGGCCATAATTGAACCAAATCCAGCCTTAGCAAAATTACTTGTCAATAATATATTGAGAACTTTCCATACCACCTAAAAAAAAAGGTCAGAAATTTTGACAAACAGTGTTCATAAAATTTTGTTAACATCAAAATTGGAATATACTAATTTGACTTTAAATTAAAACAAGAAACTTGTTAAAATAGTTTAGGATTTCACTTAAGAGTATTTTAATATTATGTTTAAATCTTAAATTTTGAGATGAATTTGTGAAAAAAAAATAATAATAATAATAATAATTAATTTATATCATTCATGTTTTCTTTTATTTATTTATTTATTTATTCATATGTAAATCGCTCTCTAAATTTTAAATTCAAAAGGAACATCAGAGTAATTTCATTTATAACCAATACTCTCTTTAAAAAGTTGGGCTACTAGTATGAATCTTGGCCATAATTGAACCAAATCCAGCCTTTTCAAGACTACTTGCCAATAATAAATCAAACCACACCAAAAAAAAAAAAAAGGTCTGAAATTTTGACAAACAGTGTTTATGATATTAGTAAATCCTTCCATCCAAACGGCGTGTTAGTATAAAATTTGCCTTCATTCAATTAATTTGCAATTTTCTATTGACTAATGTCATAATTACGTCCCATATTAAGATATTAATTTTTGTCTTTTTGGAGGAGCATAAATAGATCCAAAGGCTGTTTTTAAGCAGCACAAACAGAGCAGACTCAGATGATATCTTTAATTTTCAAACCCAACTACAACAACATACAGAGTACAACATTTGGATTTGGACTAGGACTAAAGCAGAGTCACCCTTCTAATCTCCTCCTCCTACTCTCTTCTTCCAAGGTATGCTCTAATCTTTCTCTCTCTCTCTAGGTTGTGAAAGATTGTCTTAGTTTCTTTTCATATGCCGATGATCTGTTTGTTCTTCATTTAAACTCCTGTTTTGAATTGGGTTTTTGTTATTTGAGCTTTGATTACTGTGTTTGATGGAATTTAATTCTCAATTTGGATTATTTGGTCTCTACCCACTTGTTGTTTCACACTCTATGTCAATATATAGTAGAAGATAAAGAGATCACGTTAAGTTTAGGCTTATACTAGAGAACCCTGTATATTGAACTGGTATTGGTTTTGATTTTTGATTTTTTGATTTGAAGTTTGAACTCTATTTTTTAATATTTTTTAGACGTACTTAATTTGTTCTTCATGTAGTCCAGAAAAAAAAATTTATGGAGCTCAGTGGAAGTTTTTTCCACAAAGAACTCACCATTTCTCAGTAGGACAGTAATCTAGGGTTTTGAAAATGCGATTCTTGCTTCCTTTATCTTCATTTTGTATTGAAAATGAGGTTTAAGATGCTAAAAAACTATAATCCCCATTTAAATAAAATAAAAAATGGAACTGTTTTTAGTAGCAGAAATTTATTAACAAAGGCGCAGCAAGTTGTTACCCAGATCAACTCTTGATGGACTCAAAAGTAAAACTAATGTTGAATAAAGTGTTATAAGTTTATCAAAGAAAAGCACTGATTTGGAGAAGACCCACAAATTGTTGAAGAATAGTTTGCTATACACACGCACAATGGTTTGGTTGGTTTTTTCCTTGATCAATCCATGGATGGGTTGTTCAAGTTTGTGCTAAGTCTTATTTTTGACACGGGTGTCAATGAACTGCGTTGGCCGGAAAGTTCTCCTGCAGTCTGTTGTTGGGCATGAGTTGTAATTTTTTTGATGAATCGAATGATATCCCGGGATGAAGTGACGAATTTCCCCATAACTAAGATAAGACACAAAAACAAATTCATTTAAATTCCTATTGGAATTTTATCGTTACTATTTGTATGAGGACATGTGCTTCAATGATGTTATTTTCGTCCACAACTTGAATTTTTTGTCGGAGGGAATTGCTACTGATTTCTCCAGTGTTAGTTTCTTCAGCGCACTACCCAAATGGCTCGTTCTTCACTGGATGAGATGTCAGAATCTGGTGCCTTTCTAAGAACTCCTTCAACATTCCGTAATTTTATTTCACGAGACCCAAATTCTACTTTCCCAGCAGAAGCCGGAAGATATCATCTGTATATATCGTATGCTTGTCCCTGGGCATGCCGATGCCTTGCATACTTGAATATCAAAGGTCTTGACAAAGCCATCAGCTTCACAGTAAGTTATACAATAAGGTCTTATAGCTAGATAGAACTTTAATTTTTACTTAATTTTTTTGGGGGGTTCTTTCTTCAAATCTCAGTGTGTGAAACCCAAATGGGAGAGGACAAAAGATACTGATGAGCACACCGGATGGGTCTTTCCTGCCTCAGAGACGGAGGAACCAGGAGCTGAGCCTGACCATTTGAATGGAGCAAAAAGTATAAGAGAACTATATGAGCTTGCTAGTTCAAATTATTCTGGAAAATATACAGTTCCTGTATGTATATATAATTCTTATAAATGATATCTTCTCTTGATAAGTTATTTTCTACGCTTGAATTTCTCAGACTGATATAATGGATTTATTGTGCTTGTTGATAGGTTCTTTGGGATAAGAAACTCAAAACAATTGTGAGTAACGAGAGTGCAGAGATAATCCGCATGTTTAATACTGAATTCAATGATATAGCAGAGAATGCAGCTTTGGACCTTTATCCTCCTCACTTGCAAGCCCAGATCAATGAGATTAACGACTGGATTTATGACGGGATAAATAATGGTGTTTATAAATGTGGATTTGCTAAGAAGCAAGGGCCCTATGAAGAGGTAAACATTTATTGTGCTTTTCTTCTTCTTCTTTTTTTTTCTTTTTTTTTTCCCCATTTTGGGGAGGGTGGGGTGTCTTTGACTACGTGTTTAAAGAATGCATTCATCCATGTTTCTGCAGGCTATGAAGAAATTGTATGAGGCTTTGGACAAATGTGAGGAGATACTAGGCAAGCAGCGGTACTTATGTGGGAACACAGTTTCTGAAGCTGATATAAGGTTGTTTGTCACCCTTATAAGATTTGATGAGGTATGGATATATATATATATATATATATATTTTCCAAGAGAAGACTTGTGAGTTATGACTGTTTTTAACATTGAGAGCTGTATCATATACTTTGTTGCTTACTATTTGAGCTTAACTAGTGTTTTACTTGTGTCGTTATTATACTTGTGCCAAATTGTCCAGGCATGTATAGACAATTCATGCCTGTAATATTATATATAGTTGTGTATATACAATTAAATGAATGTATGAAACGAAAATTTTGGGATTATTACAAGGGATATCAAACTGGGAGAGAGATTTTTATTAGTAATCTTAATGGCCATGTAGGGAGAGGAAGTGTGGCTGTTTTGGATTTGGAGATAGAAATGAAGGTAGTGTTATGCTAGTGTTTGCAATGATATATGACTTTGTAATAGTGAACACTTAAATGTAGGTATGAATATTTTACGTATCAAATATTTGTGTACATTTGTTCTTAGACGAAGTGGAATAACAAGACAAAAACTTTATAGCATACCAAGCATAGAGGATCATTTTTTTTTTTTTTTTGTTGAGTTTAAGAGATGGAACACTTATCTAATTCTTTTTCAGTTCAAATTGTCACTAAACAGATCAAATTTCACCATACTGCAGGTTTATGTGGTTCACTTCAAGTGTAACAAGAAACTGATTCGCGAGTTCCCAAACCTTTTCAATTACATTAAAGACATATATCAAATTCCCGGCATGAGTAGCTCGGTCCACATGGAACACATCAAGCGGCATTATTATGGAAGCCATCCTTCCATCAACCCCTTCGGGATCATCCCTCTTGGCTCGAACATTGATTACTCTGCTCCTCATGACAGAGAAAGGTTTTCCAATTAGAATGATGTGTCTCAAAATTCTAAGCTGAAATGTTTGTTGTTTGGTTTGTATGTTTTTTTTATCTGTCTATGTGACGTCCTGTGAGAGACTCTTCCTTTTGACTTAAAACTTATCCATAAAGGGGAGGATATATAGGTGTGTTATCAAAAAGGATATGGATCCATTTTTCTTCTACCTTTTGAAAGGGTGTGCTATGTTTTACTCTTTTTCTTTTAGGATGTTTTGTTTTCTCATATGATTGAACGTTTAATTCTCTCTCCAAATTTATTTATGATAACATTATTGGAGCAGAAGAAGTCTAATTAATGAGTGTCGTAAAGAATAACATGGCACACTCAGCTTCAAGGGATTCACAAATTAAAGCCATACTGAAACTGTTCTGCACCAGAAAGTAAAACAAAAAATTAAGATGCATTGCATTGCATTGGATTTTCATTTTATTTTGTAAAGTCCCCAACTGCAAAAGAAGCCTTCCAGTCCAGTGGGAGTAAAAATATCACGTGTTATTGAATTTTTTCCATCTAACTCAAAGCATTCTTCCCTGTTTGTTTTTTTAAAATTCTTGGAAAGTTATTTTGTGTTGCTGAAGCAAATCCAACCAAAGCCACATTTGAATTAAAATTTCAACAAGAGGGTGGGTGGGCAAGCAACAAAGAAGCAATTTTGGACAAGAAGAAGAAGAAGAAGAAGAAGAAGAAGAAGAAGAAGATGAGTGAGTGCATCATGGTAATAAGAAGCTATTCAACTAAAGAACGACAACACATCAGAGTGGTTGATTCCAAAAAACATACAACGATGGCATAGTTCAGTTGTAATTATTACTTTTATTTCAGTAATTTGAATAATTAACAATACAAAAACAAAATAAATAAATAAATAAATAAATAAACTTGAATTGTACATGCCTAAAAAAAGGAAAAAAAGCACAAGAGATTGGCATATACCCCTATCCACGTACAAAAATAATCCAAGAAAGATTAGTGTTTGTGTTAGGGTTTAGGGTTTAGAATGAAGAATGGGGGGTTGGGGTTGGGGTTGGGGTTTGGTGGGAAGATAGACAGACGGAGAGGGAGAGCTGGGCTTGCTGGCACTGGGACCGCTTCAGAGCTGTGCCCCCGCTCGAACATAGGCTCCGGACTGCCTCCGCCTCTTCGGGGCAGGCCACACCCACCAGGCACTCCGCAAGCGACCGATTCAGGTGCCGGCACGCCGCCACTCGCGGCGGACCATCGGGGACACGCCGGTGGCACTCCAGCAGCGCCCTCTGCAGCCGATCGCACCCACCTCCTCTCTGGTTACCTGCTCCTGCTCCTGCTGCTGACATGTCTGTTGGATTGGGCCGGGCCCCTCAATAATACGTATAGCAGTACAGCCATAGAAAGAAAGAAAGATCAAGGCCTTGGTTTGTTTTTGAGGGATAAATTTTGAAAAAAAAAAAATTTAATTTTGTTTGGTTTAGTGATTTAAAAAAAAAAAAATCAAAATTTCTTTTTATCTTCTATATATCAATTAATCACTTTTTCTCTCACATACATCTACTCAACTACAAGAAAATATCAAATTATCCTAAACTCCCACACTCCAAAACTATTTTCAAAATATACAATCAAGCAAACGAAAAAAATTTCTAGACTCTTTTCTCAAGATTTTTTTTGAAAATTTATCTCCAAATACCAAACCAAACACTTGTGTCATCCTCTAACGCCGTTAACGGCATCAGTAAAAACTCTCTTCCAATATTATTTTTTTAATTTCTTCATACTAACGTGTAGACTCTTAGACCTAGTTTGATTGTCTGAATTGGATATAAGAATTTGAGGAGGATATACAATACCTAAAGATAAAGATGAAATATAATACGTTGTAAGATATGAGATGAATTATACATACTGTGTGATCACTAATATTATGTGCTTGTTTGGCACAGCTTAACTTAGCTTTTGGCTTCAATTAAACTGTTTATAAGTGTTTGGTGTAGCTTAATGGGTGTAGATTATAACTTTTTATAAGTGAGAAATGAGCTTTTTGGTTGAGTGGGGGAGGAGGTGCTTATTTTTTTAGCTTAATCGGCAAGCTGAATATCAAAGACTCGAATGCCCTTCACACTTTCAAGTTATTACAAGTGTACTAGGTATATAAACAAAACACACTCATCCTCTCCCTCTCACGAAAGAAGAGAGGTGATTTGTGACGATAGAATGAGCAACGATGAGGGGTCAACACAGCACATCATCCATGTTTGAGGCTTTCACCTTGTAACCCAACACAACAAGGAGCTCATCAATATATATATATATATATATATATATATCAATTGAGGGGTAAAACCTAACCATCGCGATCGATCTGAAACCCTAACGCTGCTTCAATCACGATCTGTTTCGTCGTGATCTCTCTCTCGCGATCGATCTAAAACCTTAGCACCGCCGCGATCGCAATCTGCTCCGTCGCAATCTCTCTTTTCTCTCTCTTTCACATACCAAAACCAGAACCAGAGAGCTCTCTCTCTCTCTCTTTCGTGTTGATTGCGGTGGCTCAGGGAGTCATTCCGGTGCTGGTGCAGTTACTAGATTTGAGCTCATCGCTGAAAATCAAGCCATTTCTAGGGTTTTGACCGTCGTGGGTGAAAGATGAGAGCATAGAAGGGAAAAAATAAAATAAAAAAATAAAAAATAGATCAGAAAAAAGAAAGGAAAGAAAGGAAATAATTAATATGTAAGAAGAGAAGAAAAGAAAAAAAATTAAGAAAAATAAAAAAAAAATTAAGAGAAGAAGAAAAAAAGAAAGGAGAGAAAAGAAAATAAGGAGAAAAATAAAAGAAAAGAAAAGAAAATGAAGAAAAAGAAAAAAAATAATTAATAATAATAAAGAAAAGAAATATAGAAATAAATAATTAAAATGAATATAAAAAAATAGAATGTAATGAAATCACAACATTAATATAAATTAGAACATGAAAATTAATTGGTATTAATTGTAATGAATTAATAAATTAAACAAAATTAACAAAGAAAGAAGAGAAAAGAGAAGAGAGAGAGAGAGAGAGAGAGAGAGAGAGAGAAGAAAATAAGGAGAAAAAGAAAAGAAAATAAAATGAATAAAAAGGAAAAAAACAATTAATAATAATAAAGAAAAGAAATATAGAAATGAATATAAAAAAAATAAAATGAAAAAAAAGGCAAAAAAGACATCCCATAGCAAAAAGTTATTTTACAGCTTATTCAACCAAACACTACTTTGCTGATTAAATCTGTAATCCCACAGCTGCACCAAACAAGTTAACAACTTATGTTTAAAATTATAATCTATAATCTCATAATTTATTATCAATTTCTCACAGTTCTACCAAACGGGGCTTATGTTTGGTTAAGATATAATATATGATGGAATAAGAGGAAAGTAATTATTTTTTATCTTTGAAAAAAGATTCCTTATATCCAACGGCGGGAATATACAACACCATGGGGGATTAATATTGCATATTCTCTTTTGGGGATATACTATCCAGACTCTCTATATCCTGAAAAAACCAAACACGGGATATAAGAAGGCAAGAAAACACATGGGGTCCACCTCATATTATATCTGGTTTCCTCTCATATATGCCCTTTATATACCCCTAACAAACCGGGCCTTAAGTCTTACTTAATTGGGTCTCTAAATAAATTAATTATTTATCAATAAATTTAAGAATAAATGTATAGACATCAATTGATACACCAATTAGTGTACTAATAGATAATATAGTGTAATTTTATTAGTTTTGAATCTTTATAATTTATATAATAAGTGGGGGTCTATAATTTTAAAACTACAATACTATAGTATATTTATTGATATATTAATTGGTGTGTGCAGCACTATTATAAATTTAAAGATAATTTTTTAGAGATTTTCATCATTTTTCTTTAAAAATAAATGTTTTTATGAAAATAAATTAATTAACCAGTTGTCTGCTACCTACCCCGCCACTCTTTTGCCCTCCTCCTATGCCTAAGGAGAAATGGCTGTCTCACCCCACTTGTGAACATTGTCGACCCAAACCATAACCCTCCCAACCACCCAAATCCCCTCAACTCTCCTCGTCGTCGCAACACCACACTCCTTGTTCTTATTGCTCTAAAGCTTGCTCGGTGCAGTAGTTACTTGTACTCCTTGTTGCTACAAAATTTGTTGAGTGCACATGTTATTTGTATTTAAGTGTAATATGTTCAGGCATGTACCACTCACAAATAAGTGTAATATGTTCAAGCATTTACCATTGACACATACTTTGTATTTAGGGTAAATTATCAATATATCCTAATAGTTAAACTTAATTCTCATAAAATTTTATTAAAAATAAGTTTTAGTAAAATCGTTATTAAAAATAATTTTTTTGTAATGATTTTTTGCATGTCGCTTAAAATTAACAATTAGTACTTTTTTGTTACGATTTTTATAAATTATCACTAAAACTTAAAATTAGTGACATTTTTCTGTGATGAATTTTTTAAATTGTCACTGAAAATTATAAATTAGCGACTTTTTTATGACAATTTTTTTAAACTGTCACTAAAACTTATAATTAATAATATTTTTTGTAATAAAATTTTTAAATTATCATTATAAATTAACCACTAGTAATGTTTTTTAATAATATTTAATAAAAATGTCATTAATTATCATAGAACCTATTAAATAATAAAACCACTTACGAGGATGTACACTCCCCTTGTATACGCAATTTGCAATAGAAGTTGAGTCAACACATAAAAATTCTCTTTGATTTTTATCACGATCACATTTTAACCCTATTTTTTTTTTAACAATAATTTTCAAAATAAAAATAAAAAATTATATTGTAACTTATTGTGACATAAGTTTTGGAAAGTTAGTTAAAAATTAACTTTTTGATTTATTTTTTTTAATTTTAAAAACGTAAAAAAAAAAAAGTAGAAATGTGATATAAATCAAAATAAACGAAAACTTAAAAAGTCACTTTTTACTATCTTTTCAGAGAGGTAATTAATAAAAAGCCCAACTCACTTTTGATCTGTTTACGAGGATAGAGTTTTAAAAAAAAAAAATGTTCACCAACTTAGCATTCCACATTAACTTGGCATCTCTTAAATAAAATTCTGATTCTACCACCACCGTACTTGGTGTATGTAATATTTAGCAAGTGGAGGAAAGGCTCATGAGAGTAGTGTATGTAATATTTAGCAAGTGGAGGGAAAGATCATGAGAGTTGTTATAAACTGAAGCTGATAAGAGAGGTTATTTGATAGTAAAATTTCATAGGGGTTTTTTTTTTAAGGTCTCTGGTATTATGATTTTATAGCATAAAGGACACTCAATATTTTTATAATGTCTAAGGTCCCTCAACATCAATCCAGAGAAAATTCGATCCAGAGAAATTTCAACCCAGAGAAATTTCAGTCCAGAGAAATTTAAAACCAGAGAAATTTGAAATTTCTCTGGTTTGTTCCCAGAATTTCTCTGTGATCATTTGTTTACGTTTGTAGAATCCTTTCTTTATGAAACCAGAGAAAATTCAGATCCTTTACCAGAGAAAATTCAAAATCCTGTACCAGAGAAATTTCCAAATTATGTGAAGAACTAACAGCTATGGTTTTTAACTCAAAAAAAAAAAAAAAAAAAAAAGGGAAGCAAAACAACAACAATAGCAACACTAGCACTGATACAAAAAAAAATGTGCATACCAAACAGATCATATACAAAATAATTACACTGAGTACAACCAAGAAATAAAATTTGGCTATTTTCTCTGGATTCAAAGAATTTCTCTGGATTTAACTCAGAGAAATTCTTCAAAACCAGAGAAATTCCCTTCTTCACCCCAGAGAAATTTACTCAAACCTAGAGAAAATCTTCCTCTAACCAGAGAAATTTACTTTGGATGCATAGCCTTGGTAATCACTGTAACACAGTGATTGGGTGCTTTGAATTGTTGAAGAGAATCATTGTGTGATTTTTTTGTTGGTGTTACCAGAAAGCAAGGTCGAGAGAGGATGCGTGACTTGGGAGAATAAAAGTCAATTATCCCTACTTTCTTGGCATGCTTTTGGTTGCTGGACGCTTTCATAAACTGTTTTTAAGAAAGTCATATCATACTTATTGATTGCACCTCAAATCTCTGCAACAAAGAAGACATGGTTAAATATTAAGAAATGGGTTGTTTTCTTTGCTTTTGAACTATTTTGGTCTTCAATTCATGAATTGTTTGTGTTGCGTGCTAGCTTTTCATACCAAGCTGTGGTGATTTGCAACTTCAAGAGCATAACGAAGTCCAGCAACTTCGGCTCAGATTGTGACATTCTCAATTCGCCGAAGCTTTGCTGCTGGTTAATCGGAGGAGATCGTCGTTCTGGTCGGTGTTCAGGATGCAAAAAAGCAAGGAATGCAAAGAAGAGAGAGATGGAAAATCAAAGATCGAGATCGAGGCGGAGGAGAATTATGCACATTGGGTGATGATGATGAGATCGAGATCGACGATCTGGAAACATGAGATCGTCGTCAGAAACATGAGATCAAGAACTCTACAGCTTCACTACTAGATCCAATTTTCTGAGGATGGAGAGAGATTTTGCTCTAAAGAAAGATTTGGAGAGCAATCAATTTCATATGGAGTGAGATATATCAAATTTCTCTGTGACAGATAGGTGTGGGTTGAGGGACTTTTGACATTAAAAAATAATATTGTGGATCTCTTCCATTACTAAAAATGGGAGAGGGACCTTAGACTAATTTTCCCAATTTCATACTATTAAATAGTATAGACATTTATCATACTATTTTTCAAAAATTTCAAAAATTAACATAAAGATGATGAGCCTATTATTTAAATTAATAAAAAATAAATTAAAATATCATATATTTGTTCTATTATAAAAAAAAAATTAACTCTTGAATTGGTATGAATGTCATAATTTTTAAAAATTTCCAAAATATAAATAACTATTTAGATCTAAATTATTTCATAATAGTTGCTATATAATTTCACTTACATGGTCTACCGACCCCTAATATATGTATCCGTACCATGAGGACTATATAATTTTTCTTGATAATAGACTGGTTCTAAAAATTTCAAAAAAAAATTAGACTTTAAATGATTTACTAAATTTTTCTTATCAAATTATATAAACGTAAAATTCACATAAGACTCACGTAAAGTAAATTTTACACTTATATAAAATATTTAATAAAAGAAATTGATAAATCTTTTATGTTGTGTTTGGTTGAGGGATTTGGAAAGAAAAATGAAAAAGATAGGTGAAATGTGAATAAAATATGTCTATATTTTACTTAATTTCGCACATCTTTTTTTTTTTGTTTTTAAATTTCTTCTTGAATTTCTCAACCAAACACAGCGTTAAGGTATTAGTTAAAAACTTTTGATAATATTTGAGGTGGGAGTGGGCTGATCATGATTTGATAATTGAAAGGTGGATTGAAGAATGATGTGAGTCATAAAAGTAGAGAAGATAATGGAAACGATAGTGACAATTGGAGAGAGAGAGAGAGAGAGAGAGAGAGAGAGAGATGTTTTCTTCCCTTGGAGTGATATAATGGTCTTGAAGGTAGTGTGGTATTGACTATTGAGATAGGAATTTGTACATCGAAATAATGAAAGTAGCACATCATATGCGTGAGAGGGAGAGAGAGAGTGAAGAAGAAGAGCAAGAGTACAAAAAGATGAGGTGCTTTTTTAATCAATGGACGACTTAGACTTTGCCCATTGAGTTAAGTCAATGTCAATTTCTCCCTCCCATTAAAAATAAAAAATCAATTTTTATCAAAGCTAATATTTTTAGTTTTTTATTTTTTTTTTGTTGAGAACTAGTTAAAAATTGAATTTATAAAAAAAAATTAATAGAGGCTTCATTATGTAGAAGCTAAAATGTCAACTAATTAGGTAAAAAATAACTCATTTTGATCAAAAAGTTTAAATTAGCCAGATTTATTTATGTTAAAAAGTCATTAGAAAAAAAAATGTACCACCAAAATATCAAATGTGAAAAATATCAAATGTTTAATTGTACTAACTTAATTTACTACCTTACTTACATTGAGCAATTATTCATACACAAATAAATGACTTAGATTGTTTTGGGGCAATATCACATGGGGCATAAAATATTTTTTTACTTACATCTTACATAGTATCCCAAAAAAAATGAAAAAAAGAGAGAACATCTTCAAGATTGAATTATAAATTAGAGTTAAATTTTGACATACAACAAGCTTGCAATCTTCAATATTTAAATGGTTAAAAATTTAAAAATTCAACTCTAATAGATAAATGTTGCTTCTTTTTTTATTTTCGTTACCAAAATCAAATGCAAATGATATTTGTTATTCTATCAAGAGACATAGAGTGAAGACTACTATTAAAATTTGAAATTTTGCTACATTTGGCATAAGAGATGCAATGCCAACAACTAACAAATCAAATAATTGTATTGAAACTTTTTGTCCAAACTGTTATATTATATCTGGGATTGTAAAAGAAAAAAATATTATTAATTTTCATTATGAGAATTTTTTATATTGAGGTCATGATAGTCATGATATTGTTTGATTTTCTTGTATAATTTAAAAATACTTGAATTTTAGAAATAAATTACCAAATAACTTGAATTTAGACAAAAATTTCTACAAAAACCATATCCCCTACCCTGCTATATATATAAATAGGTAGGAGGAGAATTGAATTATTTTGGTGAAGAGTGTGCAACTTTAGGGGAGCAAATATGGATGGGCCCTAATCCTCCAAAGAAATTACAATTATCAATATGGGATGGGATGGGATGGAATGGGAGGGTGTGGGGGATCCGAAGAAAATAATTTCCTCTCTCATTCTTTCGTGTCTCACTCTCCACCGTTAAACTTTGTCCTGTCCTTCCTTGCTCACTTTTCCAATCAAGAAGGCAAGCAAGGCAAGTAATTTATTGATAAAAAAATGTTAGGAAGTTACAATGTAAAATTTTAAATTCAGAAGCAATAATATGATAAGGGAATTAAATAAGATCAATTTGATTGATGAGAATTTTTGTATTTTATTAGAAGGTTTGTAGTTTAAATCTTTCTATTTGTTTGTAAGTTTTATTTCCCGTGTAATAATTTGAACTTTCTCATTTACCTTGGGAATTTCTTTGTAAAATTTTATATTTTATTTGATCTTTATTATTATAGGAGCGGAGGCACAACAGAACCAGGAGATCACGTGTCTCCCTTCAGTTTTGAAAACTTTTTCTTTATTTGGTTTGTTTTTCAGAAAAAATTTTGAGAAAAATTCTCTACAAACAAATTTTCAAGAGTAATTAAACCAAACAAATTTTTCTAAAAAAAATCTCAAAATTTTGTTTGATTACCTATTTTCCAAAATCACATACACTCTCTCTCTCATACACATCAAATAAATCATTTTTTTTAAAACTCTCTCCCCAAAACAATTTTCCAAAACCATTTCTGAAAAAAGACAAACCAAACAAGTTTTCGTACTTTTTATCTCAAAAATTACTCTACAAACACAAACCTAACACACCCTTTATTTTTTTTGGATTATTGTCATGTATAAAATATATTCTCTTAATGAATAAAATAAGTAGTTATTTATTGTGAACAATACAATAAACCTTTAATCAAAGAATTCACAATAAGTAGTTATTTAATACTTTTGAAACACTATATGGTATTATTTATGTAATAGTTTAAATCAATAGTGTAGCAAAAAATATTATAGATTGAATATAATGAACTCATTATTTTTAAGTAGTTGACATGCCACTTAGTATGATTTGTGATTTTCTATGTTTTGAGTATCACGTAAGTAACGTCATGTGGTACTCTATGACTATTTAATAATTTTCATTCAAAACACATCATTTATAAGTAATGTCATCTCTTTAATATTTTTCTGTCAAATAAAAATTAAATAGATTTTATAATAATTTGTGCTATAAATGATGTGTTTTTATTTTTAAAATTAGAAATTTTGATCCATAATTTTTTGTGCTAAAATTACAAACTTACATCATCATTCCACACCAAGCTATTCCACACTATTTTAGAATTTTGATTTGCTCTTATTAATAATGAATATGTAATTTTTTATATTTAAATTTATCTCATAAAATTATTCTATGTGTTTGGTTTGAATTTTTTTGATTAGGTTTTTTATTTTTTGTATTTTTTGTTTTCAGTTAATATTTTTAAATTTTAAGCACTTTCTTTTACTCTTTTAGATGTACCTTACTTAGATGTATCTAAAAAGTAAAAAATTTATGAAAAAAAATATTTTAAAAAATTAATAAATACATAAAAATATGAAAAATATATTGAATTCTCATTTTTTTTTATATTTTGGTATTTAGTGAATTTTTTAAATATTTTTTCATAAAAAATTATACTTTTTATGTGTATTTATGTTAGGTGCGTCTAAAAATTATTTAAAATATTAAAAAAAATTAATAAAAGCAAAAAAAACACGAAAAACAAGAAAATATAATTTTTTAAAAAGTGTTTTTAGAAAACAAAAAATAAGCAAATCTGTTGCTCATGATTTTTTTTAAATAAAAAATTATAATTAATAAGTATCCGCTCTAACTTAATTTTCTGGCTCTGCCACTGATTATTATGATTGTAATTCATTGAGTTTTATTGTAATATCTTATGGCCTATTTTCTCAACTGGGTTAAAAACTAGCTTTTTAATTTTTTGACTTTTTTTAATCATATTATCTTTATATTTTTTTCACGTTTTTTTAAAAAAAGTAAAAAAAAAAATTCTAAAAAAATTAATTTTTAATCTACTTTCCAAAATAAGCCATATGAATAAAATTTATAAAAAAATTTGCGATAAGAGAATTTGACCATATATAATAGACACTTTATCATATTATATCATTATAAGTCGCATTATAGAGATATTTTTTTTTTTAGTCTCAAAACGTTTTCTTCTAGTGATTGGGAATTTATAAAGTTGCCCATTCAACTTTGTTTGGCTATGTTCAAATAAATTACTTTTTTATTAAAAAAGTGAAAAGTAAATAAACTGTTTAATTGGACTAAACAAACCACTCTCCACTCCCCCCCCAAAATATATATACACTAAGGCCTCTTTTGGAAAAATAAGTTAAAAGTCATTTTTTAACTTTTAACTCATTTTTGGTCATATCTTCTCTCGTATTTTTTACACGTTTTTTAAAAAAATAAATAAAGGGTTTCATTTGGAAAGTTGACTTTTTGGCTTTTTAATTATTTTAGCTTGAGTTAAAAAGCCTCGTTTGAGAAGGGCTTCTTAGCTTTTTAAACTTTTTGTGAGAAAAAAAAATGTAATGATTATGAGTTAGATGTGATGTTTTGTTTTATTGGATTAAAAAATCTATTTTGTCTTTTTTTAGCTAAAATAACTCCAAACCCAACCTAACTCATCTTCCCAAACAGAAGCTAAAAAATAAGCTTAACTATATTTCCAAAACACCCCTAAGATTATTGCTAATAACATTATACTTTTTTTCTTTAGACCTTCATGCCTTCATACCTCTTTTTGTGTTACAAATTGATTCTATCATAAAATTTTAATTTTGTCTTCATCTGTAACTTCTTAAATCCTTACCTTAACTATCTAATCCTACTCTAACGCATTCATCTGTAACTTCTTAAATCCTTACCTTAACTATCTAATCCTACTCTAACGCAGCCAACCACCACTATTTCTCATCGCTACCCTTTCTTGCCAATTTCAAGCTTCGACCCTTCCAACCTTGCTTTGCCTCTGCTTGCCGTCCCAGTCCATCTCTATTACTTTTTCCCCTCCACAAACACATCTCTGCCACCCCTTAGAAAGAGAAATCATGAGAGTGAGAGATAATAAAAAGAAGAATGTGGAGATAGATGAGAGAGACGACGATATCACGGGAAAAGAATGCAAGATCATGATAAAGTGAAGGACTAGCGCCAGAAAGGGGTTAGGGGTAGCATCGGAGGTAGGCTAAGGGTTGTTAATGATGTGGCATTAGAGACGCAGAGAGCAGAAGAGGGGTTACTCGATGTGAATGTCGCAAAGGGGAATGAGGAGTCTAAGAAGAAGATTTCTAGAGTGGTGGAAAAAAACAATAGTGGGGGTGGAGGTCCAAAAAAGAAGGGTATAATTGAAATTAAGGTGATGGTAAAAAAAAAATGAAAATGAAAATGTAAAGAGTAATTTAGTTGGTGGAGATCAAAAAAAAGTAAAGGATTCAAATAAATTTAGTGGACCAATGAATAACACTACTATGTTTTGAAAATTTAAGTGAAATTGTGCAAAGATGATTTTATTTTCAAGAATAATTAATTAGGTTAACAATGGTCCATAACACCACAAAGTAATATGATATTTTCTTATTAAAATATGTAAAGGCTTACAAGAATTATTCATAAAAAATACTGTACTTGTTTTAACAATTACCAAAACGTTAACTTTTTAAAATTTTAAAAAATAAAAATAAAACAATTAAAGGAAAACAAATTTTTACCTCTCTGAGGATTCAGGCCCTCTCTATTGTAGATAATTAATTAATTTGTGATTCATAGATGACAACAAAATTTAATTAGTTATAATCATAATAATAAAATATATATATATAATTAATAAAAAAAAATCCAAAGTGAGAGACAAATCTTAATAAATAATATTTTATTTAGTAAGATGCAAAAGTTATGTCTAATCGAGCTAACGAATTTAAATTGTTTCTTGATATAGTAAAGAAAAGGAAGATAAAATATATAAATTGTTTCTTAAGATCATAGGATTGATAGGAGTGGCAAATATGAGCGTCAAAAAAGAATAGAAAAGGAAAGAAAAGAAAAGAATGACGGAGACAGCAAAAAGGAAGAAAGGAAAAAGGGCAGAAAAAAACAAGAGAGAGGGCATTATTAAATGAATAATATTATATGTATTAATTAATATATTAATAAATGATGTAATATAATTTTAAAAATGGCGGTGTTACCATACATCAATTAGTATACATATTAGTGTATTAATTAGTATTATGATATTATTAATGATCTTATTTATTATACAAATTATAAATTTTTAAAATTATATCATATCATTTATTAATATATTAGTGTATACAATAATTAGTGCATATAATATTATCCTTTTAAAAATTTTAAAAATTTATAATTTATATAATAAATAAGATTTAATAATATATAGATATCACCACCGTTATTAAAATAGTTGTTCACCAATATTAGCGGGTGCTACAGAGTAGAGATATTTATATGTGTTTCTCTCTCTAAATATATAGCTGTCTCTTTCTTTCTCTCTCTCTCTCTCACACACAGACCATCGTAATTTCAATTCAGACTGGGAAAATGGGATTATGATTTTTTAGAGATTCCATTTGTGTCATCTGATCTGGAAGGTGGGTGTGGTCTTAATTGTATATTAGGGCATGAAAATCTGCAAGGGGATTTGTTCTGAATCTTTTATTCTCAGCTCCACCATTGTTGATTGGTCCGTTTTCAATGAATTGGCTTCAAAATCCCATATTTTAATTATATTCTGTTTGGGTTTTTCTTTCTGGGTTTGGATATATATATATATATATATATGTAATCTTTCTCTTCGTTCTTGGGCTGTTTCTAACACAATTTTCAGATACCCATTTCAATATTAATATGATTATATGCTGTCTCGCAACTGTTGACAAATTAAGAAGAAAAAGAAAAAGAAAGAACCTGTTTTTCGACTGTATCCCCTTTGATTTGCAGCTTATATTTTTATTTTATCTGGGTTTTGCTTTTTATGTTTCTGAAAGTATGATTTTGTTCTTGGTGGGTACACTTCATTAAATAGTTTAATATCATATATTTGTATTGCCCTATTGCTGCCTAGATGATTTGATTTTCACTGTATGTTGCTCCATTTTGTTATTAAAGAAATGGCAGGAATGGTTTCTGATTGACTTGTATTGTGTTCTTCTCTGTATTGAGCTCTCTATGCTGCTCTGTTCCACTCATTTGTGGTTGATGTTGGTTCTTATGATTGCAATTTCTCAGGAGTCCACTCTAGATTGGTCCAATTTTGCTTGGTTTTAATGGAGTGTGCGGATAAGGCGTTGGTATGCCTCTCATCTACTTGCTTAGCTCTTTTCTGTTTTTTTCTTTTTTTTTTTGGCTTGACTTAGCCTTTTGTATTCATAGTTGACCCTTTGCTAAACTATGTTCACATTTAATCCTTCTCTAACATATTGGGTTTTCATCTTTGTATTGTTCAAGAACCATTTGATACTCGTTAATTGATTTATTATGCTGAATAATACTTTTCAGTATTGTTGTCGAATTCATATTGGTTAATGAATTTGCTTCTTCATTCTCTCAAATTACATCAAAGATTGTTTTGTCCATGCTATTTGGGTGTGAACATATTAAAATGGTCGGCTTGCTAAGAAGTTAGATTTTGCATAGTGGACACTCTGTTTGGTGTAACTTATCGGGGCTACTTATGGGTTTTTTTAGGAATATGTGCTAGAGTGTTTGGTGCAGTTACTGGGTACAACTCATGAGGCAAAAATAGTTTATATAAGCTGATTATTGAGTGTAGCAATTTGTCTATGTTGATTGAATGTACCAAAAGAAAGGTTGTGGCTTTATATTTGAATCCTTTTATTTTAAGCTCTTTGGATATTTGAACAGCATCAATTGATATCATGTAGGAGTGAAAGATGGATAGGGGTAGATTGGATTTAAGATTTCATCACTCTGGTTCCACACCATCAGAGGAATCAGCTTTGGACTTGGAAAAAGCCTACAGTAATCATACCAATCTGCCTTCGTCCAGTCCACCATCACTACAAGCTTTCACATCAAGTAATCAACATTCCGAGAGCAATGCAGCCTACTTCTCATGGCCCACTTCGAGTCGGTTAACTGATGCAGCTGAAGATAGGGAAAATTACTTTGGAAACCTTCAGAAGGGGGTTCTGCCTGAAACTCAAGGGCGACTGCCTACGGGGCAGCAAGCTACCACGTTGCTTGAACTGATGACCATTAGGGCATTTCATAGCAAGATCTTGCGCCGTTTCAGTCTTGGCACAGCAATTGGATTTCGGATTCGTCGGGGTGTTTTAACTGATATACCAGCTATTCTTGTCTTTGTTGCTCGGAAAGTTCACAGACAATGGCTCAACCATATTCAGTGTCTACCCACTGCTCTTGAGGTTTGGAAATCTGCGTATCTCGCAGCTTTCTAATTTATAGTAATTCTAATTTTGGAGGGTTTTCTTTTCATTTCAACTCCATGTTCAATTGTAGGTTTTAAATGTTGGATTTGACATCAATCTTGGTTCTCGTCAAAATACTGCAGCTGAATTTTTTTTTAAATTTTGTTGAAGTATAATGATATATGTGGCATGTTTTTAACTCGTGTGTTACGAACATTTTGAAGTTTGTTGAAACTTGAAAATGAAACTAAATATTAAGCTTTGAAAAATTAGAAAACTACTTTTTAGCCTTTCATTGAACTTCTGTACTTGGAAGTCAAATATTTTTTTGGTATTTATTGAGCAGGGACCTGGTGGTGTATGGTGTGATGTTGATGTTGTAGAATTCTCTTACTTCGGTGCACCTGCAGCGACTCCAAAAGAACAATTGTATAATGAGCTTGTAGATGGCTTGCGGGGAAGTGATCCATACATTGGTTCTGGTTCCCAGGTATTTTTCTTCTTCTTGATAGCTGCTCATCTTCTTATATGCTGTTTAACTGATTGGGCAAGTCTTTTCTTATACATATACACAAGGATTAGAATTTATATTACTTACATCCAGATAAATGGTAACAGGAGTACATAGGAGTATAAGGATGTAAAACAAGTCTTTTGTTTTTATTCTTTATTCTTGTGCTATAATCTGTGAATTATGGACAATAAATAAAACTATATCTGTGAATTATGGACATAAGTCACTCTATTTTTAACTCCTTCCCTTCAGTGATAGTAGATTTCTGGTTTAAGGTGCCAGTTTCCAGAAGTTGGTTATGCTTTTCGGAAGTTATGATTTTTGAAGGTTTCTTTTGTTAGAATGATTATGAAGTTATGATTTATGAATGTTTCTTTTGTTCGAATGTCTGTTAAATGATATATCCTATAGCCTATAGACCATCAAGCTTAACCCATTTTTTTTGTTTTAATTGTTTAATTCAAAGCACTTTAGTTTTGTTTGTTCCTCCTTCCCCAAAAGAGGAATTCCATATAAAACTTTTTTCAGTGATTCTTTATGATCCCTGAATTATTTCTATCATTACCTGCTCTATTCAGGAGATGTGAAACGATCCAAAATAACTAGCTGAAAGGTTTCAAAAAACCATTTCCTATTTAGTTGTAGTTTTATTTGGTGTATCTTAAGATTGGAGATCTCTTATATGAACATGACTATTATATGAACATGGGTTTTTTAAACTTGTGCCAGTGGCAGGAGTAACTATAGAACTTTGTTTCAGGCATTTTTTTTACCTGTGATGTGGATAAATGTGACAATGTTTTTAATTGATGTTCTTATGCTTTTTTCTTATTTGTTCAGTATGCGCGTCATCATAAGCTAAACTATATTTGTTACTCCATTTTGATATACACTTCTCGCATGCGGACAAAGAAGATTTGCCATTGCTCTCACCTTTATAGTCTATAGGCTATATCATTTAACAAATCTATGGATTATATGTTTATGATAATGATATAAAGGTCATTACCAGTGTTGGTTCCACTGTAATGGGAGGGGTGGACCTAGGTAGAACAAACTTGGATTATTTGCATAAGCTGCCTACCTACAAACTCAAATCTCACATTTTCATGCTTGACTTCCCAAAGCTTTGAAGCCATGGCCCACATGTTTTATAACATGCACCATCAAATATAACACAATCCAATTTTGCATTATGGCACATGCCCAAATGAAAACTTGCATTGCAGGACACAAATATTGTAGCTCTGCACCAACATGACCAAGAAAACCTTGTGGGTGATACTCGTGTTATTACTTGTCTCCTAGGTTGAAAGTCCATCTCTGCCAAAAGTTTTTCCCAAAATCATAAAATCATTTTAATCTTACATGTCATCCCATTCCTAGCTTTACATGAATCTGGAAAATTCATGTGTGGACTTGGCATTGCATAAAGGATTTTCTTTCAAGCATATTGAGTGCCTTCTTTTGTTTATTAAATGTGTATTCTCCAGCAGACAAGAAACTGCTGTAGCATGTTTTTACTAATGCTTGGTTCCATTGTTTTGCTGATTTTTTAACATCATTATTATGAATTTGAATTAGCTATGTCACAGTTGACTAGTTCTCTAACATCCACAAATGGTTGGTATGTCTTAGTTGGACCATGCTGAAAGGCATTTGTTGGAACTTGAAATATTTGGTTTCAACACTACCCTTACCCACTGTAGTATTACAGTGTTTACATTATTATCCCTATGTTATATTGAGGTTACTATTCTCATCTTCAACTATTTTAATATAAATATGTGCTAAGGTGGAGGGTTGGTTACACACTCAAAACCTGTTCGTTTGATTCTCCGCTTCTCTTCTAACCCTAACCTTAGGGTGTGTTTGGATCAAGGATTGGAGAAGCGATTTGTGAAGGAAAAGGAATTAGTAAGGGAAAAGTGAATGAAATATAAGTTAAATTTTGTTCACTTTTCTCTTCCTTTTCCTTTTCCGAATCCCTCCTCAAATCATTGATCCAAACACAGCCTTAATCTCATATTTTCACTTCAACTGCAACTATTCAGAAATCAATGTATCCAAAATTTTCATTAGTTGTTATGTTGGAGTGCTATTCATTTTTATTTGTTTTATCCTTATCTTCTTTTTAAGAGGTGTGGATTCCATTTTTGTTGTTCCTTATGGCCATTTGACACTGCAAGATTGATTTGTTAAATGGGAATTTGTTTACACGTTCCCTCAGTTGTTGCTCTTGAAATTACATGATCGCTTGTTGCTTGTTTAGGTTGCGAGCCAAGAAACATATGGAACCTTGGGGGCTATTGTAAAGAGCCGAACAGGAAATCAGCAGGTCGGCTTCCTCACAAATCGACATGTGGCTGTTGATCTGGACTACCCAAACCAGAAAATGTTTCATCCCCAGCCTCCAAGCATTGGACCTGGGGTGTATCTGGGTGCTGTGGAAAGAGCAACATCATTCATAACAGATGATCTTTGGTATGGCATCTTTGCCGGAACAAACCCAGGTAATATAATTCCAGATTATATGATAACCATTAATTCATCATCTGCATAGATGCAATCAAATCTGTTGCATTTTTCAATGAAAGGCTTGTTATCAATTTATATAGATCATGTCCATTATTTCTTGATACACTGTACTCTAGGATTGCTGGAAAAAAAGATATGGTTATCCCGTTAGGATCTGGAGCTGTCACCGGTAAGAGACTCTCAAAGCAAAAAGTAAAAATCATCTCTTCTTTAAATGGTGTCTCCAAAAGAGATTTGTCCAGCTCTGAAATGGAACTAAAACTCCATGCTATCCAACCTCAGTTTCCATCCCTCTCTAGAATGCATTGCTCATAAAAATTAGCAATCCCAGTCCTCACCTCTTTTTCTTGTGAAAGTGAATCATCGATCTTCTCTTTCACAATTTGGTTGTTTCTTCTTTAGGCATTACCACATGGAAAAAGTGTGTATTCCTGTCCCCTCCAACCACTTAGAATGGGCTTTCTGCTGTCAATTAATTTCCTCCATAGTGGCAACCCTAAAAAATTCCTCCTCCCTTCTAACCTTTTCTTCCATTGACAGTCCCACACTCTCTTCCAAAGCATCAAGAGAGAATATTTTCTAATAGTCAGGCCCTCTGCACCTCTAGCTTTATGAAATCCTCCTTATTCCACCTTTTCAAATCGACCTTCAACAATTTCAACTTACTAGCCAAGGTGAAGCCTGGAGTGCCTTCCACCTCATAATTGTTCCACCAGATTGAGAGTTTGTCCCTAAAACCATCCACCGAAAGCCACATGTTTTTAAATCTGGAGACAACTTCTCCTAATACCTGCAATAAAAGGAACATGGCCAGAAACTGGTCTTGGAAGAGGGATTTGCACCTCTTCCGAAAAGTGCTCCTCCCACTCAACTGAAACCAGATACTGATTTATCTGGTATAAGGGGAAACCTATATTGGACCAGGTAAATTGTCACACCCCAAGTAGCCTACTGACCCAGCGACTTGAATGGAGTGAGTCTAACAAAATAACCCAAAAGCACACCTCGCAGGGTGGCTCCCCCACCCCCCCTCTCCAAGAGCACACACGTCCTTGCCTGTGGGCCACACATTCGATCGGGTTTGGCTCTAACAAATGCTATCAGAGCCCAAGTTGGTAGACCCACTCCATTCAAGGGCATACATGTCCTCAGTTAGAATTTTATTTCCTACGAGTTGAGTTGAATTTATGTTTTGTTTATTTAAACAATATGCTGAAACATCTCTGCTTTTACATGTGTGCTAATGTGTTTCTCATCGTGTCCTAACCCCCACACATGCCCATCACGATCTGGTGATCGTGCAGAAACATTTGTTCGAGCTGATGGGGCGTTCATTCCTTTCACTGAAGATTTTGACATGTCCAATGTAAGGATACCCGTTAAAGGTATAGGTGAGATTGGTGATGTCAATGACATAGACTTGCAGTCACCAATCAACAGTCTTATTGGCAGACAAGTGGTAAAAGTTGGAAGAAGCTCTGGTTTGACTACCGGGACCATAATGGCGTATGCCCTAGAGTACAATGATGAGAAAGGGATTTGTTTCTTTACTGATTTTCTTGTGGTTGGCGAGAATCAACAGACGTTTGACCTTGAAGGTGATAGTGGAAGCCTCATTCTCTTAACAGGTCAAAATGGGGAGAAACCACGGCCTGTTGGGATCATTTGGGGTGGGACAGCTAATCGAGGTCGGTTGAAATTGAAAGTTGGTGAACCTCCGGAGAATTGGACTAGTGGAGTTGATCTTGGGCGCCTTCTTGATCTTCTTGAACTTGATCTGGTTACAACCTGTGAAGGGCTTCAAGGTTTGTCCTTCTGAATCCTCTAGTTCAAGATTTCTTTCAATAATACAATTGCCGTGTTACCTTTGATAGTGCTTTTATATTTGGTTCGTTAATATGTTATTATTATTTCATTTAGTGCAAGGTGTCTATACTAAGAAATATAATTTATTTTCAACTAAAATGATATGCAAGCATTGAAGTGTAATTAAGATTTGAAGCCACCACTGGCATTGGAAAATGGTGTTTGGGGGTAGTTGTTAAATATACAAAAGAAAGAAAAAAGTAAAAAAAGACGAGGGCTACAAAATTCGTTGTAACACAGAACACTCTCCCGTGTGCTTGTGCCCACTAACATGTGCATGATTCTACCTATGAAGCACGTGTATGGATACAAGTATTGATACGGGTATGATATGATACGGTAAAAAAAAAAGAAAAAAGAGTAGAGTATGGGTACCACTTGGTACGCTTATAAAAAAATATTTCTTTTTAATTTAGAGTAATGCAAAAATTAAATAAATGGTTTGATTGTTAAGATTCAACCTACAATTAACATTTATTGTCAAAAGTAAAGGTATCAATCAAAATTAAATGTCAATATATTAACTAACTTACAAATCATAGTTTAATTTTAAAAACATGTTAAGTGTAAAACTAAAAATAAAAAAGAAGTCTAGTGAAAAGGAGTTTTGTCTCTATAGTAGAAGAAAATATTGTTTTAATTGAGGTACGGTACGGCTTGAGTATATAGTAAGTACATCTGGGTATGCCAAAAATTAAAAAAAAAAAATTGGATACGTGTTTCATGTACCCGGTACGTATGCAGAAGTACCATTCGAGATACCATACGCCGGTAAGTACCGGATACGGATACGCGTACGACATGTTTTTCGAAGTACCCATGCTTCATAGATTTCACCCATTGTCATTTTTTCAACTAAAATTGTATAAATATATAAATATTTTCAACTGACATGTGCATGATTCTATTCTGCTTTATGGTGCATTGTCTTTTTCTTTTACTTTTTCTTTTTCTTTTTCTTTTACCCGTCCCCCCTTCCATATCTTTTCAGTGGGGGCTAAAAAATATTCCTAGGCAAGGAAAGAGCTAGGGAGGTAGAATTTTGGTGTAATAGAGTTTAGGATTCTTGCACTCTGTTTTTTTGCATTTTTTGATATTTGGTGCAACAGAAAACGAAGTCAATAGAAAACAAACTGATTTGGACAGAAAATGTTTTTCGCTATTAAAAATTTTTCGCCAAAACAAACAGAACATTAGTGGCAAAAGATTTTCATCCTTTTTGCTCTACTAATTATATCCCCATGTATCTTTTGTTGACCATTACTCCTGTGCTAATTTCTTCGTCTTGTTGATGTAGCTGCACTGCAAGAGCAAAGAAATGCTTCTGCAGTGGGCATGGATTCTACCGTGGGAGAATCATCTCCCCCTGACCGGTTGCAACTGAAAGATAAAATTGGTGAGAACTATGAGCCTCTCGGCCTACACATTTGGCAAGTGCCTATTGAAGGTGAGTCCCATCGGGGCCCAACCCCATCATTCATGAACGGAAATTTTCCCAATGAAGCCGGTACTGAAGCGGCTCCCAATTTAGAGCACCAGTTTATTCCAAGTTTTACTGAAAGATCTGCAGCACATGAGAACAATCAACAGGGAAACACAGAATCAAAAAACCTAGCAGCATTAAGGAGTGGTTCTGATGAAGAGATTTCTGTTTTGTTGCAGTTGGGCGAGCCAGAACCAAAGAGAAGAAAGCAATCGGATTCTGATTCTCCACTAGGCGTAGAAGACCAAAAACCCAAAATGAAATAAAGGTAACTGCCTCGTGTTGAGAATTCTTTTGGAGAGTTGAGTTAAGATTCTCGGGTCTTTAATTTTGAATTGTATCTGAAATTTGAAATTGCAGGGAGGAACCCGGGTTGAGCCTCCGAGTAGATAAATTATTATTTATTATTTGATACTTTTAGCATATCTTGGTCAAATTACAAAATTAGGTTACATAAGTGGGGATATACAGCATTTGAGGGGGGGAAATGTACATTTTCTTCTTTGATTTGTATAATTTTGTTCAAAGTTTATTTGTACCATAGACACCGCGCGGGGGGGAATCCAATTTTACCCTTTGGATGGGAAAGTGCTTTGGTGAAATTGGTGGCAAAATAGTGCCCTCTTTGTTTAAATGTTACTGGAGACAAATTGCAGTGAAATAAAGAATGTGGCCTTGCCAATAATCTGTGCTCTTTATTATTTGGTGCAGAAATGGTGTTTCTATCTTGCATTATTATTATTATACAGTTAATGCGACAATTTTTAATTTGGAAAAATATTCGGTCTTATTTTTTTCACAAACTTCTCATGGAGTACTATTAACACTTGATGGGGAGAGGGTTGATACATGTACTAGCAGTGAGTGCGACAGACATTGCCTTGGAATTGTGTATTGGGATTTTTAGGTGATTTGATGAGGGAGAAAGATGAATTGAATTTGAAAGTAGTTTATACAATTATGTATTGGATGTGGGGTTTTAAATTAACCGAATTGTAGAATTGACAAAAAAAATGTGAGCAGTTATACTTTTATAAGTATTCTTGAAATAAAATAGATTACAAAAAAAAGAGCCTTTCGAGCAAATAATTGCAACCCCTCAACCCCCTCCCTTGTTGGACTACCCTTGCAACACCTGACCATCGTGACCAGTCTTAGACCATTGCAAGTAGCTCTCTCTCTCTCTCTGTCTCATGATTTTTGGTTTGGGTTTTGAAATCTGAGGGGATTGAGGTAGAGGTCTGGGTGTAATGTAGTAGCTAATAGGAAGGGCTAAGGTGGAAAAAGGTTGGGTGTGGCAATGCTGGCGGTAAGGAAGGGGGTTGGTGGTGGGCAACAGGGTTAGTGAAGGGTGGGGAGAGAGGCTGGGAGTGGCAGTGGTGTTGACGGGAGAGGGGCTAAGGGTGAAGTGGAAAAGAGTTGTGTGTGGTGCCGGTGGCAGCTAGGGAGGAAGTTGGGGGTGAGCAATGGGATTCAGTAGAGGGTGGGAGGGGTTGGGTGTGGGGGTGGTGAAGGGCTAAGGGTAGGTAGAGTGGGTTGGTACAAGGTGGGAAAAGGGCGAGAAACAGGGTTGAGGGGCTAGGAAAGGCAGGGAGGGTGGGGATGGGACTGGGAATGGCAATGGCAAGGTCGGATGGGTAAAGGGTGGCCAACAACTAGAGAAGGCGAGAGAAGGAAGAGAACGAGGCACACACAGGATATATGTAATAGAATATATATATATATATACAAATAGAGTTGCGTGTCACTCTCATTCGAGTACACGATGTCTAGGGGGTTCAAACACATTTATATACACATGGGCACACACAAACAGTCCAACCCCGAGCACAGTGCACCCTCTCTTCCACATTGTGATATAACAATTCAACCCCTATACACAGTTTAGGCACTTGCTGTCACACTCACAGCATTCAGTTCAACATGCTGCCTACCCTCACTCTGAGGGTGAACTATGACAGTTGCACAAGCCTCTTCTTGCATATGCTGACCATCTGCCTCATTAGAGACACAGATCGAGCTGACCAATGGCTTAGTTTCTTCGTCATCTTGCCCATCCACGATGATTTCCCACTCCTCTTTGAGCGAAGTTACTTGTAATCCCTTTTCTTGGTGCTTTTCAATCTCAAATAAGGTGGGTAGAATCACATAATCATTTACAGGATTGTAGAAAGGATCTGGATCCCCTGCATTCAGCCAATGTTGAAGTATCCGGAAGACATGACGGTCACACAGGATTCCTCTATGCTCACCGGGGACTCCAACTCTTGCTTCTGCATTAAGCCCATCCGCCTGTAGGAAAGAAACAAAATAGCAACTAAGAGATTACTATTTCAAAGATCCAAAATATGTTGCCATGTTAGTGCTCCACACATTTGACAGCAGATGACATTCACACCTCTAATTATTGTTACTCCACAGCTTAGAACCACAATAAACTCACAGCCCAGCTAACTACTCTTTATATTGACTGTTGTTTTGTTACATAACAATAACACAACAGAAGTTTCACTTCTGTGACATCTTCATATGCCTTGGGCAAGTCTTTTTCATTTACCAACACATTCATTGTAGGTGTTTGCTCTTATGTGACACAAATGTCCACAACTTCATTCACATCTAACCTCCTTTCAGCATATTAACTAAATCTTGTCCAGGGATGGCAAAATTCTCTGACCCGATTCTATTTGTTCCAATCCGATTTTAATATAAATGGTTTGAGAGAGCATTGATTGGGTAGGGGAAAGGTAGGTATGTCAAAACTGTCAAACTTATAATAAAGTACAAAATTGTATCACTAAAATAATTGAGTTTAAAATTAACAATTTGTGCGCGAAACCCGAAAACCCGATCCGTTGTCCAGTTATTCTACAATCAGAAGTTGAAAATCACGGGGATGAACTACAACTGATATCTGAATATCATTCCATGACAAAATTTGACAAATTGACAAACGACATGCACCAGTTCTGAAAAGATTGTTTTGTTGTTAACAAGCCACAAACCAAACTGACTTCTAAAACAGCTTGTGTCATGTAACAAAATATAACTAACTCATAGGGTATCGGATTACTGGCAACAGTAAATACCTTTGCAGATTCCACAGGAACTGTCCCATCACCATCAACGCATACATATCTACCCTGAAAATTTGCAATCAAAAGCTACTGTAACTAACTAGTCAATAATGCTAGCAAGGATATAAGGCACGTATATACTTTTTCTTTTGATAGGTGCAAATGCAGGGGTGTGATGCACATACACCATTCATTCAAAAGCAGACAGGCATCTCATAAAAAAGCACAATGCATTGATACCTATATCAAGATTATTATGATCTCAGCTTCCAGCGAAGGATTATTTACCTGCAAAAATGGTAATTGTTGTAAATCTGTGACGGGTGCCCTCTCAGTTCCATAACTGCCAAACCAAAATACAAATTAGTCATATCCTTTTGCCAGAATATAGGCATTCAAACAACAACCTATTTTCTCCTACTTCATAGTACAGAAGCCGTTAAATTTAACCACTATGAATCGCAGCAAAAAATACAAGAAAACTTAATTCAAAGGGCTCAAAATAAGTTACCACACACTATGAGGTGTCTCAAGATTTGTCGCATATATATTGTAGAATTTAACTTGAGGTGGAACCTTAGCAGAGGACAAGACCTTTCGAGTCTCGTTAGCCCATTTCAAGATCTCTAAGTTGAAGGGTAACGGGATATCCACCCCATCATAATTCACCTGGAATGTGCAACGCAAGATTAGTACCTTTATAGGTTACCTATGTAACATGAATTCAGACATGAGTATTGGATGTAGGTGTGACGCGAAGTCCCACATCGCCTAAGTACTAAAATAATATTAAGCATATAAGTGTAAGGGCACCCTCACCTTAATAGCTAGCTTTTGGGGTGAGTTTTATCCAAGATCGTGTAACATGGTATCAGAGCCAAGAGTACTAAAGGATGGGTAGGGTGCGTGTCCCTGGCCCACACGCCGCAAGTACTGCCGAGTGAGCACGCTGGGCGTGCAGGAGGATGTGAAGCGAAGTCCCACATCACCTGAGTACTAAAGTAATATTAAGCATATAAGCGTGAGAACACCCTCACCTTAATAGCTAATTTTTGGGGTGTGTTCTACCTAAGACCGTTTAACAGTAGGTCCATATCCAAGAGTATTGAGATATGTATCCAAAAATTGGATATGGGTAGGCATCATGGACACATGCATATTCCATCTTATATAATATTCTTCGATGATATTGTAAATTATGTAAAAATGTACTTCACTTAAACAAGATTTAGGAAAAATATGAAATTGCTCTCTCATTCATGTGGGAGGCTAAAAATGTTTTTTTACTAGTAAATTTGAGTTTCTTCTTCTTCAAACACTCTGAAAAAATAGAGGATTCAAGTATCTATATTGCGTACGGGTGTCGGGCACATATCTTACATTCTTACCGAAGTCATAGTCCATGTAACACGAATAGATGCACATCTTAAAAGTCTATTGGTACTAATCTAACTTGATTCATTACAAGAGTCAGCATAATACGGATCACGATTTTTCATAGAAATACCAATTAAAAAGAATACACATCGCGCATGTTTTCTCTACCATGGTATTCAGGGCACTATTCTAGATTCTGGTTAAAATTCAATTTTGAACATGTTGAAACTTCAATAAAATATCCCTGAAATCACATAAATGTACGACAGTTTGTTCATTACCAGAGATTTTGGTAGAAAAAATAAATCAGAAATATTTTCAGACTTTCATTGTCCTATAAAAAACTGACCATGAAAAGAGCATCACAAAATTAAGGGTATTTGAACTTTATCTGAAATCCATAGCTCACCGTGTTGCTTGAAAGGGCTTCCATAAAAATTGGCACACTTTCTTCTGGGGGATAGGACTCCAGCCTAACATAGGAATTTCCATCACTATCACAGTTCTGTCTCCAAAATTCTAGAAGTGGAGTGTGTTCCCAGTGGAAATCACGAGAAGCCATCAATTCATATATTGATGGACATTCAATAAGCTGAAACATCACAGCTCATCAATGATTAATCCATAAAAAATTACCAGAGAAATTTAAATTCAAAACTAAAAAACAATAAATGACAAGATTAGAAAAGGAAATTCTTCTCTTTTATTCATGAAGTAAACAACAGCACAGTTTAATTCACAAAGTCGAATGCAGAATAAGCAGTGCAAGTACAAGTGTCTAAGTAATAGGGTCACTTGGACAGATCATTTTCTCAAAATATTGTACAACAGATGCATTCAAAACTCAGATAAGAAACGCAATAACATTTTGTTCCATAGTAGTGCCCAACTCAACAAGATGTAATCATGCAATCCCATAGGCCCAAACATTCATTTAATAACAGGTTATTTCTTCTTGGAGGGTATAGCAAATGAATTAGACAAATGCCCAGGAAAACTTTGGTTGAAGTGACATGAATATCTTAAACTTAACTAATGATATGACTGAATAAAACCAATTGGAGCAAATATCTATGTAGCCGACATCAAGTAATTGGGACAAAAGTTTGTTGAGTTGAAATTACGTGTGTTCCAGAAGCCAGAGTGGATACAAAAAGCCAACCAAGAGCCCTTGGGGTTGGAATGGATATTAACAAGAAGTATATATATTCACAATTATCTGCCTACAAAGGTATAGCAGATTCTTCTCCATCATTTGTCTACCAAAGTGCAGATGACCTTCAATATTTCTCAATGCCAAGAATATCATGGATAGAGGAGGTGAATTTTGGAAAAATATTTACAATGCAATATTCTGACTACAATAAATCAACAAGCTGAAATAACACAAGTTTTACAAATTCGAAAATTGCTGGAGTCATACCAGTTGATGCATGCTCCATTTTGATATGAAAAAGTTCTGCTCCCACCCTTCCACGAATGAAATACCATTCAGAAAGGTAGACGTAATATATCCAGGCGCACCTGTCAACACACAATCATTTTGAATCAGACCCCCTTTGTGATACAGCTTCTAGATTTCTAATGAACAAGATGTTTAACTTCAAACATGACCTTCCCTCTACAAACTAGGTATTGTTCTCATTGCAAGATGCAAATGAGGATTTTACATATGGGTCAGATATCTTTTAATTTGGGTGATATGGGTCAGCCCTGTAAGGGTTTCTTATTTAACCCAATGGAGATGACCGGGGGGGAAGGTTCTTTCATAATTGGTTTTCTAGTTTGGTGAAAAAAATGACAAAAATAAAAAAAATTGACAAAAATAAAAAAAATGCTCGTTTTTTTCATATGGTTCTCCTTTTTAGGCAGAAATAATTTTTGAAAATTCAAAAAATCTTTTTAATGTTTAATTTTGTCAAACTAGTTTCTAATGTTTTTAAAAAAATATGCAAAAAACAAGTTTTGAAAACTCAATCAAACAGACCCTGGAATCTTGCAATCACAAATTCTCATTATCTAAATAAACTCTTCTGTCCTTAGCAGCACATGACATTGAACTCCTTTACACACGACCCCAACGAACACGTACAAATCGATAGTTGAAACAAAAAATTCACACTTGAATTGTGGCAAGGAAATTTCCCACATGCCAATAATAAGTGAGGCTATTATACATGAAGAATTAAGAAGCACGAAACAGTTGGCTGTAAGAAGATTAACAAAGTCCTTAAAGAGAGGATTTGACAATATTATTTCTTCCGATATTTTTTATTGTTAAGATTATAAAATTGGTTCTGCATATATTGATTCTGCTTCTCGGGACATATCAAGTTGCAACCTCAAAGCTAGTATCTTTGTCAACTGGTATGTCATCACTTACCCTGGAATGGTGCAGCAATTGCTATCCAATTCTTCACATATTTTTCAAAGATCTGCGGAACAAGATTATCATTAGAAGATTACACACTTATACATCTTAAAGAAACACCAGTTCACAATGTGCACCACAAACCCACATCAAATGGTTAGTGGGAAAAAGAAAGAAAGAAAGCACAAAAAAGAGTAACACAAGAAATGAGGATTGAGTAATGTGGAATGTGGAATTTTACATCACTGTGCAGGCACATAAAGCATTTCACCAGAACACCCCCCATTGAATGACTTATTATGTTTATCTTTTTGCCTCCTGAAGCAGTAAATATGGACTCCAGTTTTGCTGCCAAGCTATCCATTGTTTCCTGGAATCTAAAAGGAAGATAGAACACTTCAAACTGCTTTACAAGTATTATGACAACAGCATTATAGAGTATATTTTAACTTATCAAAAAAAAAAAAAAAAATCTAGAAGTAAATTTTAATCTAAATAAAAAAAATACAATTTATTTAAGTTTACTCTATATAAACAATACCTCTTAGCAGCATAAATAATCAGGTGGTGACCATTGTAAAGAAGATATTTTCACTAATCAAAATCAGCTTAGGGCTAGTTTGGCATGTACTAAATAAGTCAAAAAGTCACTATCTTATTTAAGTCACATCATCTTATTTAAATCACATCACCTCTCTAACACATCACATCAAACCCAACCCAAACCCAACCCAAACCCACCAATAAGTCAAAAAGTGCACTTTTTTAGGACATCCCAAACCAACCCTTAGTCTCCCATCCAATACTCAGAAAGACATTACATGTAACAACAGGGTTGAACACAACCCCTCATGCAAAGAAACAGTGGGAAAAAGCTGAGAGGACTAATGTACAGTAAACTGATTTAAATTGGCATACTTCATCCATAAACCTTTTTTTATTATTTCAAAATACTGATAAACTCTAAAAAAAAGTAAAGGATAAGCTTGCATACTAGAAGCGGTAGATTCCCGCCTCCATTTTTACTGCCTCCTTTGGTGAGAAGTTTCCTTCCCTTTTCTAAAATGTCTGATTGGTCTGCTCTGCAATTTTGGGCAAATTAAGTGCAAAAAAAAAAAAAAATACACTCAAAAAACAACGCCCAATTAGTACACATTAATGTGTGTTTGGGAGGGAAAAGATGGGGTATACACCTAACCTTTGGCATAGTGCACAAAGTGGTTGCCCTGTGACTTAAACCCATAACCTCAAGGATATTAGGCCAAGATTTTACCATTGAACCAATGGTCACCCCTCAAAGTAAATAGTCCCTTTTCAGCCAAACTTCTACAAATCATACTTCAAACTTTCTTATCCAATGAATTTTTTCTGGTGGTTGCTTAACTCTAATAAAATTGTCAAAATGCATTCAAGACAAGCTCATCAACAATTCAGATCAGATTAGAGTCTAACAAAATTCAGCATGAACCCGACCAAAACTGATCTTAAAGGTCATAGAAGATAAGAAATGAATTACGACCACTTGTCACATCTTTGATCAAATAACAATTATGTATTAATTGATACTACACAAAGGCACCCCTAGAGTCTGGACTATCACTTGTCCCCATATAAATATATAAATAGAATTAACAGCAGAAACGAGAAACAAAAACATTAATCAAAATTCTAATACATTGTGGTTAACTGAACCCGCAGCCCAGTAGATACCTGTTACTCTGGCGGAAATCATATCCAAAACCAAACAGTGTTTTCCCCTCTTGGAAACCCCATTTGAGCATTTCAACTATCATGTCGTGGAAATAATATACACAATCACGCCCAATGACCTGCGGAAAAATGTTAAAAAAATACAATTAAAATTCATCAAAAGTTCATGTTACCGGTTCCAAGAATACTTGATAAATGGAAGGGACAAGTAACTAAAATCAGAGTATAGTTGTTCGTTATGGTCAACTCAAGCAGTTCTGAGGTCAGTAAGATGCAGAGAAAACAGTTAAAGAATTAGTTGCAAAAGAGGACATCAGATAATGAATAGAGAGCCCCAGAAAGACAAAATCAAATTGATTCTGAAACAGGATATACTGAAAGATGCACAGATAAACAGTTAAAAGAAGTACCATTTTGGCAAACTTTGGCTTTTTAGTCACATCACATCTCTACTTTTTTACATTTTTTTTTTTTTTTCAAAAAAACCCAAAAAGCCAACTCTTAACCTATTTCCCAAAACAACCAGACATAATCAGATAGTGAATGGCAAGCCCAGACAGATAAAATAAAAATAATTTCTGATACGGTATAGACCCTAGCTTCTTCAAGTGAAGGCAGCCAACATGCATGAATGAGTTAGGAGACAATACGCACCATATCAGGATCCAAGATGTCAATTGCATGGAGCCCGTATCTGTCTTCAGGAACCGCAATCTTTGTCTTGGGATCCAAAGACACAGTTTTACCTGTTTCACATGAAAAAATAATTTAAAAAAAACTAGTCTCCTCATTCGACCTACACCAAAAGCATTGGTCTCTCATTTGACATGTGCAAGACTGATTGTTGTGTAGAAAAGAACGCGAACGTATCAATGCATAACACAAATAAGCAGCCACTACATGGTAAAGCATTCTTGACAGAATGCTGAGACAAGAATTCTCATATCACCAACCCCTCCCAACGTAAAATTCTGCTATAAATTTGCAGTATGATCATCATCCATCAAAAGATACCATCAAGCAACTTCTTTTTTCTTATTTTTTTTCTCTTTTTATGATTCATAAGGACAATGGTGTTCTATAGGACAGAATGTTCGGCATCTAAGAAACAACGAATTCGAAAAATTAGTGTAGCTGATATGAGAATGCTTAGAAAGATATGTTGTCATAAGACTAAGATAGATAGAATTAGAAATGAATCTATTCGTGAAGGTGGTGGAAGTAACACTAATAGAAGATAAGTTGAGAGAAAATAGACTAAGATAATTTGGTCATGTACAATGTAGACCTCCAAATGCGAAAATAAGGAAGAGTGATATGATCGCCATAACTAAAAATGTTTGGGGGCAAAAACAACTAAATTGACATGGGATGCGATTATGAATTTATTTAATTTAACTAAGCATATAGCTTTTTGACTGAGCAGAATGGTGGAAAAAGATTCATGTAGCCGACTTCAGTTCTGAACCCAAACAGACCAAAACTCAAATTTTTGAAACAGCATACTCCATAAAAAAATTATGCTTCAATGATGCATTAAAGCTGTATAATTGCAGATTATAGTTAAGCAAACAAACTAACCACAAACGAATCAATAAGCTTGCTTGAACTTTCTGATCAGTTATAATTAAGCTAATTACATGCTAATTCACATTATGCTTCAATGTTGCGTTAAAGCTGTACGGTTCAATATTCTAGTTAAGCAAACTAACCACGAATGAATCAATAAGCTTGCTTGAACTTTCTGATAAGTTATAATCAAGCTAATTGCAGCTTCAGTACAAATAAAATCGAGAGAATAACATCAAAGAAAACAAAAATATATAACAGGAATTAAACAAAAAACTTCAATTACAAATTTTAACAATAAACCCCCAAAAAATTTTATGTTTTGAGTAAGAAAGTGAAGCTAGGGAGAAGAATATACCGGTAGAAGGATCAAAGACAGACCAGAGCTTGGTCCGAAACTTGTAATCGGCGCTAAGAATGCGAACCCAGATGCGCTCTTCTTTGCCCTCGTCGTCAACGGCTTTGAGAATGGAACCGGCGATGCCGGGGACCAAGAGGACGGGGTCGAGATCGGGGTCAACGTAGGGCTGTGGCTTCTTCTTGAGGAAGCTCAACCACAGCTCCACTGATTCAACTATGTCCTCCAACAACATCGCCATCTCCAAACCCCCAATTCAATTCAATTCAACTCAACTCAACAATCTCTCTTTCTCTCTTTAAATATATATATATATATATATATGTAAATTATATGCATGCAAAGTGAATTTCTGGGAAGAGAAGGTATATAGAGATGAAATTGAGAGATTTTAGGGCTCAGATCTGATGGCGATGGAGACGGGATTGAGGAGAAAGAAAGGGTTTGGTGACGGTGAGAAGCCGTGACGTTATTGGAAAAGTGAGGGAGATGAATGACTCGAAGACAAACTGTCGGTATTTGACATTCACACATGTATAATACTTATGAATAATAATCAATTGGTTTAGTTTTGGTTTCCAAAAAACATTTTTTTTTTTAAATTACGTTTTATTTTCTATATTTTTTATTTTTAATCAATTTTTTTAATATTTTCAGTAATTTTTTTAAATTTTTAAACACATCTAACATAAATATACTTAAAAAATATAATATTTATGAAAAGAATCTTCAAAATATTCACTAAATACAAAAAATTAAAAAAATCAATACATTTTTCGTTTTTTTGTGTATTTATTAATTTTTAAAATATTTTTTTATAAATATTTTATTTTTTAGATATATCTAAGTAAGGTGTATTTAAAAAAATAAAAAGAATTGCTTATAATTTTAAAAATATTCACTAAAAATAAAAAAAATACCAAAAATAAAAACTCAATTTCTAAAAAATTGAATGTAGAAAACTGAAACCAAACACACTGAATAATTTTATAGAGGATATTGATCTCTACGCCCAATTAACAATGATAATACGTACACATAGGATCAATACATACAAAAATTATACATTCAGGCAACCCCCAAAATAATCGGGTGGTCAAGTTTGTCGATTGTAGTTATCATCTTATCAATTGTGGTTGTTATTTTATTGATCGTGGTTATTATCTTGTCAATCACAATTGTCATTTTGTCATCCAATCGATCGCCCAATCATCTGCCTGGTCATCTGATCGATCATCTGAATAAATAATTTCTGTGTTTAATTCTGTATTTGATTTTCTATATGCCTAGCATTATTGTCCAATTAATTGGAAATTTAAATATTAGATTTTAGTTTTTAATTATGTTTCATGAATCTAGTATACATGTTTTTCTTTTTTTAAAAAAATTTCAAGATAAGACATTAAATTAATATATTTTAATCACTTGCACTTCGTTTGGATAGAAAGGTTTGGTAAGGAGGAAAAAAAAAACAGAAATGGTGAGAATAGAAAACTTCTAACTTATTTGAATGGTTAAGTAAGATGAGAAATAATGAGAGATGGTGAGAAAAATATTTTCACCAAATCTATGTTTTGTTTTTCATCAAAAGTGGTGAGATTTTGTGAGAAATATATTGAGTTTAATTAAAGTTTTCTAAAATATTAAAATTACCCTTATAAAAAAAAACGTAACTTATTAATATGTAAAGTATTTTAGTAAAATAAAATATAACAATTTTCTTTATTTTATCTTATTTATTATATCTAAACAAGATAGGTAACAAGTCACATCATCTTCTCTTTTATTCATCAAAACATAATAATGAAAAATCATAATCATTTTATTTTCTTTTCTTTTTTTACCTAAATAAAAAATTAAAATCATTTATTTTCTCACTTCATTTGACAACCAAAACGGAGTGTCAACTTTAAATATACATTTTTTTAGATAGAATTTTCGGCACGAAAGAATTGAACCTAGAAGCAAATCCAAACATATCATTTACTATTATTATTATGGACCGTGCTAGCGAGCTCGAAAACGAGCTCCCCCGAATCTCCCTAATTTCTATTTTTTTTTTCAGAAGCAGAGAAGGAGAAGAGAAGGAAGGAGGATGAGAAGGAAGGAGGAAGGAGGAGGAGGAGGAGGAGGAGTAGTGGACTGGAGGGGGCCATAATAGTGGGAGGAGGCGGAGGCGGGACGGCGGAGCTGCTGCTGCGACGATCGGACTTGGGCGACGGACTAGGCGACGGCGGCAACGGGCTGGGCGATTGGCGGCGACGGGCTGGGCGACGATCTCTTCCCCTCTTCTCTCTTTCTCTCTTCCCCTCTTCTTCTCTCTTTCTCTCCCTCTCCCTCTTCTGCGTTGCAGGTCAAAAACGGAAGAAGGAAAAAAAAAAGAAAATGGCCAAAACGACGTCGTTTTTGCCATTAAGGGAATTCGGGGGAAGAATTTCGGGGGACAAATCATTTTCCTATTATTATTATATTGCACAGACATATTACTTAGCCTATAAATTAGGTCTAATTTTATATTATTTTTAGTTTAAATATTATATGTATTTTGGACTTGGTCTTTTTTGGAGATGTTGATTTTCTTTTTAAATTTCTTAATTTAATCCTTCAAATCTTTATATTTTATGGGCTCTATTTTTTATTTTTTATATTTGATTGTCTTGGGGCACTGGTAATTATAAAGTATTCTTTTAGGTACAAGTAATTTATATCTATACTATATATTAAGTAAGCGGAGGTTTTTAACCCCAAGGTCTGTGGGAGGTTCAATATTTCAATTTGAATTTTTTTAATTTTTAATTTTTATTTAAAAAAAAACTCAGTATTTATTGATTTGGTCAAAATTTCCTGATCAGCATTTATTAACTTTTTTCAATCCACATGTCTTTTAACATGCCTGCATTTATTGATTTGGTCAAAATTTCCTGATCGGCATTTAAAATCCCTTTATATAAATAATTATAGATATAATCCGTGTATAATTACTGTAGTACTCTTTTCAACTTCTCTCATACACTATAGCCAGTGATAAGATTGTTAAATTATTTTTATAAAAAATCTTAAAAAATATAATTTATATATTAAATTTTTTTAAAATAAATATAAATATTTATAATTATCTCGTACATATGGGTGATAGACTAGTTATAAAACGGGTGATAGACTAGTTATAAAGTATTGTGGAGTGGTGATTTCAAATTTCATTTGTCATGAAAAAAGGTTGATAAGTTTTAATTGTAATTGCGCTTTAATTTTTGCATTCTATTATTAACTGTCATAGTCATGTGGCCCTCAACATTTATTACCAAGCAGCCAAAAAGTGTTTGGGATTATTACTTAGAGAAAATAATTTTGACAATTTAGCTACACTGAAGTCATGTAAAAGCAAAAAATTAGACCAAGTTTTCCTATTATGAATTTATTTACAAAGAAGTCAAAATCCCATTATCAGTAAATGTCTCTTTTGGCATTTTTATTATTTATTATTTATAAAAAAGCAAATAGATAGTATCCAAATCATTTATTTCCAAAGCAGCCTGGGCTTTGAAAAAAAACAAGAACCTAAAACACAAGCCACTTTGGTTTTCCTAGACTTACCTATCTATCTATCTATTTATCTATTTATTATATATTATATAAAGAAAAGAGATTTCTAATAAGAAGACATGTAAAAATTCTAAAATTTTATTTTACAATTGTTAATTTTTGTAATTTTAAAAATATTTAAAAATAATTTTATTGGCTAACAAAGTAATTATAGATTCAAAAAAAAAAAAACAAAAAACTACCTAAAATTTTGAATTACAAATTCTTAAAATCTCTCCCTCTAGTATTTCTTTATTTCCTAAATCTCATCTTATAACAAAGTAACTATACATTTAAAAAATATTATATATTAAAAAAAAAACACAATTCCCATCTCATAACAAAATAATTATAAATTTTAAAAGAAAAAACATTATGGATTAAAAAGAAAGTAAAACCACAATTGCTAATTTTTGTAAATTTAAAAATATTAAAAAGTAGTACTATTAGCTAACAAAGAAACTGTAAATTTATTTTATTTTTTTTTTAAAAAAAAAACTAAAAGCTTTCCTAAATCTCATCTCATAACAAAGTAACTATCCATTAAAAAAATATTATATATTAAAAAAAAAAACACAAATCTCATCTCATAACAAAGTATAATTATATATTTTAAAAAAAATATTATAAATTAAAAAGAACGTAAAACCACAATTGCTAATTTTTTTTTAATTTTAAAAATAGTTCTATTGACTAACAAAGTAACTATAAATTAAAAAATAATAATAAATAAAAGCTTTTCTAAATCTCATCTCGCAACTATACATTAAAAAAAAAACACAAATCACATCTCATAACAAAATAATTATATATTTTTTTAAAAAAAACTACAGATTAAAAAGAAAGTAAAACCACAATTGCTAATTTTTGTAATTTTAAAAATATTTAAAAATAATACTATTGACTAACAAAGTAACTATAGATTAAAAAAACTAAAATTGCAAATTTTTGTAATTTTAAAAATATTTAAAAATAATGCTATTGGCTAACAAATAACTATAGATTTAAAAAATAAATAAATTGAATTACAAGTTTCTAAATCTCTCTCTTAATATTTATCTCTTTCTTAAATCTCATATTCTATCTATCTATCTATACTACAAGTTCATAAAATCTCTCCCCCAAATATTTCTTTCTTTCATAAATCTCATCTCATAACAAAGTAACTATATATTAAAAAAATATTATACATTAAAAATAAAAAATGAAAACACAAATCTCTTCTCTTAACAAAGTAACTATATATTAAAAAAAAAAAAATTATAGATTAAAGCTTCGTTTGGGAACAGGTTATTTTAGTAACTTTTTGACTTTTTAGCTAAAATATGAAGTAAAAAAAACTTTTATATTTAAAATGACTTTTTGATTTTTTACGAAAAGATGTGCAAAAAGTAGAGAAAAAATGGAATCTTTGACTTTTTGGTGTAGGTTATAGACTTTTTAATTTTTTAGTAACTTTTTGACTTTTAAGCTAAAACTATTACTTCCCAAACGAGGCCTAAAAAGAACGTAAAACCACAATTCCTAATTTTTGTAATTTTAAAAAATTTAAAAATAGTACTATTGGCTAACAAAGTCTATAAATTAAAAAAAAAAACTAAAATTGCAAATTTTTGTAATTTTAAAAATATTTAAAAATAATACTATTGGCTAACAAAGTAACTATAGATTATTAAAAAAAAATAAAAATTGAATTACAAGTTCCTAAAATCTCTCTCCTAATATTTATTTCTTTTCTAAATCTCATAATCTATCTATCTAACTATCTATGCTAAGCAAAGGCTTTTGTTTTTTGGCTTTTTGGGCTAAAATTCACAAAATGACAAAATAAACTAAAATTGCCAATAAGATAAAATGTCACATCAAATCCATAATCATTTCATTTTTTCTCTCATAAAAATCACATCTAACTACAAAATAATCCAATTATCTTCCCAAATACAAAAATTTTAGCCTACTAAAATAGTCAAAAACTAAAATAGCGTACTAAAATAGTAACTTCCCAAACACCTACATTATACCAAAGTGACTTTTCATCTTAGAGACTCTAAGCATTTCAAAACCTTAAATATAATTTTTTGAATTTTTGATTTTTGATTTTTTTTTAAAAAAAAATTAAAGCATCTATTGGCTATTTTAAGGATATAAATATTAACTTTCAAAATTATTTAAGGCAAATATATTGCAGGTAAAAAGAAATAAATAAAAAAATATACAATTCTTAACCTCCTTCTCCCTGTCAAAATAAATCAAGAATTTATTTAAAAAGAATATAAATCATGTGGAGACGTATTTTGTGAATGACAGCACGTGGCTAAGGTGACACCAAAGTGTCAGCTAAGGTGCCGCGTGGTTTGGTCATGCACCAAAATGATCTCGGCTAAGCCGAGGTTATCTTCGGAGATACCGGAGTCCGAGGTAAGCAGATAAGTGACAAGAGTCCTAGAATAGGGGAGGATCTCAGTCTGGATAGAGACAAGGTTTAAAAAGAGTTTATTTTTATTTAGATGATGCTCCAGATGAGCATGGAGCCTAAGTCCATTGAAGTGAGGCTTCTAAGGGGATTAGGTCACTGCTGGTTATAAAAGTGAGGCACCTTCGTGGGTCGGAGGTAAGTTCTTTCTTAGGAGTTTAAGTACAATTTGTTATCTTTGAGATATTAATTACTGACTTGATCGTCAGAGTGCCCCCGGGTGGATAAACCACTGTCGGATTCTCATCTTTTTTATGCAGGTTGTTGGGCTTAATCTATTCTACTGGTATTCTCCAGCTGAGTTCCCTTTTTGGTTGTGTGGTCGGAAATCAACACCCACAATTTGGCGCCGTCTGTGGAAACTTAAGGAGAATAGATGGCCAACAACGGGCAGAGAAAAAAGATTGGGGACGACGTCCTAGGTGGGAGTGGTAAACATACCGATCTAAACATCGAGAAAGAAAATCGTAATGAAAAAACACGAGATCAGAATCCTAGGGAGAAGGACGTCTGCAAAAAGGGAGATGCCCCGAAAAAAGCAAGCCGAGATGAGTATTACAAAGAGAGCGACCTCTAGGTATGGAAGGCAGATGCCTGAAGAGGGACGGCGAGATGCAGGGGATGGCAAACAAATTGGTAGACCTACAGTCAGTTGTCAATTTTATGATGCAGAACAACGTAGTGCAACCACCATACTCGTTGCAGGACACACCGATACCAACAGCCAAGATCGACGCCCATAAAGGAGGGCAGAAAACAATCCCAGTAGTCCCTTAGCATGACAACGAGAAGGAATGTTCATATCGACCTTCACGGGATGTCGGGCGAGCAAAGTCAGTGAGAGGTGAGTCGTAGAGGACACCTCATACCAAGGAAACCTATGTCAAAGAACATCAGCATGTCCAGGGAAAGGGACTTTGCTTTGATACAGTGAATGAAGAAAAATCTGAGAGGACACACCACGACGCTAGGAGCAGCGCACCAAAAAGGCTGAAATCTGTTGATAGTCGAGCTCTCGGTCGAACCAAGGAGGATATGAGAGACTACCTCTAGAGGAAGTGACTCAACGCCGAAGTCACATCCCTCGTCAAATCGAGAACGCCGTTCTTAATGGAGTTGGATAGGTTTGAGGCCCCGAAAAGGTTTCATATGCCGAGGTTCCAGGTTTATGACAATAAGTCTGATCCGAACTTTCATGTCGGCTTATATTTGAATTCAACGGCTTTATATAGTGGGAATAAGCAGTTGCTGTGCAAAATGTTCCCTTCATCCTTTGGGAAAATTGCGTCGGATTGGTTCCACAAGTTGTCGAAAGAAACTGTGAAGAGTTGGGAAGGCTTGGCTGAGATGTTTGTGGCCAGGTTTGTAACAAATAAGTTGCAGCCACTAAGGATAGAATCCCTACTAGCTTTGAACATTAGCGAGGGTAAAAGCCTTAGGGCTTATGCCAAACAGTATTATGAGGTGTTCAACCGAATATCAACATGCTACCAGGAACTAGCGGTCATATTTTTCAAAAATAGCCCGGAGAATGAATGCCCTCTTCAAAAGTCACTTGCAAAAACTCTACCAAAAAGTATGGAAGAGCTCATGGCACGAATTGAGAAATATGCCAGAGCGGAGGAAGACACGCACAGAGCAAAGACACCAAAGCAGGAGAAGAGAAACGGCTCGCCGAAACGAGGTCGTGGTAACACTGGAGTTAACAAGCAGGAGACAGGTAGGAGGGCTGCGCAGGCAGTAACCATTGTGTTCCGGATCTCGGTTTACAAAGTTCTAGAAAAAATTAAGAACCAGCTGTATTATAGAGCGCCGGAGAAGATCCCTGGCGAGTTTATGAGAAGTAGCCTTGGGAAGCACTGTGACTACCATAATGAGGATGGTCATTTGACTCAAGGGTGTAGGGCTCTGAAGATGCACTTAGAGGATATAATCAGATAGGGTCATCTGAGAGACCTAGTAGATGAAGCTGGAACAAAGGAAGAGCAGGCAAGGCTGCCCCAGTTACCTATTGCACCACCTCCACCATTGCCACCACAACAAGCAAATGGACCTCGGGTGATCAATGTGATTCACACGAAGGTCAATGAGAATGAGGTGCGTAGGGAGACTCAGAAAGTAAGGCACCTACAACATGTGCATCAGGTCTAGCAAAAGAGGCCTAGGACCAATGAGTATCAGGGGCCAATGCTCTCTTTTACTGAGACAGACCTGGATATGGTACAGCATTCACACAATGATGCCTTGGTGATAACATTGAAGAATTGGGAGTGCCAGGTAAAGCGCATACTGGTTGATCAAGGCAGTTCTTGTGACATCATGTATGTTAGATGTTACAAGGAACTTGGCCTTCACCCAGATGATCTAGAACAGTTCAACAGCTCGATGGTTGGGTTCAATGGAACGCTGACGTGGCCTCTGGAGCCACAAATTTAGAAGTGTAGGCAAACATGAAGAAGGTAAGTACGGAGTTCACAGTAATTGACATCTCTTCCCTTTACAATGTTATCTTGAGTAGACTGTCTTTGAATGCAATGAAGGTTGTTCCCTCAACATTACACCAGCTGTTACAATTCCTAACTGAATATGGGATTGAGGAGGTCAGAGAGGATTAGGTGCAGGCAAAAAATTGCTCCATAACAGCAATGAAGTCCACCTGTAATGTGTGAGAAACAAAACAGTGGAAATTGAAGATGAGGACATAGAGGTCCTAGATGATGTCAGCAAAGAACCAGCTGACAAAAGTGCAAAGGCTTTGAAGAAAATTTTGGTTCAAGAAGGTAACGAAAAGCGCTTTTTTTTTTCTCGGCATCGGTTTAGCCGAAGAGGAAGAAAAGGAGTTGGAAGTTTTCTTACGAGCAAACATAGAAGTGTTCACCTAGGCATCGACTTCGAGGTCACCTACCATAGGCTCAATGTATACAGGTCAGCAAAACCTATCATTCAGCGGGCAAGAAGGCTGGCATTAATTTATGTGGAGGTGGTAGAGGACGAAGCGGACAAGCTGTTAGAAGCCAAGGCCATTCGGAAGGTGAACTATCCAACTTGGTTGTCCAACATAGTAGTTGTGAAAAAGAAAAATGGGAAGTGGAGGATCTGCGTGGATTTCACTAGCCTGAATAAGGCTTGTCCCAAAAACAGCTTTCCTCTGCCTAAAATTGATCAGCTGATAGATGTCACTTCAGGGCATGGGAGGATGAGCTTCCTGGATGCTTACAAGGGATACCACCAAATAGCAATGCATCCCCCTAACAAGGAGAAGACTACATTAATCACCCCAAAAGGGCTGTACTGCTACAGAGTGATGTCTTTCAGGTTGAAAAATACAAGAGCAACCTATCAGAGGTTAGTAACCAAGATGTTCAGACATCTGATTGGCAAAACAGTAAAAGTGTACATTGATGACATAGTTGTGAAGACCAAAGAACTTGGGAATCGTCTGGTCGACTTGAAAGCAGTTTTTGATATCTTGAGAACATATTGGCTTCAACTCAATGCTTCAAAATGTGCATTTGGAGTTGGGTCTGGTAAGTTCTTGGGATACTTGGTTACTAGAAGGGGCATTGAGACAAGCCCAGATCAAATCAAGGCCATTCTTGACTTAAAGAGTCCGATGTCAGCCAAGCAAGTCTAGATTTTGACTAGCAAGGCGGCAGCCTTGAATAGGTTTATTAACCGAAGTTCTGATAAGTGTAAACCATTTTTTAGTTTGTTAAAGAAAGCCACAAATTTTTTGTGGATTGAAGGGTGTGAAGTCGCCTTGGCCGACTTGAAAAGGTACCTAACAACAGCTCCAGTTCTATCAAATCTATTACTTGGGGAAGAATTGTTCCTATACTTGGTAGTTTTAAAGCACGCAGTGAGTGAAGTGGTAATCAAAGAAGAGAAGGGAGAGCAAAAGACAGTATACTACGTAAGTAAAACCCTAGTAAGTGCAGAAATTAGGTACCTGTCCTTGGAAAAATTGACACTAGCCCTGGTGATGGTTTTGAAAAAATTGAATCACTACTTCCAAGCCCACAAGATTTATGCTGACTGAGCATCGCTTGAAGTCTCTGTTACAGCATGGTGATTTGACAGGTAGAATAACTAGATGGGTAGTGGTATTGGGCCAATATGACTTGGAATTCAGGCCTAGAATAGCGATCAAGGGTCAGGTTTTGATCGACTTTGTGGCCGAATTTACCCCTGGTGCCATCCCACGTCGGTCTCCGGTGTTGTAGACACCCCATTTTTGACCGTCCTTAAGACTTGGGCGTTCCTGATGCTTTCCTTGGTGGTAAAAGGTGTGCAAGGCAAAGGTTCAATTTCTTCAGCAATGAGAGAGTAAAATCCCAACTTTATACCCCTTTTGGACCAAAACAATCTTGATCAAAAGATTTTAGATCTTAAAACTCTCTCTTTCAAAATGTTTTGAAAATAAAGTTCCTACGATGTTCCGATACTCGCGTTTCGGTAAATGTTACGCTTTTTGGTAAACCGAGTAAGGACAAAGTGGAGATGAATGAAAAAAATATGAAATCTTTGAAAAATCTTTCAAAACACTTTATTTAGGGGTTTGGAGTTGAGGAAAAGAGGATAGGAGAGAAGAAAACTAGTTTGAGAGAAGTTCGGCATGAATCCGGGAAGAAGAGAGTCGAGCAGCGCTCGCTGAATCAGGCTTATTCATCTGCATACTTAGATTTTAGCTATGAGGCCACCACCGTTGGAAAGCTTACTTCCGGGGCTTCATTTTTCACTCAAGAATCTTCTAAAGCCAAGTCCGGGTGGGGGAGATATGGTTGGTTGAAGTAGGGGATCAATCTGGTTGGATCGAATCTGCGCGGCTTCACCAAAACGGGCATAACTTTTTGCACAGGAGGAATTTTAATGCAAGGTTTGCGCCATTGGAAAGATAAATTCTGGGGCTTCAATCTGGACATCCACCGACCACTTTTTGGCCTTGGCAGCCATGTACCGGCCACCAATTTAGCCGGCCGGCTAGCAAAATAGCAGGCCGACCATTTATTTGGCCGATTGTCTCCTTTTCTGGCCGGTACCTCCTTTTTGCCTTTTTTAGGCATAGTGCAAGCCAGCTGTGCCAACTGGAGTGCACAGACCCTCCCCCCCATACACGTGTGTGGCTGTTTTGAACCTTTGCACCCTTTTACTCAAGCTTCTCATGGAAGCTTGACCTCTTTTGGTCTAGCTTCTTGAGGAAGCTTGACCCTTTGTCTTAGCTTCCTCAAGAAGCTTGGACCTTTGGGTTAGCTTCCCTTGGAAGCTTGACCCCCTTGTCCCTTTTATATTAGCTTCTCTAAGAAGCTTGGAGCCTTTGCCTTGTCTATATAAGGAGACCTCCCTCCTCCTTTGAAGGGGTTCAGCAAAACCAGACCTAATCACATATATTTTTGATATATATCACCCTCTCTCTCTATATCTCTCTCTCTCTCTTGATTTGTGTGTGTTTGAGGGCCTAAAAGTGTAGTTTGTTCTTAGTTTTGCACTAGAACACATAGTATTACACCATATTTCGACTTTGGAGGTGTTGAGGGTTTGTTCTTCAAGTTTTGAGGTGGTTTTGATCAGAAGAAGGGGGCTACACTTACTGTTTTTGAAGTGCTCTTCAAGGGTAACACGTTTGCTTTATTTTTCCCAATCTTGCACTAGTCTTTAACCTATCTTGCATACTAATTTAAGCTTTGTGTATAACTGAAAAAAGTCTTGTATTTGCATGCTTAAGATACTTCATTAAGGTAATTTTGGTGTTGGGGGTCGACCTCCCCCTCTTAGGCCTTGTTTGGCCCTTTTTGTGCTCTCTTTGTTAAGCTTTGAATACCTTTGTGCATTGACCTTCTCACCACTAAAATCCAGTGGATTTTCAGTGGTGAAGAAGGGGTTTTGAGGTCTTGCATAGGGGAGGGACACCTCTCTTCCTTTGTCTCTTTTTTGTTTGCATTTTTGGCTCATAAGGGTAGCATATATGTGTAGTTGCTTTTGACTTCATTTCAGAGGCTTTTGGGTGTTATTTGGTCATATTATGTCTCTGTTTTTGGTCGGATTAATGGCCCCTTGCATGCATAGTATACTTGCTTTGCATTCCTCCTTTTTGCCTAGAAGTGCATCATGCATTTAGCCTACCATGCTCTCATGTTTTGGCCTAACTTTGTGAAGTTCTTAGCGATGTCTTACCATGCTTGAGGTCTGTTGGGTGCTGATTTAATCATATTTGCCATGCTTGGTATAGCCCCTTTGCATTTTGGCTTGTGAGCCTTGAGTGTGTGAGTCATTAACATGCTTTAGTTGGGTGATGTCAGTGATTTGGAGTCATTCCCCATGCTATTTCAGTCCCTAATCCATGCTTGTATGCTTGCATTCATCATCCCTTTCATGCCTTGAAGAGTTGTTCTTTTATGCCTAGAAATGGGTCATAGTGCATGCCTTTTGTTTAAGTCATTTGGGATGCCATTCATGTAGATTTTGGGGTGTATTTAGATGCAATGAAACTCTGTTTTTGGTTGAATAGTCCATGCCATGTGTGGTTGGGGTGGTTGTAGTAGAGCGCTCCCTTTTGTGGCCTTAAATGCCCTTTGTTTTGGGCTCATTTCTTGGCATGTTTTGACCATGTTCCGTGCATGTTCTAGTCCCATTTTGGTCTGCCCTAGGACTGATTTAAGTCACTTTGGCCCTTTGGGGCTTAGTTGGCATGGTTATGGCTTGAGTCCTTTGGTTGGTCTCAAGCTTTGGACCCCTTTACATGCTATGCTTCATTTGCATGTTTGGTTTGGCACTCCTATTAGCATGATTTCAGAGCTCAACATATTTGTAAAATGCTCATGTTTGTCTCTTTTAAGTATGCTTAGAATTGCCTCTTTTATGCCTTAAGTGATAGGCCTTGGTATATGCATGTTTCCATGTGTGTTTTGTGCCTTTGTTGCACCCTTTTGGCTGTTGTTTTGGGATGGGCTGAGGCCCTCTCATTTCAGTATAAGACCATCTTTGCATACTTTGCATGTTTGTACGTTGCATTACATTAGTTGCATGCTTGCATTATATCATGTTTCCGTTGAATGTTTGCATTGTATGATAGGTCGTATCACATTGCATTTTGCATGCTTGGCACATTGCATGTTTACATGCTTAGTTTGCATTACATTTGGCATGTTTGCATACTCGAGCTATCTTACATACTTGAGCCACATTGCACCCATGCATAGCATTTTGTTTGGTTTGGGGTGTCAAACCAGGCATGAGGGATGAGGCGTATTCGTACTCAAAGTGATGAAATACGTCTCACTCCTCGGTCGCCAATGCCCTTGACCTCAACATGATAGGGCACGAGGCATTCATCTCTTTTATGCATTCATTTTACATTGAATGGCAAACTCGGCCTCTTAGGCCATCATGCATCGCAATGCGCAATTGATGGCCTAAGGGTCGAGGGCCACACTCCCTTGAGTCTATAACATGATTGGGAGAGTGGCCATGCATACATTTGCTTGAAAATTCCATGCCATACACTACTTGCCCTCTGCTGCTGTCAACTGCAGAATTCTGCAGGAACAAATGGCCGACCGGCCATCTTTAGTGTCGACTGGCCATCAATGTCCAGCCGATGACATTATCTTTGGCCGATAATCCCATTCACATGGCCGGTGGCCTTTTGTTCTGGCCGGTGGCACTCCACAGCATTCAGAAGGAAACTCAAAGCAGTTCTGGAAACTTTCATAATTTTCAAAGGAGCAAGGCAGTGTAAACAGAGGCAACAGTGGCATGGTACGGGTTTCCGAGGAAGGCGAGCCAAGCATGCATCATTCACGCATTCCGAGGCGGGGTGTAGACACCCCATTTTTGACCGACCTTAAGACTCAGACGTCACTGATTGAGCGCTCGGTGATATTGCATATTGTTCTCGTTCAGAAGTTTCAGAGTCCCGGCTACAAGTCTTGACTCCGGACTTCCGGACTCTTTCGTGCCTTACCTCGGTTTGCGAACCAGGCTCTGTTTTCTCTATTTTCTCTTCCCGAAGGGAGGGAGAGGTCTCGTAGATCATCTCTCAGTGGCCGTAGGCTACGTTTCGTGGTCGTAGGCCATTTTTCCCGTTTGGAGCCCGATTTTCGATTTTTCGGAGCCGACAGCCGTGTGCCTCGGTTCGGGACCGCCTAACCACCTCCGTTTGCTCTGGTTTTTGGTATACACCTTATTTACTCCGTTTTTGGGGACACTGTGGCTTGAGAGACTAACTTCGTGGTCGAACGCCACTTCCGGTGCCTAACAGCCTGTTTTCGAGGCCCCGAACTGCGTGTTTCGGCCCCTGAACCTCTGTTTTGCATCTGTCTTGGTTCATTTTTGGTGGAGACCTTATTTTCATTGTTAGAAAGCTTGTAGAAGGGTGGGAGGCCAGCATTTTTCTGAAAAGCCACTTTTATTTCTTCATCGCTCTCCGTCGCCCGTTTTCCTCACTAGAAAGCTAATGTTGACCACTCCCGGGCCACTTTCTTTAGCCCTAAACCCCATATTTGTGTTGTACACACCTGGGAGGCCACCAATATGAATAGGCCGGCCAGTAATTGTCTCTGACCCTTTTGAACCCCTCTAAAAAGTTGGCTTTTCTCTCTCTTGGTTCACATTTTCTGGGTTTTGACCACATATTTGTGTTGTGCACACATGGGAGGCCACCTTTTTGGGGTGGCCGGCCAGCAATTTTGATTGACCCTTTTGACCCCTGGCCGGCCGGCCGGGGGGGGTGGCCGGCCGGCCACTTGAACCTTTTGAGCCTGGCCGGCCATGATCCTCTCTCCAAGTGTATTCTAGTTGTGCCAGCTGTTTTCCCCCAGATTCTGTATTCGAGGGGCTGCCTTTTGGGGGGAAAATTTGAATTTGTTTTTCCCCCCCTTTTTCCCTTGGCCTCTCCTCTATAAAGCCAGCACCCCAGCTCCATTTTGAAGGGTTACAAAAACCAGCTGAGGCATTGATACATACACCCTCTATATCTCTCATTCAACCCTCCAAACCCTAAGGTTCATGCACCCTTTACACACCACCTCCAAGCTTACAACCTCCACACTCCATTCCAGCAACTTGAGGTAGTTTTTCAGAGGTTAGGAGCACCTTTTCTTGGTCCAAAAGCTACTGAAGACTTGTGCTACAAGGGTGAGTCATCTTTTCCCTCTTTCTTGCCTTATTTTGTTATATATCTTAGCCCCTTTTTCTTACATTTTTGAACTCCGACCTGAACTGTAAATAGTTATATTTTCAGCTCCTCTTCATGTTTGATCAAGGACTTTTTGCTGTTTGAGGTCTTCTCCTTACCCTTTGTGTTTAATCTCTCTTTTAGGCCTATTTTTGCATGGTATTTTAGTCTTATTTGTGAGCTGTTTTGGACTTGGTCATAAACTGTAAAATGTTTTTTTTTGAGGCCCTCTTCAACTTTGTTGAAGGGCTTTCCTCTGTTTGAGGCCATCTGCTACCACTTGTCTCTTTATCCCTCTCTTAGGCCTTTTTCTTGCATGTTGTTTTAGCCTCACTTGTGTTTATTTTCGAGACTTGATATAAACTGTAAAGTGACTTTTTTTGAGCCCCTCTTCAACTTTGTTGAAGGGCTCTTTGCTATTTGGGACCAGCTGCTGTCCCTTGTCTCTAATCTCTCTTTTAGGGCCATTTTTGCATAATAGATTAGCCCTATTTGTGTTCACTTTTGAAATTTCTTATAAACTGGAAAAAGTATCCTTTTTACATCATCTTAATGTTTGATTAAGGGTATTTTCTTGTTTGAGGTCATATGCTTCCTTGTATGCTTGATTGTCCCTTATTTTGAGCCTTACACCTAAGCTCTTGTTGCATGCTTGGTTTGGCCTTCTAGCCACTGAAATCCAGTGGATTTTCAGTGGCTAGCACACTATTTTGAGCCTCCAAATCAGAGGGGGGTGACCTCCTCTCACCTTGACTTGTTTGGTGGTCATTTTTGGCCTTCCAAAGAGACCCTATCTTGCATGCTTTGAAGTCACTTTCCAGGGTCAATTTGGTGAGTTCTAAGACTACCACATTTGATTTTCATAGTTTCTTATGCCATGCTAAGTGTCCACCTTGTATGTGCTTAATAATCCATTGCATGGCCCTCTAAAGGAGCTCATCATTTTTGCATGTATTGGTTGCATCTCCATGGTTATTTGGGCATATTTTCACATGTTTTATTCACTGATTTTTCTTGGTTTGGTAAGATTCCATGTGCATCCGATACTTTCCATATAACTCATGTTTGCTAGTCAAAGTTGCATGCTACTTTAGTCCATCTTGCTAGCATCTTTTGGCCATGCTTTGAACTGGAAATGTTCATGTTTCGGGACTGCCTTGGCGCTGTCTTTAAACTTCATGATCAAATAATGCATGCTTTGTATAGCTATAAGTCATTCCATGTGCCTAGTTTCGAGTTTCGGGGTTCATCTCATGCATCGGGTGCCATTTTTCCATGTTTCGGGGCTGTTTAGCATCATATTTCAGTGCTGGAATTTGTGAGTTTGTATGCCATCTTGCATCCCTTGCCATGCCTTGTTAGAATCGCATGTTATGCCTAGGATCAGTCCTCGGTTTGCGTGCATGTGTGCACACATTTCGATAGTCCCATTTTCACCTAATGGCTACTGATGTGAGTGTGGCTGAGGTCCACTCATGTTGATGTAAGTCCATCATGCATTGTGTATGCCGTTTCATTTCATAACATTGTGTATGCTAGGTTGTATGTTAGAGCATTGTGTATGCCTCGTTACATCGTGCATTGTGTATGCCATTTCATAGCGTTGCGTATGCTAGGTTGCATGTTAGGATTGCATTCATGCATATCATGCAAATTGCATAGTGCTTGGGATAGGAGTTAGCCCAAGTACGGGAAACGAGGGACGTTTCATACTTCGAGTGATGGAACGTATCTCAATTCCCGATCATCGACACTCCGGAGTAACCATGATAGAGTCTCGATCTTGTTATGTTTATATGTGCATTCATTTCATATTGAGTCGTGCAATTCGACTCCTCGGCCATCATGCATCGAGATGCGTGATTGGTGGCACGAGGATCGAGGTATGCATATATATGTGAAAATACTTTGCCATGCCCTTTCTTGCTCTCTGTTGCAGCAAATCAGAAACCGACAGTCTTTTGGAGCTTCGTGCAATATTCCGGGCTTAATTGTAAACAGAGGCTAATTGGGGCATCGCAATGGATTTCCGCGCAAGGCAACTCAAGCATGCATCATTCATCATTCGGAACAGAGCTGAGGCAGTCCATAGATTTGCGTGCTAGTTTACTGCTTTCCTAGTTAAATTTGTTAAGTAATTAGGGTTTTGTACTTATTCAGACTGTAATTATTCATTTGGGACTGTATTATTTATTCGGACCCTCCGAGTGAGGGCACAACTATAATAAGTGTGCATGTGTGTGATGTATGTCTTCCAACCCCACGTCTTTCTCCCTTTTATTTACCCGCTTATGATGGTTAGATTAGGGCATGTTTCAATTAACATACAGTATGATAGCATGTTTGCATTCATTCATCTATTTTGCATGCACCGGGCTCGGCGCATAATACTAACTGCATTTGTATTTCAATTCCGAATTGAATACTTGTTAGCTGTAGCATTTCACATGTCATTTTAGAATAGCCGAGCCTATCTTAAGTTGCATTTTTGCATGTGTTGCATTAGGCATTTTCAGCATAGTTAGGACTCATGCATGGATTTCTAATTAGCTTCTGTTTTGGCTTGGAGTACTCGGTAAGTACTTATGCTTTAGCATCCTTGCATGCGTGTGAATGACTGCCATGATAGTATGCTTGCCATGAGGCTAACTGCTTATGTGATATAACTGCCTGAATGCCTGTGGGTGAAGGTTGGGTTATTTGAATTGGAACAATTCATTAATTGTGAGTTTTAAAGCCCACTAGATAGTGGCAAAATCATGTTTTCTTAAGCCCACCCGAGGGTGGCAAATCCATGTCTTAGCCTACTTGCGGGTAGCACCATCAAACCATTTTCAAATAAACAAACATAAAATGTTTTGTTCCAATTCAGGCGATCCAGTCTATACTTGTATGCTGTGCGCATCACATAGTAAATCTAGGCTAATAACCGGAATAAGAACGCATAATGTTTTCAAAAATAGATATCATGGTTAGTAGAGGCCGATCTTTGATCGGGCGAGCGGGGGTGCTCACGAAGTGACCTTCCCCAATTGTACCCAAGTTCTCGAGCAGAGGCAACTTTGGTGATGACGGACACGTGGCCTTAGGCACGAGTCAGGGTTTCCTAAATTCCCCAAAATAAAATATTTAGGTGGCGACTCTGTATATGGCAAAGCAGTCCATGTTTGGCACTTCTTTAAAAAAAAATATGTTTTCTCAAAACGATTTGCCGTATTTGGACTCTTTGGTTCAGATTGAGAACCGTGACAATTTGAGTCCGAACTGTAGTGAGCCTAAAATGAACAGGACGGGATCCATCCTCCCGAGGCGTTCGGGGACGTCTACAGTTTCTAGCAACTCCGCTGGGAATTTAGAGAACTTGACTCGAACTCATGATATTTGGTTTTGACTACACTTATGTGTTTCTTTGCATTGCATTTGCATTGGTGCGCCTAGGACACCGTGTTTGCCATCTGCTATTCCTGAATGGTTTGCTGGAGGCTTGCTTTGTCAAAGCATGCCATAAGGCTGACCGGTTACGGGCTCTGCCAGTATAGGAGCACAAACCCCGATTTTACCGGGGCACCCCCTTTGACCATTCAACCTAGTGCATATTCGGAATCCATAGTGGCCATTCCAAACTAGGACAGGTTGCTTACCCGTTTATAGATTGTTTGAAACCGCTGCGTGCGTAGTGAAACCCTAGTTCCTGACAAAGTAGGACAGGGAAACCCTCCCCCAACATAGGGGTGTTTTGGCTCTCAATTATCTGTTATGTACTGTTAGAGTGTGTCTCTACAGGGGGTTGCATGTATCAGTTTGCGAGTTTGGGGCATCAGACCTGCGGGTATCAGTTCAGTGTTTGAGAATCACTTATTCGTGGGGATCAGATTCAGTTTCAGGGATAGTGATTTGGGGATGATGATCAGTGTTTGAGGACAGCATGTATTCAGCATATCCAACTGTGTTGTAATGCCCGACTGTGTGTTGTGTATTTATTTTAGGCTGTTTTGTTGTCCGTTTATCTATTTTTTTGTTTCCTTATTGCTTTATTTATCTCTTCGCTAGGGCAGTTTTAGCACAATTGCTTCAGACCAAGAAAATATTCCCCAAGCACTCTGGACTAGAGGTCGCCGACTCAATCGATCCGAGGATCTGGTCGACGGACAACCAGTGTTCTACTCTCTACCCCCGGTTATCAGGCGGAGACCAAGGAAACGCAGTGTATCCGAACAGAGGTTGCCAGAGTAGTGGATTACACCATCAATGGACAGTCAGATTGAGATCCCAATTGTTGCTATAGAAATAGACCTGCCAATAGTTCAGACAAATCAGGGCAGTATGGTGGCACCGACAGGAGTTGAGGAAATGATGCGTCAGATGCAAGAAACCATGAGAGCCATGCAGTAGGACACTGTTCGCCAGGATGAGTTTGCCACACAACAGGCCGAGATCATGGCCCAGCAGGCAGAATTAATTGCCAGGCTGCAACAAACCGGAGCATCTGCTTCACACCCGGTTCCTCCCCCATCAGGAATCCCAACACCCGAGGAGGCACCAGATGTTTAGGCAGATACGGACATACCAACAGGGCCAGCTCCGCCCCCAATTCTGCCCCAACTATCTAAGGCACCTACGCCTGTCAATCAACCAGACTCTCCCTTCGAGTTTGAGGTAGACCATACAGCACTGAAATTGAGCAAGCTTGAGAAGTTGTTCAAAAAATCCCAAGGGGTAAAGGTTATCCCGGATATCGAGGACGGATATACCGACGTGGCTGTAACGTTGCCGGATAGATTCAAAATGCCGCAGATCGATCGCTTCGACGGATTGGGTGATCCCATGGTCCACCTCCGGCTATTCTCAGATATATTACAGCCAATGGGCCTCACCAGACCCCAGAAGCTTTCGCTATTCGGCCAGACCCTGTCGGGTGTGGCCGCTATCTGGTATGCGAAGTTGGAGGATGATGTCAAGCGGAGTTGGGATGAAATGGCCGAGGCCTTTGTTGCGCAATACTCTTACAACACCCAAATTGAGATTACAACTTGTGATCTCGAAACGACAAGGCAGGAGCCTAAAGAGAGTTTCTCGGATTTCGTGACCTGGTGGAGGGCGAAGGCCTCAATGATGACTCTAAGGCCCGCCGATAAGGACCAGATCAGGGTGATTGTGCGCAATCTCCAGCCAAAACTGATGCAAGAAATGATTGTGCTCCCCTTCCCCACATTTTTAGATTTGCACGAGATGGGAGTACAAATTGAAGATGCAATGAAACAGGGTCTGATTGACCAAGACAGAGAGCAACCCCGAAGAACCTTTAACCGCAACAACAATGCAGGCCTAAGTGGCGCTGCAACTGCAAGAACTTCGAAGGTAAACATGGTCGCCACCATTCCCCCTCCCCTTCCAAGGCCCATGGAAGCCACACCCTTTTTCGGTGCATCCGGAAGCAATACACAGACCACCAAATACCAACCTAGAGGCCAAAGAACCTTCACCCCATTGTACATGCCCTTGTCCAAGGCTCTAGGGGTCTTAATCAGAAAAGGACATCTAAAACCCCTGGAACCGAGGTCGTTGCCAAATCCACTCCCCCCCACTCACAACCCAGCCAAATATTGCGCATATCACCAACAACACGGTCATGACACCGACCAATGTTTCAGATTGCGTCACGAGATTCAAGATCTCGTTGACAAACAGGTGATTTTGCCACCAGAAAGACCCAATGTCACAACCAACCCACTCCCTACACACAACCAAGCTCCACTCCCCAAAAGAATCAACTTTATCCAGACTGGGGTCGTGTCTTACGATCCTAGCATCTATATCACCCCGTCCCATCTCCCTAAGCCGGAGGTGTTCCTCCCTGACTATACTGACTTTTTGTGCATGCTAGGCGTCTCCACAACCCAATCTGAGCCAATGGTGGCGGCTGTTGAAGACGGTACGGAAGAGATTGCAGAGGATGATGGAGCTGTTGAATCATGGTTTGAGCAGTCTGGGAGTTTTGCTAGGGAAGTTTACGATCCGAGTGATTACATCCTATTAGCAGGCCAGTTTGAGCCAAATGTAGAATTGCCAGAAAGGGTAGAGCTGTGTGTGATCCAAGGGGATGGATTTGAGCAGAGGACAAATGACGTGGCGGCTGTAGAAGAGGAATTTGCCAACCTACAGTTTTTCGATGACCAAGAATTAGTTGGCGCGTCAGTCAACTGGTTTGATTATGAGGAATCGACAGAGGCTACCGGGTGGCTGGATGATCAACCTGATATTGTGGACGAGTTCCAATCAGAACAGGGCCTGGCAGGGGCAAGAACATCAGTTGTGGCCGGAAGGGTCGGAAGCCAGAATACATTGCCGGAGAGCGCCGGTATGAAGAATTTCGCTCAGGACTTGAGCATTGTGGATGCAGAGAAATTTGAATAACAAACTGCACCAATGCAGTCAGAACAAGAAAAGTTTTGGGATTCTGAGAGAATCAGGAAGGCAAAAGCCCGTGAAGGGGCCGAAAGTGCTGTGGGCACAGGAACAGAAGATGCTGCGGGCATGTGGGCTGAAGGTACTGCGAGTATGATCATACCAGGGCTGTACAGGTATCTGTCGGCCGCCGACGGAATGTGGTGGGAAGACGATGATTTATGTCTCGCCCACACAGATGAAGATTGGGGGAGTAACCAGCCAGATGATACCTGGTATATCGGCGAGGTCGATCATATGACAAGAAGTGGACGGTATTTCAAGCCCCCGCACCTAGACCAGCCAGAAGCATCTGGAAAGGATAAGGAAGCTGAGAGACAGAAAGAAAAGCAAATCAAAGAAGAGGCTGTACTGAAGCAGTTAAAGAAGATACACGCAAACATCTCCATCTGGGGACTGCTTATGGCATCACGAGTACACAAGCAGGTTGTCCTTTCAGCCATGGACAAGGCCAAGCTTTCTATAGACACCACGCCGGAGCAGCTGGTTGGATTGGTTTTTTCAGGAGGAGGTTCCCCGACGTTGACCTTTTCTGACAAAGAACTATCACCTGAAGGCACAAATCACAACAAACCTCTCTACATCTCGGTGGAATGTAGAGGCAAATGGGTACCAGTGGTTCTTGTCGACACGGGATCCGCTATTAACGTGTGCCCGTCAAGGATGGCATATGCAATTGGGTTGAAGCCCGCGGACTTCGTGCCAACTACTCAAGTGATCAGAGCCTATGATAACACAAGCAGGGAGGTGATGACAACTGTCAAAATCCAGACCCAGGTTGGTCCAGGACAACACAACATTGAATTCCATGTCTTGGACGTTCCCGCAACCTTTAACCTACTTTTGGGGCGACCGTGGTTGCACCAGGTCAAGGCAGTCTCTTCCACCTTGCATCAGATGTTGAAGTACCCTCACGGGAAAGGGGTAGCTATTGTTTTTGGGAATTCGTCAATCCATCCGCCGCCGGGAGTGTCTACACCAGTCTTGGAAATCGAACATGGCACGGAGGATTTGTTCTTATCAGGGTTTACTTTGGCTGAGGCCCGAATTGTGCAGAACATCATGGCTGTTAATGAGGGAGTGTATGTCAGTACTCAATCTGTATACCTCATGAACAAGCTTCAACACATCCCCAGGATGGGATTGGAAAAGAGCGGCCGGAAGGGCGTCGCAGCATTGGCCGAAGTGCCGCACAATCCGCATACCTTTGGCTTGGGTTATCTACCCACCAAAGAGGACTGGGTGAGGAGGGGTAAAGAGATGGCCGAGAGAGCCGGAGCAAAGAAGGCAGGGAAGCCTTTTGAGTTAATGCATCGACCCATTCAGGGTACCCTGAACGGACGCTTCGTCCGGGAGAGGGAGGACTTTCCATTTTGTGGCTTCCTAGAGCCGTGGCTGAACGCGGAGTGGAAGCGCGTGCCTGATTTTGAGATCTTCTTCGACCTGCAACTATCTGGGGATGACGTTGCCGAAGAACAAACGGACCCATTGGCTGAGGTTGAGCAGAGTAAGAAAGTGCAGTCTGAGGACACCGAACTTGAAATGGGAGTAGCACTGGCGTGTCTACTTTCAGATCCTCTAATCGACCAGGAGTGCTTGGGGGATAACTTCTTGGTATGTGTGATCAGGAATGGAACGGTTGCGGGCCCGCCATCAACTATTTTGGATGCATCTATCGCACCTTCTCTCATTTGGCAGTATGAAGAGGGATTTTTGTCCAGCAGCACCGAGTCAGGTAGTGAGCCGGAATCTGATTCCACCGAGTCTTGTGAGTCGGAATCAGGTTCCAGCTCGACTGAGTCTGAGTCTGATAATCCTGGGGATGATAACCTAGATGCCACAGTCTTGTCCAGGTCGTCTTTTTCTTTCTCTTTTGAGTCTATTGTAACCGAAGAATCGGATGATTTGGATATGCTTAATGAGAATCAAGTAGCTGCGGTTTCTGAGTACTTTTCTGTGCCCTTGATTTATTGCATTAACTCAGACTTTCAAAATTTTGATGAAAACGACGAGGAAGAAATTCCTCCGGTTTTGCAACGCTTAATTGAACAAGAGCAGGAGAGGTTTGTTAAACCCTTAATGGATGAAATCACTACTGTGAATATTGGTACTGAGCAGGACCCGCGGCTGGTCCAGATCGGGTCCACGTTGTCTTCGGAGGAACGCAAGCGCTTAGTCGCTTTATTAAAGATTTCAAAGATGTTTTCGCGTGGTCCTACGAAGACATGCCTGGAATCAATCCTGAGATTGTACAGCACCGGATCCCTCTTGACCCCGAGGCCCGACCCGTTAAACAAAAACTCAAGAGGATCCGTCCAGACTGGGCTCTCAAGATTAAGGAAGAGGTCACCAAGCAAATCGACGCAGGGTTCCTGCTGGTATCTGAATACCCAACCTGGTTGGCCAACGTTGTTCCGGTGCCGAAGAAGGATGGCAGGATCAGGGTGTGCGTGGATTTCAAGGATTTGAACAGAGCTAGTCCAAATGATGACTTTCCCTTGCCACATATTGATGAGTTGATGGATTTCACCGCAGGGCATGCTTTGCTTTCGTTCATGGATGGCTTTTCGGGCTACAACCAGATAGTGATGGCACCTGAAGATCGGGAAAAGACTGCTTTCACCCCTCCGTGGGGGACTTACTGTTATAGGGTGATGCCGTTTGGGTTGAAGAATGCTGGAGCTACATATCAACGGGCCGCGACTACAATATTGCATGTCATGATCCACAAAGAGGTTGAGGTGTATGTGGACGACATGATTGTCAAGTCCAAAGAAAGAGAGGACCACTACACCGCCTTGCAAAAGTTCTTTCAAAGGATCAGGGAATTTCGGTTGCGTTTGAATCCTCAGAAGTGTACATTCGGTGTTACAGTGGGAAAAATGCTGGGGTTTCTGATTACACAAAGGGGCATCGAAGTCGACCCTTCAAAAATCAAGGCCATCTTAGAAATGCCACCACCAAGGACTGAAAAGGAGGTGCGAGGCTTTCTAGGTAAAGTGCAATTCATAAGACGGTTTATCTCAAAATTAACCTTGACTTGTGAACCACTTTTTGGTCTCCTGAAGAAAGGAAAGAAATTCCAATGGAACGGCCGATACCAAGCTGCTTTTGAACAGATCAAAGAATACTTGCAGAACCCACCCGTGTTGTCACCGCCAGAGCTGGGGAGACCGTTGATATTGTACCTTTCAGTGACCAAGACCACAATGGGCTACATGCTCGCGCAAGAATCAGAGGACAAAATGGAGAGAGCCATCTACTATTTGAGCAAGAAGATGCTAGAGTATGAGACTCGCTACACACCGTTGGAGAAGGCTTGCTTAGCTTTGGTATGGGCTACCAGGAAGTTGCGGCACTACCTGTTAGCTCACTCTGTAATGTTGGTTTCACGACTTGATCCCATCAAATATCTTTTCGAGAAATCGGCACTTATGGGTAGGCTAGCTCGTTGGTTGCTGTTGCTTTCCAAATTCGATCTAAAATATGTGACGCGCAAGTCAGTCAAAGGAAGAGCAGTAGCAGAATTCTTAGCCGACCATCTAGTTGAAGGGGGCGAAGCAATCGAGTGCTTATTCCCAGATGAAGCCATTTTGCACAACGACGATGAAACTTGGACGATGTACTTTGATGGAGCGTCAAATCAGTACGGATATGGGATAGGAGTACTGCTGATAGCACCTGACAAGTCCCGTATCCCTCTAGCATTCAAACTCCGATTCAAAGTCTCGAACAACGAAGCAGAATATGAGGCATGCATTGCCGGTCTAGAAACGGCCCTAGAACTAGGGGCAAGACGGTTGGACGTCATTGGGGACTCGAACCTTGTTGTGTCTCAAGCAAAAGGGGACTGGAAAGTCAAAGAAGAAAAGATGATGATGTACCACCAGACCTTGGAATTGTTAATCCCTCGGTTCGAGAAGCTAAACTTTGCTCATCTACTAAGAGAGAACAACAGGTTCGCAGATTCTTTAGGAACTCTATCTTCTATGATAGACATCCCGTTCGGAGTTCGGGTGCGTACCGTCATCATTGACCAGAAATTTGCACCAGCCTACGAGTCAATTGCTGCTATAGAAAAGGTTTAAGACGAAAACCCCTGGTATTACGACATTTGGAATTTCTTGGAGAAGGAAGCATACCCGCCAAGGGTAAATGCCAAGGATAAAAGGGCAATCAGAAGAATGGTCGTTCAGTTCATCATCTGTGGGGGTAAACTGTATAAGAGAGGTCACCTGGGAATGCATAAGCTGTGTGTCGATGCCAAAGAATCAAAGCGCCTAATGGAGGCCATCCATGGAGGGGAATGCGGTGCACATATGAACGGAGTAATGCTAGCACAGAAGATCCTCAGACAAGGTTACTACTGGTCCACCATGGAGGAGGATTGCATCGGCTTTGTTCGGCGATGCCACAAGTGTCAGATCCATACGAACCGTATGAACATTCCGCCGTCGAAGCTGTACAATATGACGTCGCCATGGTCATTCTCAGTTTGGGGAATTGATGTGATCGGGGCTGTTACCCCGAAGGAGTCTAATGGGCATGAGTTCATCCTGGTCACGATAGATTATTTCACGAAGTGGATTGAGGCCCAATCCTATGCGGTGTTGAAGGCGTCACATGTTGCAAAGTTTATCAGAAATAATATCATCTATCGTTATGGGGTCCCAAACGAGGTCATTTTAGATAATGGTTCCCACTTCAAGAAGGAAGTGATTGACTTGTTGGAAAAATACAACGTGACTTTTCATAAGTCATCTACCTATCGGCCGCAAACCAACAGAGCAGTTGAGGCTGCCAACAAGAACATCAAACACATATTGCAGAAGATGGTGGAAACCTACCGGGACTGGCCAGATAAACTGTCGTTTGCTCTGTGAGGCTACCGGACTTCAATCAAAACTTCTACTGGGGCGACTCCATATTCATTGGTTTATGGGATGGAGGCCATTCTACTTATCGAAATTGAGGTTCCGTCTTTGCGAGTATTGGCTGAGTGTCAAATAGCCGAAGCAGATTGGCAGCAGAGCAGGTTTGAGGAACTCATGTTCTTTGATGAGAGAAGACTGAAAGCACTGTACCATGTTCAAGGTTATCAGCGCAGAATTGCCCGAGCTTTCAACAAGAAAGTCAAGTCCAGGAATCTAAAGGAAGGAGATTTGGTGCTCAAGGACAACCGAGCTCCCATCCACGACCCAAGGGGCAAGTTCAGACCCAATTGGACTGGTCCCTACATCATTCAAGCTATCTGGTCAGGTGGAGCTGTGGTTCTGATGGATCTAGATGGCCTAGAGTTCTCCCAACCGATCAACATGGACAAGTTGAAGAAATATTACCTCTGAGAGGCTCGCTAGGCCGAAAACCCGAAAGGGCGACATAGGCAAAAGTTAGAGCATAAAAAATTGGAAAATATAAAACTGAGCTCGCAAGGTTGAAAACCCGCAAAGGGCGGCCTTGGCAAAAGTTATAGCGTAAAAGGAGAATGAAAATACTCGAGTGAACCTAAGCCTGAACTACGTAAGGCTTGATTTCCATCATCGGGATACGTAGGCAACTTCATCCTGAAGTTTAGCCATAAACTTTTCCCCGATCAACTTTGTCCATTTGATCATCTCAGTCATCTTTGTCTACCAGCATCCATCGGAATCTCCGGTGCAGTGCTTTTCAGACTAGGGGCAACTTTCCATTGCTGTGCAATGCCAGGTTGCTATTCAGACTAGGGGCGACTTTCCAGTTGCAGGAATCTGGGGTTGTGCATCTCAGTGACAGATCTCAGGCGTGTCCAGTTCTGATCCATATCGAAAATGGTTTTGAAAAGTTTTAATAAAAGTTGACTTTGTTCAAATTAATCTTTCTACAACTAAGACCATTTTTGGACCAAAGCGAAAAATTTTCAGTACCGCAACCTTCAATTTCATTGATTTCAAAAAAGAGTTCTCCTGCTCTTGCATACGATCGAAGTTGCTTTTTATTACATTCATAAAGAAAACTTGGAAGTACTAATAAAGCAATAAATCCGGGGCATAGTCAAGTCAGGTGTCCCTGCACCCCCTCCCAGAGCTGGTCGAAGGTTCTGATACCGAGTTGGGCCCAATCTGTGCATCTTCATTGAGCCAATCCAAGCACTCGTCAGACAAAGTATAACTGAAAGTGGGAGCGGGGGGCAGGAGTTCTCTCGTCCTCTATGCTGTGGCATACCGGGCAAGCTGTGCACCTCGAACCAGGAATGAAGCCGGATACTCTATCCCCTCTGGTGGACAACTCTGATCATGACTGAACTGGCGCTGGAACCGGAACGGAAAGTAGAATACACAGTGAGTCAGACCAATCAACTGGATCCCAGTCTGCCGGGACATGCTATAGCTCATTGCCGGCAGGTTGAGCCAAGGACAACGCCAAGCAATGCGGTCTGCGGACAAATTGCACATCCAGCTGTACCACCACCTCTCATCAAGGGCATCGACTAGACGCTGTCGGAAAAAGTAGCCGCGAGCTGAGTAGGTGGGGCAAGACTCCACAATCTGTAACTTGTCCATCAACCACATCTAGGGAGGGATTGAAAAAATGAGAGAATGAAGAATAGAGAGATGTACGATGAGAGAAAAGTAAGACAAGGGTTTTGTGAGAAAAACCGAGCCTGAGGGCCAAGTGATGTGAGCAACATATATGTGAGATTGGGTGGGAAACATTACCTGCAGCAGTAGCGGACTCCCTACAAACCTGGTTGTCTCCCGGCGATGGAAAGCATCCAAGCCCATCAGCGTCTCAGCCAATGTCATCGCAATACAACTCTTTCCTTCCTTCAAGCCTTGAGCAACTTCAATCAGGCGAATGCTAGATCCATCAAAGCCCGACGCAAGCAGAAAGTGAGATAGCATACACAAGCAAAGGGCATGTTGTCGGAAACCTTGCCAATGATGGTCGCCACGGCCACCGGCGTCAGAAAAGCGATAAATCAATCCGAGGATGTCCAGTTCCCCATTACAGATCAGAGACCGAGCGTCATGCGTGGTGAGTCTACACATCCGCCCTAATGCTTGGGCGTGACCAAAGCGAAACTGAGGTAAGGTCTCTTCATAACGTTCAGATTCCATCAAAACTTGAAAATCTTCGAAAGTCGGACATACCTCTTACCCGCCAAAGCTAAAGACGTGTGTTACCGGGTTCCAAAACCTCCTCGCGGCATGAAGGAAGGGAAGGTGTAGCGAAGTACGGCTTAGCGTGAATAGTGCATTCAAGCCGAAGCCCCGGAAGTTCAACTTTTCCAAGCCGTCTAAAGTAGCAATCCAAGCTGTGAGATTTTCGACGAGAAACGCCTCCATTTTGGTGCAAAATTGAGATGAAATGAATGAGCCACGAAGCTAGGACTTTTAAAGGAGATAAGGCACTGTTCGGGGGGACACGTGTTGAAAAATTGGTGGTTGCTGAGCTAAGTGGCCGGCCGGCCACCTTTTTTGGTAGGCCAGCCACCCCTCTCCGCTCAAATGCAAAAAGCTGGTTGGCCAGCTCCCAAAGGTGGCCGGCCATGCTGCAATTTGTGTCTTTGGTCCTGTTCTACCCTCTAGAAGAAAGTTCCTAGCATGTCCATGCATCGAGAGTGTCGAAGGCCTCCATTTCCCTCTGCTTCGGATGCGTTCCATCACCCAGATCGTCCGAAATGTGTTTTGTTTATTGAATTGGTTTTTAGTCTTGCTTATCGAGTTGTTGTTTTGTTGGTCGAGCTGTTTCGTTTACCGAGTCTTGTTTATCGAGTCGCCGAGTTTTGTGCATTTGAGTTGTTACTCTTTGTTTATCAATTTTGTTGTGTTGTAAACTTGCTAAGGTTTTGTTGTCTCTTAGTAAGTTAGGTTGTTTAGTTTGTCGTGTCGGTTCGCTACCTGACTTGGCAAATACATAATGCACATTTACCGTTCAATCTCATTATTTGGAAAATGATGCGATGCGATGCTGAGAACATAAAGTACAACACTTTTTCAAAAAACTATTTCATTCCATCATGCTTCCTTTGTTACAACATTTTACGACAAAGGTACAAGTTTTACAGAAAATAAAACTGCCTAATAATGTACAATGTGCTACAACTACTAGTAAAAAGGTAAATAAAGCAGGAAACAACTGCACCAATGCTCTCAAGAGCAGGAATAAGAGGCCCTCTTCGTCCTCTTCTGCGGAACTGGCTCTATACCACCAGCACCATCTGAGTCGGAACTGTCATCTTCGGGATCCTCCTCAACCTCCTCTCCACTCCCGGAACCAGGGTCGGAACCCTCATCTCTGTCAGCAGATGTCTCTGACTGACGATCTGCTGCCTCCTCCTCCTCTTCGTCCTTACCGGGCTCCTTCTCTACGATATGTGCTCTGCGTCTGCAGGATGACTCCCCTCTCCCGGCTCCCCGAGAAGGTCGAGATGGCCCGACTCCCCGAGAAGGCCCGGATGGCCCGGTCCGTGGCTGATATACCGGAGGCATCTGAAAATAAAAAGTGCAGTTTGAATACATCAGCTCAAATGTGTGTATCAGATACAGATACAAGCAAACTATATGAAATGAGGGTGCATGGAGATACAGTATATGAATGTGGTGTATGTCAGATGTGCTCTACACAGGCAACCTACCAATGCAGTGAAATGATCAAGTTTAGCATGTCATCGGAAGTATGATAAATGCGAGAAAATTAAAGAGTACATGGACACCCATGATGGACAACTGTGCCTCTCTCCGTAAAACCATACCCTCGAGTGCGGCCATCATCCCGAGCATCTCATCCATATACTCGACCGGAGGCTGCAGATACAAATGCAAAATATCAGTAAAGAAATGAATGTCCAAGTATCTGAGTGATAAATCAAAGCTGTAAAGCATACCGGCGGCGAATCAGGATCTCTGACATATCTGTGGTCAGACATGGGAGGCTCTATCGGAATCGAGTAGGGAGTCCCGAATCGCCATCCCGTCAGCTCGGTCGGCATGTCTGGCCACCCAAGATGATGATGAGTCGGAGGAATTGGGGGAACCAATCCACCCCCACCTCTGGATGTACCAGCCCTGCTAGTGGAAGAGACGTCCGCAGCCCAAGCCCGGCTCGATGAGGGCATACCAGCGGGTCTCCTTGTTGGAGTATGGACTTCCGTCAACGAAGGCATCAAGTATGTGTGACGATATGTCGTGTACTCTCCCTGCTCCAGATGAAGAAGTATATCAGTGCCCAACCTGGCGTCAACAACACCCTGGGGAGGGAGCCTATCAGCGGTCCGCATGTCGTCTGGGGGTGCTGAGGGAATGTCCTGAACGGGGTAGCCCCATGTCTGGCGCAGGAAGCGCTCCCCTAAAAACCAGGCCCTGCCAACTGGCCCCTCTAACAGGATCCTGTACCGAGAGGCACCCCAGGCTCCGGCAAACTGGAATCGGAGGTCTCTACCCAAAGGCGCCCAAGGCTGCCATGTGATCTGAGGATAACCAATGCATAAGCTAATCAAAAATTGTAAACGCGCAAGATAAATCGAAGGTTGGAAACGTGAAGAACTGAGAGTTCTGCAATACCTCTGATGGCCGTACTGTATCGAAGTACTGTCGTAGATAGAGGAGAGACTCCCGAGGTCTCGGCCGGTACGGGCCCTCAAATACCAGAGAGTAAGGAGTCATGGGAGGCATCTCCACCTCGAGCTCCGGAGCTAGTGTCGAGAAGTACGCATAGATCCATAGCTGTGGAAAACAGGGCAGTAGCCATCAAAATACAGAATGCTGAGTGCAAATTGTAAATACAAAATGCTTAGAGCAAAGTGCAAGGTACAGAGTGTAAAATGCGCCGTGTGTGCAATGTGCAAGTAATGTAAAGCAGAAATGTAAATCAAGAGGGCAGAAAGTACCTCCCAGGCTCTCCAATAGCCGCCGAGTATGTTCCCCCGTCCGCGGGAGGTCACGCTCATATAGCAATAAAGAGTAGCCAGACTAGCGCCACTCCAGTCATATCGCCGGACTTGTGATAGGTCCACTAGGCCACTCAACAGATAGAGCCCGACAGTGTTCCCCCTATCGGCAAACAGAGTGGTCCCGAAGAGGAACATCAGAAATCCGCGGGTATACTGGGCTACCTCCTCAGGAGTCTCAGGCTCCATCTCCACCCTCCGAAAATGGGAAGAAAACCAAGTATATCGGACCCTACCCGAAGATCTGTTAACTGGCGGGCGAGCTCCCAATAAGTAGATCCAGGCGGCTTCCCACTGGCCCATGTCCTCGTCATATGGGATCGCCCAGCCTCCCACATCAAGGCCGGTCAATATGGCGAAGTTAAATGAGGTCATAGTCATGTCCCCAGTGACAGAGAAATGAAAGGAGTTGGTGGTGTCCCACCATCTCTCCACCAAAGCACCCATCAGCGTCCTACTAGCTGGACAACGAGATATCCCAGAGCAGAAGGGCCCAAACCCTGCCAAGTCAACCAAATCCCGGACAGCCTCCGAGAGCTCTGCATACCACTCCCTAGCCACAACGGAGCCGTATCCTCGTGCGATACGGGAAGTCACCTGTATTCAGAATGAATACATACATTCAGTCTCAAAATGAAATAAATGAGTTGCGTGCAAATGAAATAAATGAGCTGTGTGCAAATGAAATGTATGAGCTGTGTGCAAACTAAAACAGATACAATGCAATGAGCTGCGTGCAAATCAAGTATTTGGGCTGTGTGTTCAAATTTCAAAATCAGTAGGCTGCGTGTTCACCTCAAAGTTCGGGCTGCGTGTTCGACGTCAAGTGTTTGGGCTGTGTGTTCAAATTTCAAAATCAATAGGCTGCGTGTTCACCTCAAAGTTCGGGCTGCGTGTTCGACGTCAAGTGTTTGGACTGTGTGTTCAAATTTCAAAATCAGTAGGCTGCGTGTTCACCTCAAAGTTCGGGCTGCGTGTTCGACGTCAAGTGTTTAGGCTGTGTGTTCAAATCTCAAAATCAGTGGGCTGCGTGTTCACCTCAATCTGGGCTGTGTGTTCAGAAATTCAAGGTTTGGGCTGCGTGTTCAACCTGTTAATCAGTGGGCTGCGTATTCAGCCTCAATCTGGGCTATGTGTTTAAGAATTCAAAGTTTGGGCTGTGTGTTTAAATTTCAAAATCAGTAGGCTGTGTGTTCACCTCAAAGCTCGGGCTGCGTGTTCGACGTCAAATGTTTAGGCTGTGTGTTCAAATTTTAAAATCAGTGGGCTGCGTGTTCACCCTCAATTTGGGCTGTGTGTTCAGAAATTCAAAGTTTGGGCTGCATGTTCAAATTTCAAAATCAGTGGGCTGCGTGTTCACCTTAATCTGGGCTGTGTGTTCAGAAATTCAAAGTTTAGGCTGCGTGTTCAACCTTCTGTCAAGTGTGTGCTGTGTGTGCACCTTCCATTCAGGCTGTGTGTTCGGAAATTCAAAGTTTGGGCTGCGTGTTCAACTTTCTAACAAGTGTGTGTGCTATGTGTTCACCTTCAACTCATGGACTGTGTGTTCAGAAATTCAAGTGATTGAACTATGTGTTCAAGATGCAAACAGAATACGGTGTCATAGACTAAAGCATTCTAAACAAGCGGTGCACTCAAATGAGCGGATAAACATAGCAAAAGCACGAAATGCATGGAAAATGCAGGATACGTTGCAGAAAATGTAAAAGCGAAGTAAATACCTCTCGTGCCTCATAGGAGAGGTGGGACTCCGGCTCTCGCAAAAGCAGATCCGCGGGCGCTCGATCATCAAAATCAGTAAAGTGGTAGAAAACAGCCCGCGGAAGAATATGTGTCGGAGGGTCATACCTCTCGGGTATGAAGGGTCGAACCCTCGGAGGCAGAGCCATGATATCGGGATCATCCCCGGCGCCTGGAGAACCTCCACCATGGGGAAAATGACCCGCCATTTCGAACAATCTGCAAAAATGAGCAAAAATGAGCAAAATGAGCAAAAATTAGAAAAAGTCAACTCTCGGGAAATGAAAAAGTCAACAAAAGTCAACCCCCGAGGAACTCTTCCAAATGTTGAGACAAACTTACCTCAAGTGGTGAAAATGAGAAAAGAAGCACCGAAATCAAAATTTAATCGGTCCAAAGTGACTGTACGGGGAGCAAATATTCCGGCAAGCCCGTATTCCTTTCCTCCGAGCTCCGTCGATGTCCGATCACCTGCGAGCAAGTAATGGTGAGCTACCCGGCGGTGTGTGGCCGGAAAAACCCTCCGACGGTCAAGTTAGCACACACCTTAGGATGGATAGAGAGAAGGGAGAGAGTGTTTGAGTGTAAGAAGTCCTTACAGAGATGTTCGTGTGTTGCGTATGGGGGGCGCAGACATGCTTATATACCTTCTGAGCCCCATATCCACTCCCAGTCATCTCCTGACACGTGGCTCTGCTATCCCATCTGTCAGCATAAACCATGCCATTCATCACCTAACCTCAACTGCCTGTCATCACAGCTGGAGCTCGGCAGCCGAGCTGCCCTATCCGTTGTTGTGCCATGCCGTGCTCCATACCCTAGCACTTCACTGGCCAAGACTGAGGAGGACCGGGCTAGGCGGCATCTCGGCAAAGCCTAGCCCGAGGTGCCTCCACTGGCCAAGATTGAGGAGGACCGGGCTAGGCGGCATCTCGGCAAAGCCTAGCCCGAGGTGCCTCCTGGGGTCGGCCTTTCTGCCGGTCAGACAACTTCTTCGGATGTCCGCGCCTTCCCGGGCGCCGGTCACTCGGCCTATCTGGCTTCGGCCATCCTCGGACCGAGCATCCTGGTCCGACTGAGCACTGCCTTGCCGAGCAGTTTCTGTCCGGTCCAGGGTGGCATACACAGCCCGAACTCTGCCCGGCCCAAGTTCTGGCAGCCCTTCTCTGGGCGAACAGTCGATCATCTCGGCCCAATGCACTGCTGGGCTTTCAACCTGCTCGGTCGATATCTCGGCCCAACTCCAGAACATAAATCACCCTCTCAATTGCCCCTTAATTCCGTTCGCGAAAGCGTGACTGGGATTACCCACTTCGACCGAGATAACATTTCTCCGGTCTTCAAGAAGCCGAACTTCGTCCGGGCTAGTTAACATAATTGTCTGCAAACTTGCCCGATTATATGCCCCGGCTGACATCTTTTCTCCAAAAGTAGCTCGGCTGGCTCTTCGCCTCTTCAACCCGTCGCTTCAATCCTGACGTCGCCATAAATAGGGACACGTGGCGGGCTGCCATTGGTCATCGAGCAGCCCACCCGCCGTCTGTGTCAGAATTTGAATTTGGGCGGTCTCATGCTTACATATACACGACCCCCATCATTTCATTTCTTCCTACTGCTGCTTCCATTTCTGACGATTCTGAAGCTCAAGCCTTCTCCTCAAACTCAACTGCCATTCTTCGTGTTCGAGGGACACGACCCTGTCCTTCACTGGTAAGTCATTCCACCCTCATTTTGTTGCTATTTTCCTTCATATTGCACACATTAGGTCACAAAAACGTAGTCCTTAGGGCGTAGGCCATAGAAAACGTCTCAAACCTCCTACTGTTCTTGGTGTTCTTCGTCTTCCTGAAGAACACTGAAGAACTGGGGCGAACCGGGCTCTCGGTCTTATTTTGATCCGAAAAACCAATCAAACCGGGCAAACAACATGTTTGTCGCAACCCCGGCACAAACCGAGATAACAAAAGGACTTGGTCGCTCAACCGGGCTAACATCTGGTCCGCTTGGGCGACCGGGCTCCTTAGACAGAGTAGACAACCGAGGTGGTTTGGCACTCTTAATGACCGAGCTAAAATCCAGCTCCTTTTGCGCGACCGCGCCCAAACCTAACACTTACCATCCTTTTCCTGCAGAGTCCAAGGGGACCACTGTCATTCCTGAGGCTCTCAGGACCGAGAAGCATCCAATAACCAGTGCCAAACCTCTCAGCCGGGATACACTAGGCCGGCCACCAATGGGGAAATTCCGCTTCCTAGTGGATACTCCGGCCGCACTAGCTGCTTTCAGAGAGGACTACGGCATCCCGGCCGATGTTCATCTCGAACTGGCAGAAGAAGAGACCACACCCTGGGGCAGACTTGACCAATGCCCCTTCACCGTGCTCTCAATTGTCGAAGGGGGTCTCCGTTTCCCGCTCAATCCTCTTATAACCGAGTTCCTTCGTCGCACCGGGCTGGCACCCACACAAGTGTCAACCAATACCTATAGAATAATCAACGGCGTACACGAACTGAACAATCGGCTAGGCACCCACTTAGGTCTAGCCGAGATATTAAGGCAATACACAATGGGCCACACCGGTGACGGCCTAGCATATTACTTGAAGATTAGACCGGGCAAGGAAAAAATTGTGACCAGCACCCCGGATAAAGATCTTCACGACGATGATTTTTTCTAGGTGTCGGGCAATTACGAAACAGCCGAGGTGCCGGGCTGGTTCATAAACAAGGACTTCGGTTCTTCCTGTAAGTCATTCAAACTTGCTCGGTTTAGCTTAACGTTTTACCTCGTAACTAACCGGTTTTCTTGTTTCCTTTGCAGCAATCCAAGCCTTGCAAGCCAACTATCAATTTCCCAACGTCGAAGCAATTCGGGCCGTGCTTCGGTATCCCCGCCGAGATTGCAACGAATTACTTGGCTACACACCGACATATAGGTATTCTGCTCCGCGCCGGAGTAGAGTAACTGACTTCCTCCGGGCTCCTTCGCCACCTCCAGATCCTACCCTTCCAGACGTTCCTCTCATCCGCCTGACCGAGGAACAAGAGATGGCCAAACGCAGCAGAATCAAGAATCTTCTCACCGCCACATCTGCCGAGCTGCCGAGCGTTGTAACCCGGTCGCCAGCTGCTGGTCAATCCAGCAGCGCTGTGGTCGCCGTTGCCTCCCAATCCGCCGGGCAATCCAGCCGAGAACCCTCTGCACGGTGCGCCGGGAAAAGAGCTCGGGCAGACCCGTCCGCCGAGCTTGTCACCGAGCTTACCACCGAGCATCCAACATACGCCCCCGCCCCAGTGCCGGCCTAGCGCCCACATTTGAAGCACCGGGGCCAAGACATCCCGGCGACGGCTTCGATCAAGGGTGACAAAGAGCATCTGCTCGCCTTTGATCTATCAAAAGCTCTGCTACTACCGAGCGACGTGGTCGGCAGCGACCACGTCCCCGACACTCGGTTGGTCAAGTCGTCAGTGAAGTCTATGGCCAGGGTAAGTTGATGTTCCTTTTAAAAATTTCACAAGTGTTTGCTCGGTTCCCTTTCTGCTCGGTCCCCTTTCTGATCAACTTTGCTTCTTTGTGCAGGCCATTCAAAAACAACACTTGGTTTTGGAGTGCATCCACCGGCTTAGGCAAAAAGCCAACGACACAGCCAGCCAGGTTGAAAGCCTTCAAGCCGAGCTCGGCCGGGCTAAGTCTTCGCTTGAAATGGCCAACTCCGAAAATAACAGACTGCTTGGCCAGCTGGATGCGGCTGAGAAAAAACGAGATGAGCTCCAAGCCGAGGTGGACACTCTAAAGAAGTCGAAGAAGAAAGCTTGCCGGGCTGCAAACACCGCTGGCTTCAACAAGGCCGAGGAGAGCTACAAGAAGCAGGTCTTTGCAACGCAAGACATCTACTTCAAAGCAGGCTGGAAGTCTGCCTGCGAACACCTCGGCCAAGGCTCCGGCACCGACGTATTTGCCAACCCTCCTCCAGCTTCGCTACTGGTCTACCTTGTGCCTTACGCGAACGACGTATTTAGCGCTTTGCAAGTGGAGGCCGATGAGGGACTTGAAGATGGAGAGGATGACACAGATTCAGAGGCAGAGGAGGCCGAGGTGCCAGAGCAGCCCGGCAGTGCTGAGCCCGGTGCCCAAGAAGTCAGTCCTACCATCAACCTTGATGCTGGCGAGGACGAGTTCACCAATCTCTCCCCCCTAGTTTAGTTTTCTTTTTCCTTGTTTTTGTATTTTTGCTTCCAACTCTTTTGATGTAACCGGGCTCTGTCCCCACCTTTTGTAATGAATTTCTTATCAATGAAAAATTCTAATTTTTGCAAGTGTTTGCACGGTTGTAATCAGTTCTGTCTTCAGCAAAACACCTTGGTATAACTCATAGTTTGAACACTTTGTCGACCGGGATACATAACACGGTCGAAGCATTTCAGCAGAACAAGACAAATTCATGAACCGAAATAGCCACCTCGGCTATAACAAAGTCGAACAAATCAACACTTCCAACCGGAGTACATCATCTCGGTTGGGAATCCAAAGTTGGACAAGACCCCAACTCTTCCAACCGGAGTACATCATCTCGATTGGGAATCCTAAGTTGGACAAGACACCAACTCTTCCAACCGGAGTACATCATCTCGGTTGGGAATCCTAAGTTGGACAAGACACCAACTCTTCCAACCGGAGTACATCATCTCGGTTGGGAATCCTAAGTTGGACAAGACACCAACTCTTCCAACCGGAGTACATCATCTCGGTCCGTAACATTAAAACAACAATCCAAGTGCTAAAGCAAAATTACTTCTATAAATTGACAAAAAGAATTACATGCTGTGGTGAAAGCCAAAAAATTTCTTTGCACAAGAAAAGAAAGCAGAAGCTTAAAAATAATACAGTTTCAAGTTGGCCACATTCCATGGCCGGGGTATTGCTCTTCCCTCTAAATCCTCCAAGTGGTAAGCCCCCTTGCCCGCCAGACCAGTGATCTTGTAGGGTCCTTCCCAATTTGCCCCTAGTTTGCCTTCTCCTGGCACCAGGGTGTTGCCCATAATCTTCCTTAAAACCCAATCTCCAACTTTGAACGGTCTGGGGTGCACTATCTTGTTATACTTCTTGAAGACCTCTGTTTTATCACCAGGAAGGTCACTGGAGGGTGGGAGGCCAGCAATTATCTTGGCAACCAGTTATATTCCATTTTCTCCATTCGGCACCCGTTTTTCTCACTTCCGAGCCAATGTTGAACACCTTGGGGCCACTTTCTTCAACCCCAAACCACATATTTGTGTTGTACACACATGGGAGGATCCTAATATCATATGGCCGGCCAGAAACTCCAATTGAACCTTTTGACCTCCTCCTAGAAATGGCCTATTCTCTCTCCTGTTTTACAATTTCCAAATTCGAACCACAGGGTTGTGTTGAGGACACCTGGGAGGACAGAAATGTGAAGTGGCCGGCCACTATTTCAACTTGACCTTTTTGACCCCTAGCCGGCCGGCTAGGGGGGGTGGCCGGCCGGCCACCTGCAACTCCAAAAGGTGGCCGGCCATGATCCTCACAAAGTGCACTTTACAGCTGTATAGCTGTTTCCCCCAGAAAACATCTGTATCCGGGGGATATTTTTTGGGGGAAAACTTGCCTCCTTTTCCCCCACCTTTTCCCCACCTTTTCTCCCTCTCTTTGGTCCATATAACCAGCAGGCAGCATTGGTCTTAGGGGTTAGAAAAAATTACCTTCAAGCTTGCATACAAAAATCCCCCTCCATCTATCTCTTTCAAGCAAAAAACTTCCTAAGTTCTACCACCATTTCTTCTACACCACCAACCCCCACCCTTCCATCCTCCATTCCAGAAGTTTGAAGGCGTTCTCCAAGGCCTAAGGGTGCTACAAACTCAAGCCAAGAGTTGCTAAAGACTTGTCTTCAAGGGTGAGTTTCATTTCCCCTTTCTTGGGTCCATTTCTTGTATCATTTGTAAGCCATACATGCTTGCTGTTTTGAACTCCGGCCCTAACTGAAAGTGGCCTTCTTTTGAGCTCTTTTTCACTTTTGCTTAAGGGATCAACACTGTTTGAGCCCCCCATCTTGCACTTGCTTCAATATCTCCTTGTATGTCAATATTCTTGCATGCTTCACTAACCTATCATTTTTCTATTTTTGGACCATGATCAGAACTGAAAGTGGCCTTATTTTGACCTTCTTAACATGTTTTATTAAGGGTCTTTGCTTGTTTGGTGAATGCTTTGTATACCTCATGTTATAGCCACTTTTAAGCCTCATTTGCATTGCATTTCTAGCATGTTTGTATACTGATTTTGGGGCTGCCATAAACTGTAAATGTGCATATTTTTTGCCCCTCTTCAGTTTTATAGAAGACTCTTTTTCTGTTTGGGCTTTGCATCTACCACTTGCTTCTTTGTCCATTTTTTGGTCCAATTCTTGCATAAGAGCTTAGCCATACCTATGTTTGTTTTTGGGGTTTTTACAGTTCTGAAAAAGATCATATTTTGGGCCCCTCTTCAACTTTATTGAAGGGCCCTAACCTGTTTGGGGTCAGCAACTGTGAGTTGCTTCTTTACCTCATGTTTAGGGCCATTTTTGCATGCCATTGTTGTCCTATCTGTGTTTGCTGATTGGCCATGATTTGTACTGGTAAAATGCTAATTTTGGGGCTGCCTTGCTACTGTCTATTCATTGCATGTCCATATTGTGCATATTTGGTATAGCTATAGGCCATTTCGGGTGCCAAAATCCATGTTTCGGGACTATTCCATGCATCGGGTGTGTTTTCGCCTCATTTCGGGGCTGTTTTCCCCCACATTTCAGTGCTGAAATTCCATTAGCATGTTTGCATATCATTTTCCATGCTATTGCATTGCGTATGCCATTGCCTCGGTTTGCGTGCCCGTGTGCACGCATTTCGAGGCACTTCATTTTTATCCCTCGGCCTCTTATGTGAGTGCGGCTGAGGCTCTCTCATGTTAGTATAAGTCCATGTTGTATTCTATATGCCATTTTAGCCATATTGCATTGCGTATGCCATTGCCTCGGTTTGCGTGCCCGTGTGCACGCATTTCGAGGCACTTCATTTTTATCCCTTGGCCTCCTATGTGAGTGTGGCTGAGGCTCTCTCATGTTGGTGTAAGTCCATTATTGCATTGCGTATGCCATTTCATCCATAGCATTGTGTATGCTCGGTTGTGTATTACCTCGTGCAGCGTGTATGCCATTCCATAACATTGTGTATGTTAGGATTGTATCTTAGTTGCATTTCATGCATGTCATGCATATTGCATCGTGTTCGGGATAGGAGTTAGCCCGGGCACGGGAAACGAGGTGTATTTCGTACTCCGAGTGGCGGAACGTGTCTCAATTCCCAGTCACCGACACTCCGGACTATCCATGATGGAGTTAGGTTTTAGTTGAGTTTTCATGTGCATTCATTCTATATTGAGTAATGCAAATCGACTCCTCGGCCATCATGCATCGAGATGCGTGATTGGTGGCACGAGGATCGAGGTATGCATACATTTGTGAAAATACATTGCTATGCCCCTTTTCCTACTCTCTGTTGCAGCAAATCAAGAATCAACAGTCTTCCGGGGCTTGGCGCGCTTTCCAAGAATAAATTGCAAACAGAGGCCAATTGGGGCATCCCAGTGGATTTTCCGCGCAAGGCAGCCCAGACATGCATCATTCATCAGAGTCAACGCAGTCCCTGGCTTGCATGCCAGTTTACAGCTTTCTTAGTTAATTTGTAAATTAATTAGGAATTTGTATATATTTGGACTGTATTATTTGGACTGTATATTTATTCGGACCCTCTGCGTGAGGGCACAACTGTAATAAGTGTGGGTGAGTGTGATGTATGTCTTCCAACCCCACGTCTTTCTTCCCTTTTATTTACCTGCTTATGATGGTTAGATTAGGGCATGTTTCAATTAGCATACAGTATGACAGCATGTTTGCATCATTCATCTGTTTTGCATGCACCGGGCTCGGCGCATCATACTAACTGCATTGTATTTCAATTTCCAAGTTGAATACTTGTTAGCTGTTGCATTTCATATGCCATGTTTAGAATAGCTGAGCCTGCTATAGTTGCATTTTGCATGTGTTGCATTAGGCATTTCTGTATAATTAGGATCATGCATAGATTTCTAATTAGCTTCTTTTTTGGCTTGGAGTACTCGGTAAGTTTTATGCTTTAGCATCCTTGTATGCGTGTGAGTGACTGCCATAAATAGCATGCTTACCATGAGGTTAAATGCTTATGTGATATATCTGCCTGAATGCCTGTGGGTGAAGGTTGGGTTATTTAGATTGGAACAAATCATCAACTGTGAGTTTTAAGCCCACTAGATAGTGGCAAAACCATCTTTTCTTAAGCCCACCCGAGGGTGGCAAAATCTGCATCTTTAAGCCTACTTGCGAGTAGCAAACCATCTTTCAAAAACAAACATGAAATGTTTTCGTTCCAATTCAGGCGATCCAGTCTATACTTGTATGCTGTGCGCATCACATAGTAATCTAGGCTAATAACCGGAATAAGGACACACAAAGTTTTCAAAAGTAGATATCATGGTTAGTAGAGGCCGATCTTTGATCGGGCGAGCGGGGGTGCTCACGAAGTGACCTTCCCCAATCGTACCCAAGTTCCCGAGCCGAGGCAACTTTGGTGATGACGGACACGTGGCCTTTGGCACCGAGTCAGGGTTTCCTAAATTTCCCATTTAAAAAACATTTAGGTGGCGACTCTGTATCTGGCAAAGTAGTCCATGTTTGGCACTTCTTTCAAAAAATCTGTTTTCTCAAAACGATTTGCCGGATTTGGACTCTTCGGTTCAGACTTAGAACCGTGACAAATTTGAGAGTCCTGAGCTGTAGTGACCCCAAATGAACAGAACGGGAGCTCGTTCCTCCCGGGGCGTTCGGGGACGTCTACAATAGAGCATAGATCTGAGAGAGAAAATGCTCTAAGAAGGTAGAGGAGGCAATTTCGGAGCTGGAGTTGTGAGGAAAAAGTGTTTGGCTAAATGGATTTAAAGAAATGAGGGCAAAAAGACCAAACTGCCCACGGTTTTGGAAAAGTGGCCGGCCGGCCACCCCTCTCCCTCAAACCTGGTCGGTGGCCTCCCCCTGGGAAGAAAACTGGCCGGTGGTGTTCCCCATGTGGCCCCCAAGGTCTCTGCAAATTTTGGTAAGGATTGGAGTCCCCGGGACCCGAGAAAGCACAAGCAAAGTGCATTTTTTGTCGCGAAATCGCTCCGCTGGAACTTCAACTCCAATTTTCGATGTGTATCTCACCGTCACTCACCAAAAGCAAGGCACGATATTGTATGTACGGTTCATTTGAGGCCGGTGCGACCAGACGAACCGCGCAGGTATTGTATCTTCTCCGTGTGAGACGTGGCGAGAATTGAATAATTCTCCGCATTCTTAACTGCATGAAATGTAGTTGTTGCTTTGCATTCTTGCTTAAAACTGTTGCATCTATCGTGAATATGTGTTTCATTACAGCTTGCTACATTTGCATGATAATTGAGATACCTTCGGCTTCTTGCATTATCGGTTGCATTTTGCCCCTACCTGCGGGCACGCCTGCGAGCGCATCTCTGTTTATCTCGCCTGTTTGTCTAAGTCTTCGGCCTTGTCAAAAATGGGTCGTCTCTGGGCTTTGACATTCACTCCCGTCACTTATGACTTTCGAGTTCTGTCAAAGAGGGGCAACTGTAGACACCCCATTTTTGACCGATCTTGAGACTCAGACGTCACTGATTGAGCGCTCGGTGATATTGCATATTGTGCTCGTTCAGAAGTTTTAGAGTCCCGGCTGCAAGCCTTGCCTCCGGACTTCCGGACTCTTTCGTGCCTTACCTCGGTTTGTGAACCAGGCTCTGTTTTCTCTGTTTTCTCCTCCCAAAGGGAGGGAGAGGTCTCGTAGATCATCTCTCAGTGGCCGTAGGCTACGTTTCGTGGTCGTAGGCCATTTTTCCCGTTTGGAGCCCGGTTTTCAATTTTTCGGAGCCGACAGCCGTGTGCCTCGGTTCGGGACCGTCTAACCACCTCCGTTTGCTCCGGTTTTTGGCATACACCTTATTTACTCCCTTTTGGGGGACACTGTGGCTTGAGAGACCAACTTCGTGGTTGAACGCCACTTTCGGTGCCTAACAGCCTGTTTTCGGGGCCCCGAACTGCGTGTTTCGGCCCCCGAACCTCCGTTTTGCATCCGTCTTGGTTCATTTTTGGTGGAGACCTTATTTTCATTGTTAGAAAGCTTGTAGAAGGGTGGGAGGCCAGCATTTTTTCTGAAAAGCTAGTTTTATTTCTTCATCACTCTCCGTCGCCCGTTTTCCTCACTAAAAAGCTAATGTTGACCACTCCCGGGCCACTTTCTTTAGCCCTAAACCCCATATTTGTGTTGTACACACCTGGGAGGCCACCAATATGAATAGGCCGGCCAGTAATTGTCTCTGACCCTTTTGAACCCCTCTAAAAAGTTGGCTTTTCTCTCTCTTGGTTCACATTTTCTGGGTTTTGACCACATATTTGTGTTGTGCACACATGGGAGGCCACCATTTTGGGGTGGCCGGCCAGCAATTTTGATTGACCCTTTTGACCCCTGGCCGGCCGACCAGGGGGGGTGGCCGGCCGGCCACTTGAACCTTTTGAGCCTGGCCGGCCATGATCCTCTTTCCAAGTGTATTCTAGCTGTGCCAGCTGTTTTCCCCCAAATTCTGTATTCGAGGGGTTGCCTTTTGGGGGGGAAATTTGAATTTGTTTTTCCCCCCCTTTTTCCCTTGGCCTCTCCTCTATAAAGCCAGCACCCCAGCTCCATTTTGAAGGGTTACAAAAACCAGCTGAGGCATTGATACATACACCCTCTATATCTCTCATTCAACCCTCCAAACCCTAAGGTTCATGCACCCTTTACACACCACCTCCAAGCCTACAACCTCCACACTCCATTCCAGCAACTTGAGGCGGTTTTTCAGAGGTTAGGAGCACCTTTCCTTGGTCCAAAAGCTGCTGAAGACTTGTGCTACAAGGGTGAGTCATCTTCTCCCTCTTTCTTGCCTTATTTTGTTCTATATCTTAGCCTCTTTTGCTTACATTTTTGACCTCCGACCTGAACTATAAATAGTCATATTTTTAGCTCCTCTTCATGTTTGATCAATGACTTTTTGCTGTTTGAGGTCTTCTCCTTACCCTTTGTGTTTAATCTCTCTTTTAGGCCTATTTTTGCATGGTATTTTAGTCTTATTTGCGAGCTGTTTTGGACTTGGTCACAAACTGTAAAATGTTTTTTTTTGAGCCCCTCTTCAACTTTGTTGAAGGGCTCTCCTCTGTTTGAGGCCATCTGCTACCACTTGTCTCTTTATCCCTTTCTTAGGCCTTTTTCTTGCATGTTGTTTTAGCCTTACTTGTGTTTATTTTCGAGACTTGATATAAACTGTAAAGTGCCTTTTTTTGAGCCCCTCTTCAAATTTGTTGAAGGGCTCTTTGCTATTTGGGGCCAGCTGCTGTCCCTTGTCTCTAATCTCTCTTTTAGGGCCATTTTTGCATAATAGATTAGCCCTATTTGTGTTCACTTTTGAGATTTCTTATAAACTGAAAAAAGTCCCCTTTTTACATCATATTAATGTTTGATTAAGGGTATTTTCTTGTTTGAGGTCATATGTTTCTTTGTATGCTTGATTGTCCCTTATTTTGAGCCTTACACTTAAGCTCTTGTTGCATGCTTGGTTTGGCCTTCTAGCCACTGAAATCCAGTGGATTTTCAGTGGCTAGCACACTGTTTTGAGCCTCCAAATCAGAGGGGGGTGACCCCCTCTCACCTTGACTTGTCTGGTGGTCATTTTTGGCCTTCCAAAGAGACCCTATCTTGCATGCTTTGAAGTCACTTTCCAAGGTTAATTTGGTGAGTTCTAAGACTACCACATTTGATTTTCATAGTTTCTTATGCCATGCTAAGTGTCCACCTTGTATGTGCTTAATAATCCATTGCATGGCCCTCTAAAGGAGCTCATCATTTTTGCATGTATTGGTTGCATCTCCATGGTTATTTGGGCATATTTTCACATGTTTTATTCACTGATTTTTCTGGTTTGGTAAGATTCCATGTGCATCCTATACTTGCCATATAACTCATGTTTGCTAGTCAAAGTTGCATGCTACTTTAGTCCATCTTGCTAGCATCTTTTGGCCATGCTTTGAACTGAAAATGTTCATGTTTCGGGACTGCCTTGGCACTGTCTTTAGACTTCATGATCAAATAATGCATGCTTTGTATAGCTATAAGTCATTCCATGTGCCTAGTTTCGAGTTTCGGGGTTCATCTCATGCATCGGGTGCCATTTTTCCATGTTTCGGGACTGTTTAGCATCATATTTCAGTGCTGGAATTTGTGAGTTTGTATGCCATCTTGCATCCCTTGCCATGCCTTGTTAGAATCGCATGTTATGCCTAGGATCAGTCCTCGGTTTGCGTGCATGTGTGCACACATTTTGATAGTCCCATTTTCACCTAATGGCTACTGATGTGAGTGTGGCTGAGGTCCACTCATGTTGATGTAAGTCCATCATGCATTGTGTATGCCGTTTCATTTCATAGCATTGTGTATGCTAGGTTGTATGTTAGAGCATTGTGTATGCCTCGTTACATCGTGCATTGTGTATGCCATTTCATAGCGTTGCGTATGCTAGGTTGCATGTTAGGATTGCATTCATGCATATCATGCATATTGCATAGTGCTTGGGATAGGAGTTAGCCTAAGCACGGGAAACGAGGGACGTTTTATACTTCGAGTGACGGAACGTGTCTCAATTTCCGATCATCGACACTCCGGAGTAACCATGATGGAGTCTCGGTCTTGTTATGTTTATATGTGCATTCATTTCATATTGAGTCGTGCAATTCGACTCCTCGGCCATCATGCATCGAGATACGTGATTAGTGGCACGGGGATCGAGGTATGCATACATATGTGAAAATACTTTGCCATGCCCTTTCTTGCTCTCTGTTGCAGCAAATCGGAAACCGGCAGTCTTTTGGAGCTTCGTGCAATATTTCGGGCTTAATTGTAAACAGAGGCTAATTGGGGCATCGCAATGGATTTCCGCGCAAGGCAACTCAAGCATGGATAATTCATCATTCGGAACAGAGCTGAGGCGGTCCATAGATTTGCGTGCTAGTTTACTGCTTTCCTAGTTAAATTTGTTAAGTAATTAGGGTTTTGTACTTATTCAGACTGTAATTATTCATTTGGGACTGTATTATTTATTCGGACCCTCCGAGTGAGGGCACAACTCTAATAAGTGTGCATGTGTGTGATGTATGTCTTCTAACCCCACGTCTTTCTCCCTTTTATTTACCCGCTTATGATGGTTAGATTAGGGCATGTTTCAATTAACATACAGTATGATAGCATATTTGCATTCATTCATCTGTTTTGCATGCACCGGGCTCGGCGCATCATACTAACTGCATTTGTATTTCAATTCCGAATTGAATACTTGTTAGCTGTAGCATTTCACATGTCATTTTAGAATAGCCGAGCCTATCTTAAGTTGCATTTTTGCATGTGTTGCATTAGGCATTTTCAGCATAGTTAGGACTCATGCATGGATTTCTAATTAGCTTCTGTTTTGGCTTGGAGTACTCGGTAAGTACTTATGCTTTAGCATCCTTGCATGCGTGTGAGTGACTGCCATGATAGCATGCTTGCCATGAGGCTAACTGCTTATGTGATATAACTGCCTGAATGCCTGTGGGTGAAGGTTGGGTTATTTGAATTGGAACAATTCATTAATTGTGAGTTTTAAAGCCCACTAGATAGTGGCAAAATCATGTTTTCTTAAGCCCACCCGAGGGTGGCAAATCCACGTCTTAGCCTACTTGCGGGTAGCACCATCAAACCATTTTCAAATAAACAAACATGAAATGTTTTGTTCTAATTCAGGCGACCCAGTCTATACTTGTATGCTGTGCGCATCACATAGTAAATCTAGGCTAATAACCGGAATAAGAACGCATAATGTTTTCAAAAATAGATATCATAGTTAGTAAAGGCCGATCTATGATCGGGCGAGCAGGGGTGCTCACGAAGTGACCTTCCCCAATTGTACCCAAGTTCCCGAGCCGAGGCAACTTTGGTGATGACGGACACGTGGCCTTAGGCACGAGTCAGGGTTTCCTAAATTCTCAAAAATAAAATATTTAGGTAGCGACTCTGTATCTGGCAAAGCAGTCCATGTTTGGCACTTCTTTCAAAAAAAATCTGTTTTCTCAAAACGATTTGCCGGATTTAGACTCTTTGGTTCAGATTGAGAACCGTGACAATTTGAGTCCGAATTGTAGTGAGCCCAAAATGAACAGGACGGGACCCATCCTCCCGGGGCGTTCGGGGACGTCTACACGGGGCTGCGGCTACCTTCTTTCTGTAATTAATTTGTTAATTAATTAGAAGTTCTGTAATAATTAATTTAATAGTATTCATTTTGTTGTGTAATATTTATTCGGACCCTCCGAGCGAGGGCAACTGTGTAATAAGTGTGCGTGAGTGTGTGTATGTCTCCCAACCCCACGTCTTTCTTCCCTTTTATTTACTAGCTTTCGATGGTTAGTTTAGGGCATGTTTTGATTAGCATACTTATGATAGCATGTTTGCATTCATTCATTCGTAATACACGCACCGGGCTCGGTGCATCATACTAACTGCATTTTATATTTCAATTCTAAGTTGAATACGTGTTAACTGTAGCATCATCATATGCCATCTTAAAATAACCGAGCCTATAGTAGTTGCATCTTGCATGTGTTGCATTAGCCACTTCAAAATGAACTAGGATCATGCATATGATTACTAACTAGTTTCTATTTTTACTCGGAGTACTCGGTAAGCTTTTATGCTTTAGCATCCTTGCATGCGTGTGAGTGTTACCATGTCAGTATGCTTTACCATGAGGCTATGTGCTTAAATGATATAATTACCTGAATGTCTGTGGGTAGGGCTGCTCGCGAGTCGGTTTTGGCCGGGTGCGGGTCAAAACCGACCCGACCCGCACTTATGCGGTTGGGAAAAAATGGACCCGCAACCGCCCGTGATGCGGTTCGCGGTTTGTGCGGGCGGGTGCGGTTCGGTTTGCGGTTTAGTTTTTTTATTTTATTTTTTTTATTTAACTTAAGCAAATTTGACATTTTTTGTTACTTTCTAAACACTTTTTTTTTTTTTTAGAAGAGTTATAAATTAAATTACAAGAAATACAATTCATGATCATAATAAATAGTCCACATGTTAGATAAGATGATATGGAACCATGCTTGAGGATAGTAATTGCTCTTCCTCCTTAGCTTGCAAAAACAAACCCTTAAAAGTCAAACTAGTAACACTAATTTAAATATGCAAAAACAAACCCTTAAAAGTCAAACTAGTAACACTAATTTTAATAGTGGATTTATCTTCACTGTTTAGTTTTTAATATGCAATAATGTGATAATAGATTGACAATTCAAAAAATCATATTTAACTGTGTCTACTAGACTAATGGAATATAATGATTTTTTATATATATATAAATAAAAGTCAAACTAGTAACACTAATTTAAATATCATTAGATCATGATAATGTATATAAGTGCCCATATAATAAATTTTACTTTCATTCAAAATGTAAAAATAAAAATAATAACTAGTTATCTCCATCCATCCAAAATGCAAAAAATAATAATAAGAACTAGTTATTTTTTCTTTAAAAAAAAAAAAAGATGCGGGTTGCGGGCGGGTCGGGTTCGACCTGAACCCGATCTTTTACGAATTTCTTGACCCGCACCCGCCCGCCTACCTACATCGAAACCGCCCAAAGCACTGCGGGTAGGGTAGGGTCGGGCAGTTTGTGCGGGCGGGTGGGTTTGTTGCCCAGCCCTGTCTGTGGGTGAAGGTTGGATTGTTTGAGTTGGAACAACTTGTTGAAATCTGTGTTTTATCCTACTTACGAGTAGCAAATTTCAAACCATCTTTCAAACAAGCGGATATGCAATGCTTTGTTCCAAATAAGGCGATCTGGTCTATACTTTTGTGTTATGCGCATCACATAGTAATTCTAGGCTAATAACCGGTTTAAGGGCACATAAAGTTTTCAAAACTAGATATCATGGTTAGTAGAGGCCGATCTTCGGATCGGGCGAGAGGGGGTGCTCATAGCTGACCTTCCCCAATCGTACCCAAGTTCCCGAGCCGAGATAACTTTGGTGATGACAGACACGTGGCCTTAGGCAAACGAGTCAGGGTTTCCTAAATTTTCCCATTAAAAAATATTTAGGTGGCGACTTTGTATCTGGCAAAGCAGTCCATGTTTGGCACTTCTTTACAAAAATCTATTTTCCAAAACGATTTGTCGGATTTGGACTCTTTGGTTCAAATTAAGAACCGTGACAATTTGAGTCCGAGCTGTAGTGAACCCAATGAACGAAACGGGATTTACCTCCCGGGACGTTTGGGGACGTCTACAGGTGTGTCGCGGCCTCGGTTGTCCAGGCGAGCCAGAGGAAACCCAACTAGGGCCCAAGAACCCTATTCTAGCAAAACAGAAGAAAGAAGAGAAACCAAAGCCCTACGGCATCTACATCGGCTACTCCTTCTGCCTGTTTGTTGATGAAAGTTCTAACTGTCAAGGAGCAGGGCCAGGAGTAGTGTTAGTATCACCAGATGGGCGAATGATAGGGCAGTCTATTCGTTTGGGGTTCAAGGCCTCAAACAATGAAGTAGAGTATAAGACACTAATTATAGGGTTGAAGTTAGTAGCAGCAATGGAAGCCGATAAGGTGGTAATCTTCTGCGACTCCCAACTTATTGTGAATCAGGCAACGGGCGAGTATGCAGCCCGGTATGAATGGATGATAGCCTATGTCAAAGAGGTTATTAGACTACTAGCATTGTTCCAAGATTGCCGACTACAACAGGTTAGCCGAGATGATAATAGTCATGCCGATGCCTTGGTTAACCTAGCTAGAGCAATGAAATTAGGGGAGACAAGGACAATAATGATTGATTATTTGTTAGGCCCAAGTGTAAAACCACTGATCACAGAGTATAAAGTAATGTGTGTGGAGATGGGTTCGAGCTGGATGGAGGTAATAGTAATGTTCCAGATGGATGGCAAGTTACTGGATGATCAAAAAGAGGCGCATAAGACTAGGTTGAAATCGGCCAGGTTCTACTTGTCAACAGAAGGCCATCTCTACAGAAGATCCTTCACTGGGCCACTTCTAAAATGTGTGCATCCATCCCAGGTTGAGGATTTTTTGTATGAAATACATGAAGGTATATGTGGAAGCCATGCTGGGGGCAGATCACTTGCCCATAGAGCCATATCCCAGGGATACTGATGGCCCTACATGCAGAAGGACGCTGAAGTCTATGTTAGGAAATGCGAGAAGTGTCCAAGGTTTGCATTTTTGATACATTAGTGTCACAACCCAAACCCGCCCCTATGGGTTTAGTATCGTAACCGGCCAGTAATCCGTAATTACCAAAGGCCTGCTTAACAGTAATAACAGTAATACAGAGTAAGGGGCTGGCGGAAGCCAAACAATAAATAAAAGATGTCCAATGAGCTGTGACAAACTGAATGCAAAAAGACTCTTATGAATAAAGCCACATTCATAACCAAAACATATATACATACGTCATCTACACAAACATCCAGGTTATGGACCAAATCCCTTCACCATAACTGTACAGTCAAGACTTATTCAGTCGATACAAAACAGAGAAAAAGGGAAAATCTACAACACCCCTAAACAGCCTTAGCTTGAACGAACTCGGAACCTCGAAGTGAGGCACAGTGGTTGGCTTGACAAAATAGGAGCTTAACTCGATGCTCCTAGCTCCGGTCCGGTGCCTAGACACTTACATATAAATACAAACAGTGAGCTAAAGCCCAGTGAATAACATATGCGTAAAGATGTTAAGAATGAATGTCCTTTCAGTAATTAAAACAGTCATTTGCATCAGTAAATCAGTTATTAAATCAGTGGCTCATATTTCTTGCCATAACAATTATTAGCAACCATAGTAGTCATATGTGGTACATTCGATAGCAAAACAGTACAGTAGGTCTTAACAGACCGAACAGTCAGTTGATGGCCATCAAAATAGTAAACAGTGGTAGTTCCAATTATTGGAACTGACAGAGATCTCTGTAACAGTAGTAGTAACAGTACAGTAACAGTAAGTTGCTATAGATGCCACGAATACAGTTTACAAATAGGACAAACATTCATTCAGCAAACGATGCCATTTCAGAAAGCAGTATAATCAATCGTTCAGAAATAGTTATAATTGAACATATCTTTACAACATTGTTACTTACAGAGCTCTGGGCTAAAGATAGGCTAGTGAGCGTCCTCGAGTGCCAAACCTACACAGTTGCAGAACGAATACACACTAAGTTACACACTTGGGATTAATAACTTAGCCCCTTAACTTGACTCGACGTGGTTCTATAACATTATCCTCATTAAGATGTCTTAAACTTGGCCTAGGAATGCCTAGGATGAAATGAGGATGCAAAAAAGGTACTTTAAAACACTTTTCAAAATTTGCTGAAATAAGGGTCCACGCTCGAGCGTGGCTTTCTACGCTCGAGCGGACGTGCAGACAATGAAGCTCCGCTCGAGTGTGACTTCCTTCGCTCGAGCGGGCTGCAAACTCATGAAAAGTACTGGTTGCACGATATTCACGCTCGACGGACGCTCGACCTCCGCTCGAGCGTGAGACTTAGATCCTCGCTCGAGCGTGAATTCTCTCGCTTGAGTGCACTGCAAAACACAAGAACTTCTAGGCAATGATTTAAAAATCGGACCGGTGAGTGAACCAGAAAAGGGATCGGGTGAACGGGTCACCGGTTCAACCGTTGGGGTGAACCGGAATCGAACTGTGACGAATAAATATATTAAAATTATATTTAAATAAAAATATAAGTAATAAAATTATAGATTAAAAATATTAAATTATCTTAAATATTTGTCCTAATATTTTTTTTACTGAAAAATATAATAATATATTTTAAAATATTATTAACTTCAATTTTGGAAGATAAAATCAAATATTTAATATTCCCTTCATATGATTTTAATTCAAATAATTTGATTGAAAGGAGAACAAAAATTTTGGAGGGATATCAAAATTTCAATATTCTCTCCAATACATTTGATTGAATCCCACATAGATTTCTGGAGTCTTTTTGAAAAAAAAAAAATTCTTATAAATAGGTGAAGACTTTTGCAATAATTTCATCAAGCTCTTAATGGGATTTCTCACAAGAGGAGATCCTTGAAAAAGAGTTTCAAATTAAAATTTTCTTATATTCTTATATTATATATATATATATATATAAAATAAGAAAGAAAGAAAGAAAATAAAAAAAATAAAAAAAAATCCCGAGCCGGACAACTTGGTGAACCGGTTCCGGTTCAACCGCCGATTTTTCCGATTCTCACTAAATACACCGGTTTTTAGTTTTGGCCGGTTCAAAAGGTACATCCGGATCGAAACCCCGACCGGTTGACAGTTCAACCGGTCGAACCGGCCGGTCCGGGCCGGTTTTCAAAACCATGCTTCTGGGCATATGCATTTCACGTTCGAGCGTGACTTTATATGCTCGAACGAAAGTGCATGTACTCAGAGTGTACGCTCGAGCGTGAAGTCCCTCGCTTGAGCGTGGATCCAAAATCTAGAATTTCTAGATTGATCCTCAAGCACAAAACTCAACCTTTAAAGCTTCAAACTCGATTCTTTTGGGCTAATTTTCTGAAAAACACTTAAAAACCCATAATACAACATGTTTCAAAGATCAATTTATGAAATCAAGCCCAAAGTTAAGCCAATTGAACACCAATTTCAAAGAAACTTGAAGAATAAAACTTAAATACAACATGCATGATTCCTCTTGAATTTCAACACTTCAAACCAAGATTAAGTTGGCAATTTGATAAAAAGACATGGTGAACTTCTAGAATACAACCATGATATGACTATGCATGCAAGAATTCCATGAAAAACAACCTAAAAACTCCAAAATAAGGACATGCGTGTATGGATTAATTCTTAAACCAACACCGTAAGCCAATTCTTGACTCTATACTCCAATTTTTCCATGAATCATGCAAGTAACAACTTAAATTCATAATTAAGAAGATGAAATTCCTACCTTAGGTCATGAATTCTAAGTATGGAAGCCCAAATATGCAAATTCCCTTCAATTCTTCTAAGTTTCAAGCAAGACTCCTTGTTGAACTCAATTTTCTCCCAATTCTCTCTCTCTCTCACGTTTGGTCTTGAAGGTGGATGAAGAATGGTATATCACAATGTGAATTAAGCTCCAAACAAAGTTTTAACAAAGTGGCCCACTTTAATGGCAAAGATGCAATAAATTCAAACTAATGTAATTTAATACTATTTAATCTAATTAATCATTCCAAATCAAATTTTAATTAAACCCACCATAAAATCATATAAATTCTACTTAGTACGTAACACTATTCAGTTTCTGATTCGGTCGTTGATAAGGTTTCCAATTCGCAATTCGAAATCAAAACATGAACAGATCATTAAATGACAAACATATAGAAATGCAATTAAAGCAACATACTCATGCAATCAGTTCAGAATTTTAACTTAACCAATTACTTATTATGCTCAATCACAATTTAACACTAATCAGAGGTGAGGGTTGTCACAATTAGCCAGCAGTAGATCTGAACCCAGTGTCCAGTCCTTGGTCGTTTCCTCAGTAGGGTATGGACCTCGTGGGACAACTGCCCCAAGCAACTAGATAGAGAAAGTTCCTGCTGGTGGCAACTGACTATTTTACGAAGTGGGTAGAGGTAGAACCCTTGGCCAAAATCCAAGATATTTATGTAAAGAATTTCATCTGGAAGAACATAATCACTAGGTTTGGGATTCCGAGAGCTATTGTGGCAAACAATGGCACCCAATTTGATAGTAAATTGATCAAGAGCTTTTGTGCCAAGTACAAAATTAAGAACTATTACTCTACTCCAAGTTTCTCCTAGAGTAATAGTCAGGCAGAAGCATCCAACAAGACCATCTTGGATGGGATCAAAAAGAGGCTGGAAGCAGCAAAGGGAAAAGTGGTGGAAAAGTTGCCCAATGTACTCTGGGCATATCAGACTACATTAAAGATTAACTGGGGAGTCTCTTTTTGCCATGGCTTATGGCACTGAAGCAGTTATCCCGCTGGAGGTCGGCATCTCTGGAATTAGAACCCAAGGAGTGAAAGATAGGACCAACGATACATTCCTGGCTTGAGATCTGGATCTCCTAGAAGAAAGAAGGAAAATAGCAGCAATTTGGCTGAGGGCATACTAGCAATAGCTAGTTAGGGCTTACAACAAGAAGGTCAACCTAAGAGAATTCAAGGTTGAGGACCTCATCCTGAAGAAAGTTGTCGGCAACAAGAAGGATCTTAGGGAGAGAAAGCTTTGCCCAAACTGGGAAGGGCCTTACAGAATTATCTAGGTTGCTAGCAATGGAGCATATCGACTAACAAACAATGATGGCAAGGAGTTGTCACGACCCTGGAACAGTTGCAATTTGAAGTTTTCTATCATTAGTTTTATGTACTGATTTTATTAGCCGAAGTTTTAATAAAACACTAGCTTGATTTTGTTTTTATTATTGTTAATATTTGTGCGATAGGATTGAAATAGTCTTACGGCGATGTTTCCAATTAAAACATGATGAATAACTTAGAGTTGTCATATGGTAGAGTTGAATTATACTTGCTATATGATAGAGTTGAACTAAGTTTGCGATGTTTTCGATTGAAACTTGACGAATAACTTAGAGTTATAATATGGTAGAGTTGAATTATACTTGCCATATAATAGAGTTGAACTAAGTTTGCGATGTTTCCGATTGAAACATGACGAATAACGTAGACTTATCATATGGTAGAGTTGAATTATACTTTCTATATAATAGAGTTGAACTAAGTTTGCAATGTTTCTGGTTGAAACATAACGGGTAACTTAGACTTGCCACTATGACATAGTTGAACTAAGTTTGATCTAGTTAGATTAACAGAGAACTGATAAAAAAAACCTCGGCTAGACTTTGTTTGAATCAGACTTCGGCAAAAATTGGAGATACATGCATACTGTGAACATAAGAGATACTTAGGTTCACATTAGGGGGAAAGAAACAAGAATGAGGAATAAGCTTGACACTTGTTGAAATTTTTAACAACAATTTACGAGTTGGAGTCAGCCGAGGTAACCAGATCAGGGAATACCCGAGGCATTTGTTACCCGAGATAACCAAACAGTTTGTCAAAGCTTGGAAGGGTTAAAAGAATGAAGTGTTGATTAAGGACAACAAGCACAAGTAAAAAAGGTAAAACTTTTTGCAAGGTACTTAAAAAAAATTTATGAAGTGCCAATCTGCCAACAGTGGACCCCGAGGCAAGTTGGTTCGAGGTGACCAACTAAGGGTACACCCAAGATGAAATGTATCCGAGGTGATACATGATTAGATGTGCTCTAACCCGAAATCATTACACAGTTAAGGTTTACTTTGAAAAATTGTAAAAATATTTTAAGTATGGAAACATGGCAAATACAGAAGCAACAAAGACAAACATTCAACACCTAGAAAAAAATAAGGCATGCATTCAAAGAGAACTTGTTCAAAGAACACAACTTGTTCGGATACAAAAGGAGGCACATCGGCCAAATTGAAACATAATATTGTTCAAACAGCAAAAGTTACAACCATTCAAGAAAAAGTACAGGCAAAGAAAAAATTCTAAGTACTGGTAGCTTTGGCCTTAACTTCAGATTGCTCGACCTCAGCTATTGGTGTTATGTCGGCCTTGGTTGGCTGAGCTCCCTCTTTTTAGGCCGCTATCTTGGTATCAATTTCAAGAAGGGTCTGGTCTAGACTCCTCTCGGCCACAGATGAGGATTTTTCAGCAGAATTATTTTTGGTGGCCTCATCCTCCTCTTCATCCTGAGCCAAGTCTAGGACTTGCTCATTCAGAGTCGGGGACTTGGCCCCAGCAGCTGTAACTTCTTCGGACTTGTAGGCCTCGGCTTCTTTTTCTATCTCAATCTCGTTCTTGGATTGGCTTGGAGTAGAGGGGAATGGTAGAGCAAGTCGGCTGGCGTTATGAAGAGGCGAGTCGTCGGCGATAGCCAATGCCTTCAATGCAGCCATCCAGCCAAGGGTGTAACCCTTGTTGCATGCCTAGTTAACTTGCTTCTTGTAGGCATCGCAGACGTCGGTGGCCCCTTTAGCATAAGCCTTTTCATCAGCAGCTTTGAGTTCGGCTTCTTTTGTGGCAAGCGCCATTTGGAGCTTAGTCTAGGCCTGGGCCTCTTTCTTTTTTGTTTCTTTTGCTTCGACCTTGGTGACCTTGGCAACGTTTTTAGCAGTTATGGCATGATCCTCGACTTTGCTTTGGGCCAGTTGGATAGATTTGGCCTAGTCCAGCAAACCTCGAATACGGGCCTTGGCTTGATTCAGAGAAATAAGGAGTTTGGCTGCCTCCTTAGTCTTCTTGGTCAATTCCTTCCTCAACTCCTTGATTTTCACCGCGAAGGAGTGACCCTGCTGAATGGCCTACAAGAAATGAAACAGATTAGTAAAAATTTGGCTAAGTGTTGGAAAACTTTAAAAGATAAAGTAAAGAGACTTTCCAAGACGCAATGTTGCATCATTAGCTCATAGTTCTCACACTCAGTCAGCTCGGCTACACGGTTGAGGTCGGCCGATAGCAGAACGATGGTAAAAATGACGGCACCGACTTCCACACTATCGAGGGCGCTGTCCCCGACTAATAAAGGTCGGTCTCCGACCCTAACAGATGGGACACAGGGCTCGTCAGCAGGGAAAGCACCAGAGTGAGGAGCACCTTCGGACCTCGACTTTTTTGTGGTGGTTTATTAGATGCCTCAACCTCGGCAAGTCTTGTAACAACCCACATTAATGTCCTAGTCATGCTTGCATGCATTTGTATGTTTTGCCATGTTAAGTTGCTGTAACAACCCATATTCATGTCATGGTCATGTTCATGTTCATTTACATAACTTCGTCTTGTTAAGTTTGCATTCATGAATCTTGTCTTATTTGCTTAAGTGTTGTGTGCATGCTTTGTTCCTTCCTTGGTGTCTCGAGCCTAAGTTATGTTAAGCCTAGATCATTCCAAGCCGAGGTCATCTTCAGTCTAGAATTATCTTGGAACCCCTTTGTTTGACCTCCACCTTCGCCTTGACATATTGGCCGAGATGTCATTATCTAGGCCGAGATGTTCATCACCAAGGCCGAGATGTGTATTATCTAGGCCGAGATGTTACCTTTGCACCTAGGTGATCTTGTCCTAGAGTGGTATGACCTAGACCGAGGTGTGGCACATCTAGGCCAAGGTGTGGCACAGCTTAGTCAAGTGTTGTCCTTCTTGGCCGAAGTCATTGTCACCTTAGTTGCCGAAGCTTTGTCCTTAGCCGATGTCATCACTTGCCGGAGTGCCTTACCAGGTAGCTTGTTAGATACACTTTGTCATAGTCTTATCTTGTTAATCTATCACCTTTTTTAGAAGAACCAACCAGTCGTTGCCACGTGTCCGAGCTGAGTGTTAAGTCAGCCGGCAGAGGGAGAAAACCTATCATTTCTATATCTTTGTTTTGAAGAGGAGAGAGAAGCTCTAGGTGAGGAAGAGGAGTTCTTGAGAGGATGTAGATTTCCAAGCTTGATCCCTAGAGATCGAACCGTTAGATCCGTGTTCTAAGGTTAGATTCTTGATCTGCTCATGTTGTTCTTTATGTTCATGTTATTGCATTGCATGATTGAATATGATTTGTAAGCCATGCATTGCTTTGAAGTTCGGTTTTAGAAAGAGAAAATAGTATTCATGTGTTCTTCAAGAAAAGTCACGTTTTGATCCAAAAGTTCATGCCAAGATCCATGTTTTTGTGTTTGTTTTCACATGATTTTCAAGTATGGGTACCCAGGTCTATGTTTTCGAACTCATAGCATGAAATCCCAGATTTTTGTAATAAAGATGTTATGATTGTAGCATTCATATTCTTCATGTTCTTCATGTTCATGTTCTTCCTGTTCTTCACGGGTGGAACCCCGATCTCCAGACCTCACTCCCCTAAGTGTAGTCGCCGAGATCACTCTTACCTAGACCTCACACTTAGGCCAAGCATCGTATCTCACCTTGGCCTACCTTGCATGATCACTTACACCTTTAGTTTGTCTTGTGCGCACCTCGGCATGCAACCGCACGCCAAAGCCTAGGTAACCACACCTCGGCCAGGAGGTGTGGTACCTCGGCAAAGACTTGGTTGGTACCCAGCATGTCTTCCTGACATGTAAAACTGTGTTTTGACGTCCAACATGTTTTCCGAGATCATTTACATGCATGTAAGACTTGTTTTGAGAAGTACGTTCAGTATACTTTGCCATGTGTTTGTAGGACTTGGACCTTTGCCTTGATCCCGACGTCCCAAGAACTATGTAAGTGGTATTTTTAATAAAGTTATGTTATAAAGATTTGATAAAGCCTTGTTTCGTTTTGATAAAAGTATTTGATCAAGCATGAATGATTACCCCTATTTTTATGTATCAAGTAAGCTTTGTTTTGATGACATTCTCGGAAAGTCCTTAGTGCCAGGGGACTATAATGCAACTGCACATCTTGTTTTGAAAGTCCCTTATGCTGGAGGACTCTAAACTTTCGCAGTACTCTCGTGTTAGGGGGCTACGGGCCTTCGTAACATAGGTCCCTTGTGCTGGAGGACTCTAAACTTTCGCAGTACTCTCGTGTTAGGGGGCTACGGGCCTTCGTAACATAGGTCCTTTGTGCTAGAAGACTCTAAACTTTTGTAGCACCCTTGTTGAGATATCTCTGTCTTGTCTTGCCACTGACGGTTTACCGCGTGGGTCTTGTAACTCTGGAATGTCATCCCTTGTATTATGTAGATGTTATTAACATCCAAAGTAAGTAAGTAAGTAAGTAAGTAAGTAAGTAAGTTTTGTAAGATCAAGTTGATGAACTAGATTCATCCCATGTTTTGAACAAGCTATGATATATGTATTGTTTTGACAAGGACCTCGGAAATAATTCATTTAACCCCTTTATTACTTATACCATTCACTGAGTATCCAAGCTCACCCTCCCTATGTATATATGTAGGTAACAAGCAAGAAGTCGGCTACGTCGAGATGTGTTTTGTATGTATGCTATGTCGGCAGTGAGGATGTCGGCAATCTGGAAGATTATGTTTTCTTGACTTGTATTTCATGTATTTTGTTCATGTCGGCTTGAGAAGCCTTTTATTAAGATGTAATATGTATTTTTGTACTTCATTTTATTTGTATTCAAGTTTTAAAGCTATGTAAAGATGTATGCCATTCTATTTGACTTATGCACTGCTCTTATGGACTAATTAGATTTGTATGTATTGCTTCCGCACATGTTAGCCCCATATATTTATACTCTGATTGTGTGTGAATTTTATAAGTGGCCTTCGATAATCTCAGATTACTGGTCATCACGGCACCATCGTACTAGGGGCGGTTTAGGGTCGTGACAAGTCTCTTCTCGGACATAGAGGTCGTTTGCTCTATTTTAGCCAGCTTGGAAATTGGCACAGTATCTTCTGAATCAACCTCGGTGGCTGTGGCTTTAGCCTTAGCCCTTTTTACCCTCTTAGCCTTGGGCTTTTGTTGAGATTGGGATAGGGAAGAAGAATGAACCGATACCACGCCAGGGATATCGACAAAAAGATCATCTGGAACAATTTTGGCACGACCCATTTCGTCGGCGGCAATAGTGACTCTAAGACTGAAACGAATTGTTGGTAAGGCAATTGGAGGATTAAATGGGTCAGTGGCTGAGAAAATTGGACTTCAGCGTCTGCGGTTGCGAGTTCTTCCGGCTAGAGCTTTAGCAGGAGCTCGGTGTTGACGCTGAGGTGGAAGAATTAGCTGGAGGGCAGAAGTGGATGGCTGGTCAGTAAGATCAGACGTGGAGGCCTGATCTGGCCTTAGAGATGAAGTAATTAGAGGAGTCACAATAGATGGAGGAGTCTTGCTTCGGTGGGGAACGTCGGGCATGACAGATTTGTAAGTCGGAATATAGTTGAGCAGCAGTGGGGTCTTGCACTTCTTAATTGGCAAACCCAATAGCCTTTTCAAGTATTGGCTCAGGAAGAAGGTCTGACGGAAGTCCTTTGATGGTTGGAGGAGAACTACAAAAGCAAAAAACAAACATTAATATCAACAGATGTGTTGATGAATCAATGAATCTTAAATAGGGAGAGTTATGGGATGACTCTGTTCTTACCATCACTCTCTTTAAAAACTATTCAGCGTAGAGGATAGAGATAAAGATCGTCATCAGGCAAAAACTTCTAGTTGCCCGAGACGATGAAATAATCATCTCTAGCACCCTTGTTGGAGTCTGGGAGGTCGGCTATTAAGTTGTAGGCAGTGGATCTGGGCTTGAGGTAATATATGTAGCCTTTTTCAGACTTAAGGTCACACATTGTGTAACAGGATTGGATGTCGGCTAGTGTAATCCTAGCATTTTCTCGACGTGCTAGGGCGATTGTATCGTTGATAACCCTATAAGAATTGATGGCTAGCTGCATAGGGTTGAGTTTGTAGTAGTGGAGGACTTCTCTAAAGAGGGTGTCTAAGAGGAACCTAAGTCCACACTTTATGAAGGCAACTACTGGGAAGGGCATGGAATCTCTATCAGGCATGATAGAGTCCTCCTCCCCAGCCAACTCGAGTTGAATGTTGGCTGGGATGGAGAACTCTTATCGGAAATACTCTATTTTGGCCAGGGTGTCTACCCTTCACCTAAACATACCCATGATCTCAGCTTATAGCATTTTGTGATGGATTTCAGAGAAAATAAACTGGTAGGGTTTGAGAACCTCAGCTAAACCCTAAACAAATACTGGGGCAAGAATTTTAAAGATCCAAGGGTAAATTTGTTTCAATTTTTCCTAAGGGTGTGAGTTCTAAAGCAAACCCCAAACCTAGAACTAAAATCAGAAACAAAAATGGATTGACAGTTAAAGAAACAAGAAACAGGAGCAAGAAATTGAAAAACAGACAAAGCGAACAGAAACAGAATGATGTTCAGAGCCAAGAATGATTTAGAGGCAAAATTCAAAGAATCACATGAAAAAGAAAGAAACACAGACATAGAATCCCAAATCCTCAAAACACTAAGTAAGTGTATGAGGGCAATGTGCACAGATCACAAACAAATGTGATTGACAGACATGAGATACAGTGACAAAACTTCAAAGTACAGAGCAGATTCAAGAAATCGATTCATGATACAACTATGAATACGAGATTCAACAAACAACGAATGCAGTAAAAAGAGAATATGGTGAGTTCAAGAAGGAAACATATTCAAAGTAGTAAAAGACTGAACTTAAAGAGGAAAGAAATTGTGAACTTACTGAGTGAAATGAACGCCAATATAAAGATTGCAAAAGTCAGACGACAAGAATAGTTGTATAGCGATCCCGGATTTACCCTTGTTGTACAGTGATCCGGACATGTGTCCGTGGATGTTGGTAGTTGATTATTATCTTGTTTACATCCTTTTTACTTTGTATTTGAGTTGTAGGACGTGTTGGGCAGGTTTGTTACAGGTTGGTTGAGTTTAGAAACCAAAACTAGCTGCCCAGATTTTGACCTGTCCGCTCGAGCGGGGGTTCTGGCCCTCGAGCGGGAATTGCACCCATCCAGTATTTCCTGTGCAGTGTTGGACGCTCGAGCGTGGAGTTGGCCGCTCGAGCGGGGTTGTGTGAGTGCCGCTCGAGCGGGGAGTTGGAAGCTTGAGCGGAGACCTGGTTCTGTAAAAGTTCTGGGAGTGTGTATCCGCTGCTCAAGCGGGATTGTTGACGCTCGAACGGGAGTCTGTGAGTGACGCTCGAGCGGGGTGTTTGACGCTCGAGCGGGGCGACTGGGTTTAAGTTCCGAGTTTTGACTTTTCAAATCACTTTTTCACTTTCTCTTCTCTCTCATACTTTTCCAAAAACACCATTGTTGAGCCTCTCACTCTCGAACTCTACCTTCTCTCTAGGTTTTAATCTAGTAGGAGTGATTTGCTTATCTTTGGCCTTTACAAAAAAGTTGTTGATCGTCGAGGGCTACATTTTAATCTGAAAATTTCAGGATTTGGAGCACGTTGGGTTTTGTCATCTTCTCCCTTGGGGCTCCGAATTTGAGGTAGGGATATCCTACTCCTCTCTATGGATTTTGTCTTTAAATTTTGGTATTTTGAGATATTGGGGTTGGTTTGGTAATTTTGTGAAAGTTTGGGGCTTTTGTGTTATTTTACAAATGTTGGGGTTTTATTTATAATAAACCTAGATGCATGTTTGGTATAGAGGAATGGAATAAATGTTGAATCATTGATGAAAATGGGACCTAAGGGTTGTAATGTTAATTATGGAAAATGACCTAATTACATTGATTGATTAATTGGGGTAATTAATTGTGAGAAATGAGGAAATGAAATGGAATTGTTGAGATTGGGAGTGCATGGGGTTAAAGGGTGTAGTTGAATTGTTTATCACACACCGAATTGAAATGTTGATTGAATATCCATTTGTGCATTTATTTTCTGTTTAGAAATAACTGCTTTGGGCTATCGGTGGAGGATAGTCGTGATTGTTGTAGACAATGCATGATGATTAGGCAAACGGAAACTAATCAATGGAATGTGTCATGGAATTTGACGGTTGATAGAATACATTAACTGTATGTATTGAGTGATTGTATATAAAACCAATGTGTTTGTATACGTTATGTGTAGAGGAGGAGATGTGGGATGTACTCCGCGGTTTAGGGGAAGATGGGGGATGTACCTCTAAACCGGATAGTATTGGGAGAAGATAGGGGATGAACTCCGTAGATACAGCTCATATGCTTGTCTAGAGAAGTGAAGATAGAGCTAATATGCTTATCTTTGTGAAGTGTGGATACAGCTTATATGCTTATCTGTGAATATGGGATATTGTTGTTATACATATCTGTTGGGAATGTGGATATATGCTTATCTGTGAATATGGGATATAGTTTTTATACATATCTGTTAAGGTGATGATAGAGCTAATATGCTCATCTGTTGAAAAAGGGAAAATGAAAAGTAACTTGGACTCATAAGTCGGATGACATAAAATGTGATTTATGTGGATGTATCAGTGTTGGCCATCTATCAATTGCTAATCTTTTAGTCATTGTTCATGGTTGGTTTAGTGTATTTCTACTGGGCTGTGGCTCACCCTATATGGGAATATCATTTTCAGGTACAGGTAGCATGCCACCTCCAAGGTCATAGCTTGGGAGGCTAGAGGCGAGCAGATTGTTGTGGTTTTAGTTCTTTTTTGATGTATTACATGTATATTCAAGCCGAGGGCTTAATGTGTAGATGAGTTAGCACTCTTTTGTTGTAACCAAGTGTTAACTTGGAAAGCTGTAAGCCCGTAGGGCATTTTTGCTTTTGTTGTTAACATGTAATACTTTTGTAATGAAACTCTGATGAATAGAAGAATGTGGTTATTTCATTTGTCAATGAATGTCTTATTTGATGGGTTTAATGTTATTATTTTGAGGGCGTTACAACTTGGTATCAGAGCGTACCGAGTTCGAATACTTTGGGTACGTGGGAAGTGATTAGTATCACAATGGGTTTGTCTCGCTTGATAGAGACTTAGATGTAGTATCATATGCTATGTGCTTGATTGATAACATGCTTATGTGACTATGTGGGTATGGGATTTAATTTCTAGGATGTTGATTGGATCCTTGGGTTTCTGGCAGTCTTGTTGGAAAGGCACTTGATCAATGCCGTTTCTAACCGGAACTCTAGTAATGCCTCGGGACTATCATTATCCGGAGATGAAATTCGTAAGTGCTTATGTGTTTATGTGCTTACGTGGAGTGAATTACAGTTGTCCATGCATTAGGACGTGAGTGTTTAGTTTCGGCACATTTGTGAATGTGCTAACGTTCTGTATCACCTTTATTAGGATGTCAGGACGAGGAAGGGGTGCTAGGCGTGGTAGACCTGCGAGGCAGGAAGTACCGTTACCGGGTGAGATTCCGGCAATGCAGGAGGGAGTTGGCCAGGCCAATGTGGCCGAGCCAGCGGGTCAGCAGGCTATGGGTGCCTTGGCCAGAGAGATAGCAGGAGCTTTGGGTATTCTTAGAGCTGGGAATCAGGCAGCTGAGGCAGGGCCTTCTTTCTTGAAGATGGAGTTTTTCCGGTCTAATCCGGATGAATTTATCGGGGATCCGAAGGAGCCATTGAAGGCTGATGAGTGGCTAGAGCAAATGAGTAAGACGTTCGAGATGCTTGGCATCGAGGACGGAGCACTGAAAGTGACCTTGGCATCCTTCCAACTGAAGGGAGATGCGGGTCAATGGTGGAAGTACGAGAAGGCTCGTGTTGGTGGTACATGGGAGGCGTTTGTGAATGCTTTTCAGGAGAGGTTTTTGTCTGCAGCAGCTAGGGAGAAGCTAAGGGATCAGTTTAGCCGGCTTAAACAGCAGGGCTTGTCAGTGGCCGAGTTTGAGGCTACTTTTACCAGTCTGTCCAGGTTTGCACCTGAACTGGTGGCGTCTGAGGAACGCCGTTGCTATGAGTTTGAGCGGAAGTTGAGGCGGGGCCTCAAGTTGAGAGTTGGTGGGTCTTACATCCGAGAGTATAGACACCTGGTAGATGTCGCTGCTCATATGGAAATTATGATGCAGGAAGAGGAGAAAGAGCAGAGGGGCTCCAAGAGGGGCCAAGATGGCCAGGGTGATGGCAGGAGGCAGAGGGGTTATAACCCTCAGCAGTCTCAGGGTGCAGTTTCTAGATCGACCTTTCCAGTGCCGAGTGCAGGCTCGGAGAGAGGCAATCAGGGGGAGTTTGCTTGTTACAAGTGTGGCCAGCTGGGTCACAAGGTTTCAGTTTGCCCGCAGAAGGGTGGGGGTCAAAGAGCTGCTTCTTCTTCAACTAGACCGCAGAGTCAGAGTTTGGGCAGGGGGCAGCCCTTGTCTTGTTATCAGTGTGGACAGCCTGGCACCTGAAGAGGTTTTGCCCGCAGTTGAGTGCCACTTCGGGAGCGTCTGGTTCTAGACAGGCGCAGGGATTTCAGCTAGCTCAGTCTGTGCAGGCCTCGAGGGCCAATCCGGGGGCTTCGTCGTCCCAGTCAGTGCAACAGTTGTATGCTCCTAGAGGTGAGCAGGTAGACCAGGGACCTACAGGGCGCGTGTATGCTGTTACCGCGCAGGATTTAGTACCGGCTCCATCGGTAGTGAGAGGTACTTTTCTGTTTTGCAACTCGGTTGCTAGTGTGTTGATTGACACGGGTGCATCTCATTCTTTTGTATCTGCTGCATTTGCATCTGTTTTAGAATTGGAGTTGGCACAGTTAGTATCTCCTATTTGTGTGGTATCGCCTTTGGGTGGTGAGTTGATCTTGAAACAAGGTGTTAGAGGTTGTGATATAGAGGTCGCCGACCATAGGCTTCCTTTTCCGTTTGTTGTCATGCCCATGAAGGGTTTTGATGTTATTTTGGGTATGGACTGGCTATCGTCATACCGGGCTATTATCGATTGCTACCGCCAGAGGGTCACGTTATGTACCTTGAGTGGGGAGTGGTTCCATTTATTGGGAGACCGGGTTGGTTGTGTTTTGCCACCGGGGTATGATTCGCGAGGGCGAAGTGAGCTTAGTGGTCTACTTGCTAGCTTTGAGAGAGGTGAGAGTGGTGAGACCCAGCTTGTATTGCCGAGGGTGGTTTGTGAGTATTCTGATGTCTTTCCCGAAGATCTTGTTAGTTTGCCCCCTCACCGAGAGATAGAGTTCTCTATTGATCTAGTGTCCAGCACGGCGCCGATTTCTATGGCACCTTACCGTTTTGCTCCAACAGAGTTGGTTGAGTTGAAAGTTCAGCTCCAGGAATTGCTAGATAAGGGTTTTGTTCGCCTTAGTGTTTCACCGTGGGGAGCACCGGCCCTCTTTGCTAAAAAGAAAGATGGTGCCTTGAGATTGTGTATAGACTACCGGAAATTGAATCGGGCTACGGTTAAGAATAAGTACCCTATGCCCCGTATAGATGATTTGTTTGACCAGTTGAAGGGTTCCCGTTGTTTCTCTAAAATAGACTTGAGATCGGGTTACCACCAGTTGAGGGTCAGGGAGGAGGATATTCCGAAGACGACATTCCGTACGCGGTATGGCCACTATGAGTTTCTGGTGATGCCATTTGGGCTTACCAATGCACCAGCAGTCTTTATGGACTTGATGAACCGGATCTTCCGGGAATTCTTGGATCGATTTGTAGTCGTTTTCGTGGACGACATTCTTGTTTATTCGCCTTCTGAGGAGGAGCACGAGGAACACTTGAGAGTGGTGCTTGAGTTGCTTAGAGCCCATAGGCTGTATGCCAAGTTTGGGAAGTGTGAGTTCTGGCTGAGGGAAGTCAAATTCTTAGGCCACGTGGTATCCGGGGAAGGAGTGTCTGTTGATACATCCAAGGTAGAGGCAGTGCAAGATTGGGCACAGCCTAAGAGTGTATTTGAGATCCGCAGTTTTCTGGGATTAGCTGGGTATTACCGCCGGTTTGTGAAAGATTTCTCTAGGTTAGCGTCACCGTTGACTAGACTAACTCGGAAGGGAGTCAAGTTTGTGTGGAGTGAGACTTGTGAAAAGTCGTTCCAAGAGCTGAAGGTTAGATTGACCACCGCTCCGGTGTTGATTATTCCGGAGAGAGGGTTGGGTTATGCGGTTTATTGTGATGCCTCACGAGAGGGTTTGGGTTGTATGTTGATGCAAGAGGGGAAAGTGGTAGCTTATGGCTCACGTCAGGTGAAAATACACGAGAAGAATTACCCTACACACGACCTAGAGTTAGCGGTTGTGATCTTTGCCTTGAAAATCTGGAGGCACTACCTTTATGGTGAGAAGTTCGAGGTGTTCTCGGACCACAAGAGTTTAAAGTATCTGTTTACACAGAGAGACTTGAATTTGAGGCAGAGAAGGTGGATGGAGTTCATTGAGGATTATGATTTTGAGTTGCATTATCATCCGGGAAAGGCCAATGTTATGGCCGATGCCCTTAGTAGGAAATCCATTAGTGATGTAGCTAGTATAGCCATCCGAGAATGGGAGATGTTGGGAGCACTTGGCGAGTTTGATTTGCTACTGGGCGAATCCGTTGAGGCTGCGGCCTTGTTTTCTGTTGTTGCGCAGCCTACACTTGTGACACGAGTGTTAGAGGCACAGAGAGGTGACCTCGAGGTAGAATCCCTCCGAGAGAAGATCTCCACTGGGAAGGTTGAGAAGGGTTTGACGGTGTATCCCGACCTGAGTGTGAGATACCGAGACCGTTTGTTTGTGCCGAAGTCTTGCCGAGAGGAAGTACTCCGAGAGTTTCACCATTCGCGCCTTGCGGTGCATCCGGGAGGTACTAAGATGTATCAAGATTTGGGTCGCCAGTTTTGGTGGCGGGGTATGAAGAGAGATGTGGCTGTTTTCGTATCGAAGTGCCTTACTTGCCAGCAAGTGAAGGCCGAGCATCAGAGGCCAGCGGGTTTGTTGCAACCCTTGCCTATTGCCGAATGGAAGTGGGAGCATGTCACTATGGACTTCGTTGTAGGTCTCCCGAGGACTCAGCGGGGTAGTGATGCTATTTGGGTGGTTGTAGACCGGTTGACTAAGTCGGCGCACTTCATTCCTATGCGCGTGAGAGATTCGGTAGATCATCTTGCCGACTTGTATATTCGGGACATAGTGAGGTTGCACGGGGTCCCAGTGACGATCGTCTCAGATAGAGATCCTCGTTTTACTGCTAGGTTGTGGCAGAGTTTGCAGAGTGCCTTGGGCACTAAGTTGACCTTTAGTACGGCTTACCATCCTCAGACTGACGGGCAGTCCGAGCGTACTATTCAGATCCTCGAGGATATGCTTCGGGGTTGTGTCCTGGACTTCAGTGGGACGTGGGAGAGGCACTTACCCTTGGTAGAGTTTGCCTACAACAACAGCTTTCAGTCTAGCATCAGTATGGCACCGTTTGAGGCCTTGTATGGCCGACCGTGTAGATCTCCAGTGCGTTGGGCCGAGGTGGGCGATGCACCTTTGTTGGGTTCGAAGTTGGTTAGGGAGACGACGGAGAAAGTTGAGCTTATCCGTAGGAGGCTTGTTACAGCCCAGAGTCGTCAGAAATCTTATGCTGACCATAGGAGGAGGCCTTTGGCGTTTGAGGTAGGTGATCATGTCTTTCTGAAGATATCACCTAGGCGAGGCTTGATGAGGTTTGAGAAGAGTGGGAAGTTATCCCCTCGGTTCATTGGTCCTTTTGAGATTCTTGAGAGGATTGGCGAGGTTGCTTATCGGTTAGCCTTACCGCCGCAGTTGTCCGGGGTGCATGACGTGTTTCATGTGAGTATGCTTCGGAAGTATGAGCCGGATCCATCGCATGTGTTGGATTGGACCGATTTAGAGGTAGATGAGGATGCCTCGTATGAGGAGAGACCGGTTCGGGTCTTGGATAGGCGGGATCAGGTCCTGCGTGGCAAGACCATTCCTTTGGTGAAAGTCTTGTGGAAACATCACGGAGTGGAGGAAGCCACTTGGGAACGTGAGTTGGAAGTCCGCAAAAAATATCCGGACTTGTTTGTTGATATGTAATCTTGTATTTAGATTTTGAACTATTGTTGAACTTAAGAGCTTTTATATATGTCTTAAGTTGTGAAACATTGAAAATGTTTGGTTTATTGGAAGTATGTTTTGGAACTTGCCTCATATGGAAGTTGAATGTAACATTATATATGTTGAATATATTGTTGAAATTGGAAAGGAAATGCGTAATGTTGATGCATGTTGAAAGTACATATGTTGTTTACATATTGTGAAATGCCTTTTGTTAAAGGGAGGGGGTGACCAGTAATGGGTCGAATTGTTGAATGTTAAAATGTAACATTGTTTAAAATGGAGGAAAACTTATTTTTGAAAACTTGTGCTTAATTTCAGGGACGAAATTCTTTAAGGGGGGAGGTAATAGCGATCCCGGATTTACCCTTGTTGTACAGTGATCCGGACATGTGTCCGTGGATGTTGGTAGTTGATTATTATCTTGTTTACATCCTTTTTACTTCGTATTTGAGTTGTAGGATGTGTTGGGCAGGTTTGTTACAGGTTGGTTGAGTTTAGAAACCAAAACTAGCTGCCCAGATTTTGACCTGTCCGCTCGAGCGGGGGTTCTGGCGCTCGAGCGGGAATTGCACCCATCTAGTATTTCCTGTGCAGTGTTGGACGCTCGAGCGTGGAGTTGGCCGTTCGAGCGGGGTTATGTGAGTGCCGCTCGAGCGAGGAGTTGGAAGCTTGAGCGGAGACCTGGTTCTGTAAAAGTTCTGGGAGTGTGTATCCGCCGCTCGAGCGGGATTGTTGACGCTCGAGCGGGAGTCTGTGAGTGACGCTCGAGCGGGGTGTTTGACGCTCGAGCGGGGCGACTGGGTTTAAGTTCCGAGTTTTGACTTTTCAAATCACTTTTTCACTTTCTCTTCTCTCTCCTACTTTTCCAAAAACACCATTGTTGAGCCTCTCACTCTAGAACTCTACCTTCTCTCTAGGTTTTGATCTAGTAGGAGTGATTTGCTCATCTTTGGCCTTTACAAAAAAGTTGTTGATCGTCGAGGGCTACATTTTAATCTGAAAATTTCGGGATTTGGAGCACGTTGGGTTTTGTCATCTTCTCCCTTGGGGCTCCGAATTTGAGGTAGGGATATCCTACTCCTCTCTATGGATTTTGTCTTTAAATTTTGGTATTTTGAGATGTTGGGGTTGGTTTGCTAATTTTGTGAAAGTTTGGGGTTTTTGTGTTATTTTACAAATGTTGGGGTTTTATTTATAATAAACCTAGATGCATGTTTGGTATAGATGAATGGAATAAATGTTGAATCATTGATGAAAATGGGACCTAAGGGTTGTAATGTTAATTATGGAAAATGACCTAATTACATTGATTGATTAATTGGGGTAATTAATTGTGAGAAATGAGGAAATGAAATAGAATTGTTGAGATTGGGAGTGCATGGGGTTAAAGGGTGTAGTTGAATTGTTTATCACACACCGAATTGAAATGTTGATTGAATATCCATTTGTGCATTTATTTTATGTTTAGAAATAACTGCTTTGGGCTATCGGTGGAGGATAGTCGTGATTGTTGTAGACAATGCATGATGATTAGGCAAACAGAAACTAATCAATGGAATGTGTCATGGAATTTGACGGTTGATAGAATACATTAACTGTATGTATTGAGTGATTGTATATAGAACCAATGTGTTTGTATACGTTATGTGTAGAGGAGGAAATGGGGGATGTACTCTGCGGTTTAGGGGAAGATGGGGGATGTACCTCTAAACCGAATAGTATTGGGAGAAGATAGGGGATGAACTCTGTAGATACAGCTCATATGCTTGTCTAGAGAAGTGAAAATAGAGCTAATATGCTTATCTTTGTGAAGTGTGGATACAGCTTATATGCTTATCTGTGAATGTGGGATATTGTTGTTATACATATCTGTTGGGAATGTGGATATAGCTTATATGCTTATCTGTGAATGTGGGATATAGTTTTTATACATATCTGTTAAGGTGATGATAGAGCTAATATGCTCATCTGTTGAAAAAGGGAAAATGAAAAGTAACTTGGACTCATAAGTCGGATGACATAAAATGTGATTTATGTGGATGTATCAGTGTTGGCCATCTATCAATTGCTAATCTTTTAGTCATTGTTCATGGTTGGTTTAGTGTATTTCTACTGGGCTGTAGCTCACCCTATATGGGAATATCATTTTCAGGTACAGGTAGCATGCCACCTCCAAGGTCATAGCTTGGGAGGCTAGAGGCGAGCAGATTGTTGTGGTTTTAGTTCCTTTTTGATGTATTACATGTATATTCAAGCCGAGGGCTTAATGTGTAGATGAGTTAGCACTCTTTTGTTGTAACCAAGTGTTAACTTGGAAAGTTGTAAGCCCGTAGGGCATTTTTGCTTTTGTTGTTAACATGTAATACTTTTGTAATGAAACTTTGATGAATAGAAGAATGTGGTTATTTCATTTGTCAATGAATGTCTTATTTGATGGGTTTAATGTTATTATTTTGAGGGCGTTACAAGTTGAAAGCAGGTGATGAAAAGTGCACCGAAGGTGGTGAAATACAGCAATTACAGAGCTCGAAGGAATATCAATGAAGGTTTTTGGAGAAAAACGTTAGAGAGAAAAGATCTGAGGGGAGGCAAATGGAATTCATAAAAGTGAATAGACGGAAAGAGAGAGAGGGTTTTTTTTTGTCAAAAATACGAAAAGGCGACAAAAATGAAATGAGGTGCCTTGGACGACGTACTTGTTAGGCAGCTGGGAGAAAAATGACGTGCTCTGATAGCACGTGTCAGGTATGAAGCAATAAAGAAAGGGCACGTATATGAAACGGTTAAAAAGACTGTGCGTGACAACTCATGCGCAGTTAGAACTTTTACAATTCTTGAAGTAATGAGGTAATAACCTCGGTTAGAGGAATGATCTCGGCTGAGATGCTTAAAGAAATTAATCCTTGATTCTTGGTTCTTGATAGAATGGGCAACTGATTCTAAGTTACGTAAAGCCGACGAGTCATGATCTTGGTCGGAGAGAATAATGAATTTTATCCGACATGCTATATTGATAAATGGTGTAGGTTCCATCACCTCAGGTTTCGGAGGTAATAGAACCTACGGGGCAGTTGTAATGATGTATTTTGTGAATGATAGCACGTGGCTAAAGTGATGCCGAAGTGTCAGCCGAGGCGCCACGTGGCTTGGTCATGCGCCGAGATGATCTCAGCTAGGCTGAGGTTATTTGCGGAGATACTGGAGTCCAAGATAAGCAGATAAGGGACAAAAGTCCTAGAACAAGGGAGGATCTCAGTCTGGATAGAGATAAGGCTCAAGAAGAGTTTATCTTTATCTAGATAAAGGTCCAGGATGAGAATGGAACCTGAGTCCATTGAAGTGGGGCTTCTAAGGAGATCAGGTCACTGCTGGTTATAAAAGTGAGACACTTTCGTGGGTCGGAGGTAAGTTCTTTCTTGAGAGTTTAAGCACAATTTGCTATCTTTGAGAGATATTGATTACTGACTTGATCGTCAGAATGCCCTCGGGTGGACGAACCACCGTCGGATTCTTATCTTCTTGTGCAGGTTGTTAGACTTAATCTATTCTGTCGGTGCTTTCTAGCTGAGTTCCCCTTTTGGTTGTGTGGTTGGAAATCAACACCCACAATTCTTATACAATTTGCTCTCTTCTAAAATAAATCTAATGAAAAAGAAACTCTCTCACCTCCCATAAAATATATACTATTAATATCTTTTACAACTGATATGATCTATATAAATCTAAAATTAAGTCTAACATAAAATAAGACTTAAACCTCATATCTAGATTCTCTCTTTATTCCATAATTAAACACAATTTTATTCCCAAATGAATTTAAGCATATCTATACTATATATAATTTTTAAAAAAAACTCATAATTTATTATTTTTTATAATGATTCCACGATTTATAATTTAGAAAAAGAAAGATGAAAAAAAATTATTCTTGTGTACTCTTTCTCTAACCAATTTTTTCTTCTATAAAAAAATCCTAACCATCATACACCATTCATGTCTTCCTCCCGTTATAAATATTATATTCATGGAACGATGAAACTCATTATTTTTTAACTTTATTTTTATGAGACAATTTCGAGGTTAGTTTATGTTTAATCTATTGTATTTCTTAAACAAACTCTTTTATCCTTTGGGTATATCATTTTTTCTTCTTCCTTTTTATCTATGACAATTTATTTTTTTGTTTATAACTATTTTTTGTTGGTTAATATTGTTTTACTAGAATTTTTATACTAAAATGGCGTGATAAGGTCATTTGAACAATAAAAAACATGTCACTTATTATAAAGTGATAGATCAAAATTCAAAAAAAATCATTATTAATAAGTTTTTTGTATTGATTTTATGTTTGTATATTATTACTTTTAAAAAAAAATTATTTTTAATATTTTTTTGATATTATGATATGTGTTAATTGACAGTTGATGCAAAACATTACTTCAAAGGCATATAATAGTTTTTCAAAGCTATAAAAGGAAAATATTAATTTTAATCAATTTTTTCAAAACTATTAAAGGTGCTAGTCAATTATTCAATTATTTATCTTTAATATGTGCATGTGCTCTCTTCCTTTATGGTATTTCTCTCTCTACTCCACTGTGAGTTCATATGTGTTTAGAAAAAAAATCATATGTAATTTAAAATTTTGAATCATTTTATATAGGAAGTTAAAAAATAAATTTTGGAATTTTAAATATAGCTATAAAAAACCATATCCTTTTAAATATAGCTATATTTATAGTTAATTTTAATCTATCTATTACTTATCCTTATTTATATTATTATATAAATAAAAGTGTTGTAGGATAATTGAAATTCAAAGTCCTAATCTATTTTTTTTCTCAAAAATTTAAAATTGTTAAAATGCATATGTTGCAATATTATTAATTTCTTTCTATTATAAATTTATTTTAAATCTTATAAGATTTGTTCAATGACTAATATTCAAATTTTGTAAAAAAAATTCTAATATATTCCTTCCAAAAGTTAATATAGCAAGTATACAAAATCATATTTTAAAACTCAAAATTATTATTATTTTTATTTTTGTTTTAAATAAGCATGTTAAAGTATAAATAAATATCCAAATAAAATTATACTTATTAATAAATATGGCATTAGTTTTAATTGTAATCACATCTTTTTAAAATCTTTATTCATTTTTTAACTTTTTATTGATATTTTAAATTATATGTTACGATAATTCTTTCTTATTCATTAAATTTTTAAAATTTCTTTAATTATTTCCCTTTCAAAAACCAATATAACAATTTTTTAAAATTCACATACTTTTATTCTAAAATAGTAAAGTATTAGAACTATGTCTTTTTTTTTTTTTTGTAGCAAAATATAATTTTAATTGTTAATTGTCAATACAACAATTTTCTATACTATATATTATAGTAAAGGAATATTTAAAATAAAACCTTTAAACTTATATATAAAATTTTATTTATGAGAGATAAAATACAAAAAATTAAATATAATTATTATATTTTTAATAAATAATATATTATTTTATTTCGTATATAGTATGGGTAATATGCTTAGTTGCTTTGAAGGAAAAGTTCATTGGAAGGGGGAGCCGGTCATTGGGTGGTCTAAAATAATACTTGGGTGGTTAGAAGAATGTGAGAGAAAAGGTTATCAAATGAAGAAGGGATTAGGGATGGCAATTTAAATTTGGCCCGATGGGGACCTGGCCCCCCGACCCCGATTAACACGGGTTTTTCCCAAAAAATACCTCCGACGGGCTGGGGATGGTATCCAAAAAAAAATCCCCGGTCATTTTCGGACTGGGGACGGTGATAAGATATTCCACTCCAGCCCCACTCCCCGTTCCCGTTTCTGCCCTGCCTTCCTCTCCTCTCTCACTCACTCACTCACTCATCTACCTGCCCACTAATATATATTATATACTCATCTCTCTCTCTCTCTCTCTCTCTCTCTCTCTCTCTCTCATCTCAATCAAAGCTAACAATTCCAAAACAAACACACCTCCTCTCCTCTCTTTCATTTCATATCTCTCTCTCTCTCTCTCTCTCTCTCTCTCTCTCTCACATCTCAGATCTAATCTCTCTTCATCTGCCTCTCTTTATCTCTCGTCTCTTCGCCTCATCTCTCTGCCGCTATAATTGATTCTCTCTCAAGCTCATTGCCGGTCACCGATCGAGACCTCTCTTCTCTCTCCCTATGTGTGTGTGATGATGATGGTGATGGTGAATCAGATTTGAGATTTGCAGATGTGTGTGACGATGACGATGATGATCTCAGATCTGCAAATGTGTTTGTGTGTGTGTGTGATGGTGATGATGATGAAGACGACTTAGCTCTGTAACTCCGTCATCGTCGGGGATTTTTCGGGGTCGGGGAAACCCGATCCCTGTTAGGGGGCGGGGGCGGGAGGATGATGGGTTCCCCGCCGGGGATTGGGGGCGAGGAAGGGGAATTTCATACTTTCGGGGATTAGGGACGGGAAGTGCGGTCTCCAGCCCCACCCCGGTCTGTTGCCATTCCTAGAAGGGATGATGTAGAGTTGCTTGAAGGGGTGCGATATTGAAAAGATTTCGCCTAAAAAATAATTCAACAACCAAAAAAATAAATAAAAATGATAATTTGCCTTCCCATTAAAAATAAAAATAAAAAATATATATTCTATTTAACCATAGATCCTCAATTTCAATAGTCCAAATTTAAAAAAAAAAAAATTACGTCAATTTGTCTTGGAAAATTTATATGTAACTCCATCATTGTAAAATAACAATGTGCTAAACTTTAAGGTATTGAGGAGATTTTGCTGTGACTTATCGACAACACGTATTGTAGAATGATCGTATAGTGCTTGTTTGGCATGTAAGAGTTGAGAGGTTTTTTCTTTTTTGTTATTTTAGTTATAAAAAAATAAAATAAGTTAAAAAGTCAATAAAATAAAATGTCATATTCAAACTATTATTATCATTTTATTTTTTTCTCTCATAAAAATTTAAAAAGCTAAAAAATTTAGAGAAATGCACCAATAAATTCCAAATTTCAATCTTTGATCCATTTAGTCCTAACTTTAATTTTATGAACCAATAAGTCCTGCCCTAGTGTTAAAAGACCAAATGACCCATGTTTTATCATGTGAAGTACCAAATCGCATTTAACGTTCGTACATGTAAAATATCAATCCCTATGGAATATTAACGTCGCCAAAAAACACAAAATAATAATCAACACCAGCAGTTATCACTCAAAAAACAACACAACCCCCCACCCCAAACACACCTAGTCCCACACACCACTGCACCAAAAAAACGAAAAAACAACACAACACCCAACACACCCAGCCACACACACCACTACACAAAAACACACCCAACACACTCAGCCACTACACAAAAACACACCCAACACACACAGCCACACACACCACTACACAAAAAAAGAAACAACGTTCAACACACCAACAATCAAATTACTCACCTGCTACACTGATGGCCGTAACACAAGCAAAACATCACCGAAAATGAATACAAACCCGGAATACGGTCGCCTCCAGAAAATGTCCAGCCTCCCAAACAAAAAGCACAACGCACACTCCCCCCAAAACAATGACAACAATATTAAACAATTCAAAACGGAATCCTCACGATAACATTTCCTTATTCTCATCCAAAACTGAATCAGTAAATTAGAAAAACAAAATCAAGGGTACGCATGCAAAATAAAATAATAACAAAATCCATTTAAATAAAACATATCAAAAAAATAGGACTAATTGTGTACAAGAAAACTCTTAGGACCAAATGGTTTAACTTTTCTCCATTTAAGATTTATGGGTAATTTTTTCAAAAATTTATGTCAAACGAAACTTTTTAATCTTAAATTAAAATAGTCAAAAAAATTCAAAAAATCAACTTCTTTTCCAAACGAAGCCATAATAAATTTGATTAATTTGAACTAATCATCTCACTTGTCAGTCTAATTAACACATCTTAATTATATATTCAATTCATACAAGGGATTTTGATTACTAACACCTGTTTGCCAGGATTTTATATATATATTTTTTTGATCAGCAAAAGAGAACCTGTATTGATGCAAAAACCAAACAAAACCAGAGATTACATCAAAAAAGGAGGGGAAAAGCAGCAAGCTAGCTCACCCCAGGAGTTTGGTGAGGAACCAAACCCTAGAAGAAGAGAAACACAAAAGAGAACAACAAAAAAACTAACAGACCAATAACAGACCCACTTAGCTGACAGCAGCAGTAGCAAACTAAACACCACCCAGCCTACAGAGAAAGAACAAGCAAACATATACTCTCCCAAAGCATCAACCAGACTTTATGCATCCAACAACAGAGCATCCACACCAGAACTCCACTGTAGCAACACTAGAGTCATTCAACAGCTATTGTATGCTGCCTTAGGACAGTGCCATGAGGTAATACATCACTTCTCAGCACCCAACAGAGCAGCATTCCATTTCTGATGCATCACTCCTGATTACTAGCAGATGAACAAACTGAACAGAGGCACACTTAAGACCACTATCCACTGCACTCTGGCATATGAGTAGCATAACAGATGAAAAGCACACTAAGGACTGCCCAAGCACTCTAACATATGAACATCCTCCAAAACCACTGTCCTCTGCACTAGCAGATTAGCAACCAGATTAGCAACCAAACAGACAACAACATATAGCAGACAGCAACATAATGAACCTGGTGAATGCATCAAGGCAGCAACATACAGCAGACAGCAACATTCATCCTCAATACCACTGTCCAGTGAATGCATCAAGACAGCCTATACCCAGCTCCCTTGCCTTAAACAATAATGAACCTGGTGCAAATTAAAAACTACATCATTAATGGAGAACTCTACTTTGCCTGGGGAGGATTTTACCCACAAAGCGATTCTTACTTTGACAACCTCACATAAATCTTCTAAATTTGGTATATATATATATATATCTAATGCATCATTAAAATTAACAACAGAGGAAACATAGGGGCATAATCACATTGCAAATGGACCCCATAAGGCTATAATTTGAAGCTGCGTCCAATCTTATCATCTCTATATCTCTTTCTCCCTTTAGGCAGAGAGATATTTTTTAGCCAAAGGTTGAATCTTAGATCTCGTTTTAGAGGTTAACTATTTTAGTAATTTTTTAATTTTTTTATAAAATAATATGTAAAAAAATGAAAAAAATTGATGTAAAAACTTATAATTTTTTTAATTTTTTAATTGAAATATTTAATTTTCAAAGGAGGTCTTAGACATATCTATGTCATTTTATCAATTGTGATCATTTAGCCTTCGTTTGGAACATGGGTTGATTTTTTGTCTATTTTAGCCTGGGGTTAAAAAATCTCGTTTGGAATAGATTTTTTGATTTTTTTTACTTTTGTGAGAGAAAAAATGAAATGATTGTGATTTGGATGTGATATTTTGTCTTATTGAGCTAAAAAATCTATTTTGTCTTTTTATGACTATTTTAGTCCCAGAAGAGGATGCCAAACATAGCCTTACATTAATATCTAAATTTAGGCATCAAAGTAAAAAGGAATATCAATAATGCAAAGTGTTAGCCAAAATTATTTGGATCAAATCCAAAATTTGAGGGATTAATGGGAGAAAAGAAAAATGAAAGAAAAATATAAATGAATATAAGTTAAATATTTTTTAGGATAAATTATATTGATAGTTTCTATATTATATTCCTTATGTCATTTTGATTTTTATCATTTCTATCAACTTACATGTTTGACCCTTAATTTTAAATTTTGTGTTAATTTAGTCTAATTGATTACATCAATTACAATTTTTTAAAGAAAATAATTATTGAGTTGGTTGAGGCTAAATCATTGTATTAAACACATTTATAATTTTACCTATACACATTTTTTGTAAAAGAAATATTAACAATTATAATTAATAGAATCAAATTAAGATAAAATCATAAATTCAAGATCAAAATTAAGCAAATTAAAATTACTGGTACCAAAATGACATAAGAATCAAAATATACCAACATAATTCTCCCCACTTTTTATTACCCAAAAGGCCTACACAATGAAAATGAATAATCAATTAATTGTGTGTCTGAATATTTTCATAATTTTTCTTCTTTGTACTTTTTGTAATATTTTTATCTTTATTTGGTGTAAGTTTTTTTATTGGAGGGACTCTTCTTAAATGTCATTCTTAATAGATTTTTCTACTAATAAAAAAAAAAAAAAATCACAAGTGAGACAAAAAAAATGATAAGATAAAGAAGAAAACCATAGAGTTTGGCAGGAAAAGAAAACTGATATGTATAGATATACACGTGGGCAGCTTTGTTCATAACCACCACCCGTTCAACCTTAATGAAATGAAGATTCCACTCTTTGAGCTATAAATTACAAAGCAAAACCATGTGATCCCCTATCCATTAATCAGACTATAAAAAAAAAAACAGAAAAGAAAAGAAAAGAAAAGGTTGTGGTCCTATTCATTTGCATTTGGATTTGTCTATACGTCGTTGTTTGTCAAACATGGACACCAAAGAGAGAAGAACCACCCAAAGCTAAGGACAAAAGGGTGCGCTCATCTGATTCCGCCATCTTCGCCTATATAATACATATATATATATATATATATCTTTCATGTAAAAATGTTACAGTTTTGTTTGGAGAAATTTAGCTTACTAGTTAGTTATTAGGCGAGATTTTACGAATAAAAATCTTTATTAGGAGCAAGCAAATTTGTATTTCTTTTATTTTTTTTGAAATATTTAGAAATTTTGTCCCTTTTTTTTTTAACTTTTAAAACTAGAAAGTACTTTTTATCTTTGAACTTTTCATTTTTTATTTTTTCAAGTTTCTTAACAATGATCGAATAATCATTTTATGATGAAAGAAGTGTTGATATGGTGATCTCTACGAGCATGACATAACTGTGGTAGCAACCATGGTTTTAAATAACACTATCGAGATGAGAATCCAAAACACCGCGCAAAGAGTTCCATGTTCCTCTCTCTCTAAAAACCTCTCTTTTCTTTTTCTGAAAACCTCCATCTCCGGCCTCTTTTTGGGCCGGCTGGCCGCCGCCTTTGGCGATGGCGGTCGGCTGGCCTAGCTTGTTCTTTTCCTTTTCCTTGTCAGTTTTTTTCATTTCAATAAACTTGAGTCCCCCGTTTTCATCCCTCCTTGGTGTGCTTCATTGATACGGGTTAGTGGTTGGTGTGTCCAGGCTTTGTCTTCAGTTTGTCCTCGTCTGCTTGAACCTTGCTGCAGTAGCTGTTTCAGCAGGAGCTTCCAGGTATTTCACTCGAGCGCTTTGGCGAGGTGGAGCTTGAGGGGTGCGATCCAGTTCTGTCCGGTTGTCACTCGAGCGCTTCTCCTCGAGCAAGAGTTTGAGGGGTGAGTTTCTACCTTTGTTTGGAGGTGTCCTAGCTGGTGGTCGGTGCTCAGTGGGCGTGCGGATCCGCGGCATGTGATTGAAGACCTGTTGGTTTTGGTGCTTGGCAGTGGGTATTGGGTGCGAGAAAGAAGAGGACCTTATGTAGCAGAGGAGGTGTAGTTATTTTTTTGTAGGCTGCAGCACAGGTTATGGCGTGGGGATTGGGTGTGAGCAAGAAGAAGATCTGGTGGGAGATGCTATGTGGGTGTCTTCGGCAGTGGGTGTTGTTGTGTAGGCAGTGGGTGTGCAGCCGGGGTGTAGTTCTGTCGGCAGTGGGTGTTGTTCCCGGCGGTGGTTTTTGGAGTCTTCTCGGCAGAGGCATGGCTTGTTGGTGGAGTGGGTAGTAGCTTTGGAGTTGCAGCAGCTTAGAGGTGGCGTGGGCAGCAGCTAGGAGAGGGTGGTTGAAGCTGCAGAGGCATGTCTTGTTCTTGCAGCAGCGTCAGAGGAGTGGACTTGGCAGAGGCGTTGGTGTTGTTCCCGGGGTTGGTTTAGTTAATTTAGTTTAGTTTGGGTGTAGGGTAGTTCATTTAGTTTGTATTGGGTGTTTTAGTGGGTTGAATATGTGGGGATTCATGTATTTTAATTCTCTAGTTAAGTTCTTCTTAACTTTTTTATTTAAAAAATCGAGAGGCTTAGGGGTTGGTTGTATGGATGTGAGTAGCAGTAGTAGGGGTATTTTTATACTTCCGAATCTCTCTCGATGCATCTCATCTTCCTGTACCTTTAATTTCATGCTATTAAATGAAATTTCTCTTTGCTGATCAAAAAAAAAAAAAAATAACACTATCGAGATATATATTGCTATTGTCGATATAATCGTTTATTGGTCAATGTCTCATATTATCATATATATCAATAAATACCGATATTAGATGTCTATAATCTTGATACATAACAAGTAATACTATACGTTACGGTTGATATTTAAAAGCTTAACAGTAGCATTATACGTTACGGTTGATATTTAAAAGCCTAACAGTAGCCTAATGTGGCGAGAAGGCCTAGAGAAGAAAATCATAGTTTGATATTTGAGGGCTTTCTAGAAATTTTCGTGATTAATGTTGGCCTAACATTGAAGACAATAACTACCAAAGGTGTGTGCATTCAATCATTTGGAGGACCTTTGCATAATATTGTCTAAAGCAAAAGGACATTGCCCATGTGACTCAAGCAAGCATGCACAATTTATATCCCATCTTCCAACCTTATTTTAAAATTATGCTATTATTATATATTGTGTATTTGGTCCTAATATATATGGGGTACCCTACTATACCCTTGCTTTAGTTAGGGTATTATTCTTTTACTACATAATTTAAAAACCCTAATGTCACTTTCTGATTTATCACAGCTAACATGGTTATTTATTTATTATGAGCATTCTATGAAATGGGTTGGACCAACCACTCTCGCCCTTCTAATATATTAATTTCCAAAATTGTTGCAGACAAGTTATCTTGAGTTTGGTTATTTCAATGTTAAAGATGACTAGTGGTCCTAGATTAATTTCTCACCGAGAGAGAGAGAGAGAATAATAGGGGTCAATGTCAATAGCTGTAAGAAAGGGCCAAATTAAATCCACCACTAACAACTCTATATATTTTTTTTTTGATCGGCACTAACAACTCTATGTATGACAGTACTTCTTTACAAGAAGTAACAGAAGAGAAGAGAGGAGAGGGAAGGAGAGAGTTTCCAACCCCAAAACATATTCAAGTGTTTAGTTTACAATCTTCGGTTCTCCAATTAAGTCTGTTTCCCGATCATGTTATTGTTGGTTTGAGAGGTTGAAGCTGTCAGCCTGATCTAGTAAGACTGCCCGAGTCCAAACCCATCTTCTCTCTCTCTCTCTCTCATCTTGTTCTTAGTTAATGAAAGGCTCCCTTATAAGGATGGCAATTTAAACTCGGCCCGACAGGGACCTGATCTCCTAATCTCGATTAGAACGGATTTTTTTTCTGAAAATTATCCCCATAGGGCCGGGAATGGTATTGAAAATTGAATCCCCAATGGTTTTTGGGCCGGGGACGGGGATAGGTTACCCTAGCTCCGCCCCGTCCCCGAATTACTCCCACATAAATCCCCGAATATCCTCGAATATTCCCCATATATATATGTTAGTCTGCCTCTCTCACTTACATAATTCATTTCATTTCTCTGAGTCTCAACCTCAACCTCAACCTCAACCTCTCTCTCCCTCTCTCTCTCTACGCAGTTGGTCTCATGGCATCGGCGGCGATCTCCCTCCTCTCATTACCGCCGATCGCCGTCGTCCCTCCATCGTCGCTGTCCCTCCTCCTCGTAGCCGATTTGCCGCTATCCACTGTCCCTCCTCCCCATCGCCGCTGTCCTTCCTCCCCATTGCCGTCGTCCCTCCTCTCCATCACCGCTGTCTCTCCATCGTCATTGATTATAATCGTCTCTCTCTCTGAATGTGTTAATTTTTTTTATTATTTTTTTTGAGCTCAGATCTATTCGATGTGTTGTATATATGTTAAATCTAGTGTTGAATATATATTTGGGCTCAGATCTGTTGAATATAGCTCTGAGTTCTGTTGTTGATGATGATGAAGAGATATGATTTTTGTTGTTGTTGATATATATATGTTGAATCTCTGTTATTGAATATGTGTTTTATTTTTTTCTTTTTTTTTCATCAGGGAATTTTTGGGGTCGGGGAAACTCGATCCCCATTAGGGGACGGGTGTAGGGGTGGGGGCGGTGATAGACTCCCTGTCGGGGATCAGGGCCGGGGACGGGGAAATTCCTACCATCAGGGACGGGGAGTGTGATCCCCAGCCCCACCCCGACCCGTTGCTATTTTTACTTCCTTACTAGGTGTGATATCTGAGTAGAAATGGCAACGGGCCGGGCAGGACCGGGGATTACACTCTCCGTCCCCGATCCTCGATAGTAGGAATTTCTCCATCCTTGGCCCTGATCCCCGACGGGGAGTCTATCATCGCCCCCACCCCCGTCCCCTAACGGGAATCGGGTTTCCCCAACCCCGAAAATCTCCCGACCAAAATAAAAATAAAAAAAAACAACAAACACATATTCAATAACAGAGATTCAACATATATATCAACAACAACAAAAACCATATCTCTTCATCATCATCAACAACAGAACTCGAAGCTATATTCAATAGATCTGAGCCCAAATATATATTCAACACTAGATTTAACATATATACAACACATCGAATAGATCTGAGCTCAAAAAAAATAAAAAAATTAACACATTCAGAGAGAGAGATGACTACAATCGACGACGATGGAGAGACAGTGGTGATGGAGAGAAGGGACGACGGTGATAGGGAGGAGGGACAGTGGCGATGGAGGAACGACGGCGATCGGCGGTGATAAGAAGAAGGAGATCGTCGCCGATGCTATGAGACCAACTGCATAGAGAGAGAGAGAGAGAGAGAGTGTGTGTGTGTGTGTGTGTGTGTGTGTGAGAGAGAGGGAGAGAGAGGTTGAGGTTGAGACTCAGAGAAATGAAATGAATTAGGTGAGTGAGGGAGGCAGAGTAACATATATATATATATGGAGAATGTTCGGGGAATATTCGGGGATTTATGCGGGGGTAATTCGGGCCGAGGCCGGGGCCGGGGTAACCTATCCCCATCCCCGGCCCGAAAACCATCGAGAATTCAATTTTCAATACCATCCCCGGTCCTACGGGGGTAATTTTCATAGAAAATCTGTTCTAATCGGGGTCGGGGGATCGGATCCCTGTCGGGTCGGGTTTAAATTGCCACCCCTATATCTGAGTGTAAGGGATGGTTTGGGATAATCTAAATAAGTGTACTTTTTGATTTTTTATGAAATATGGATTGGGTATAGGTTGTGTTTGAAGTGATGCGTTAGAGAGATGATGTGACTTAAATATGATAGTGATTTTTTGATTTTTTGACCTTTTTAGATCATGCCAAACAAAGCCTAATTTTTGGTCTAAATTCTTTCTAGTATATTTAAATGCTGAGATTTTAGTGGGATGCATGGCTAGGTTTTTTTTTTTCTTCTACTAATGAATACTGTTTTGAGTCATAATTCTAAGCCTCCAACTCTTCAAGTAGAAACTTGTTTGGTTTCATCAGGTCATCTTGCAGCTTCAATCACTCACTCACCAACAATATATATAACAAGAATATTCGTTGAATCTCTGCAATTCGCCAGTTTTATGTTTTCCCTATCGATCCCAGGTAATTCTTCGCCACATTATACATCTGTTTTTGTTTTTAGGTTTTTTTTTTTTTTTTTTTCGCTCACTTGACTCTCGACAGAAAAGAAGATTTGATTTTGCACAATTTTTACAGAATGCTAATTATTGTATAATTGTTTGATGCAAATATATATAAATTTGTACATAGATATATGGATATTCATTTGCACATCTACCTGGTCGTAGGCAAGGCTTGATGAAGTTTCAACCAACATCACCCAATACTCCTTAATTAGAAGTTTCAATTTTGTTTCATTCAATTTTTTTCATCTTTCTCTCTCTCCAACACAAAAAAACAGTGTGTGATTCAGAATTATTCTCAATATGAATCCAATTATATAGAGAGAATATGAATCACATACTACCTTTCTAAATAAAATTATGAATAATTTTTCCGTGTATTACTCTTTCTCCACAAAAACGTATGCAACACCGGCGCATATAGCATCTCAACCATTGAATAGTATGAAAGCCACACCAATTAATGACTGAGATCTCGTATGCATCATCATGTGAACATATTCTTCTCTCTTCACTTAAACATATATATAAACACCCATGTATATATCTGTTTGTCTTTTCTATGCACATGATAGCTAGAGTCAAACAAATGAAACAAATTTTCAAGGGAAGAGCAACACATGCTTGTTAGTCAATTTAGGAGTCTAATAATTTTATTAGTTCTGTACTTTTATGTTTATCACTTGCAAGAATATTTTGTTCTCTAGTTGGGATCGGGCGTTATATTATAATGCTTATGCTAGCCTCTTCTTTATTGATGTAATGTATTTGTAATTATTTGAGTGTTCATCGATAAAGTTTTTTTTTGTCAATTAAAAAAAAAAAAAAGAATATTTTGTCCTCTAATCTGTATAGGAACTTTTAGTTTTTACTAACCTCAACCAAGTGCTGTCATACATTTGTCTTGGCTCCTTTAAATAAAATCTCTGATTACGTCTCTACTTGTTTGAGAAATAATATAGGATTTTAATATTGAGTTGAGAGAGTGCTATTTTGTACAGGGAAAAAAAAAAAAATATCAGAGAAGAGCAAATTATTAATACATGCAAGTGTGGGTTTTGTATAACACATGGATATGTCTGTTGTATATGTGTTCTAATGCAAAATGTATATATCATCCCAAAATTTGCGGGTTGAATCTGACTCTGAACAAGTAGTTTTCATCATCAAAGAAGGACCAAACCAAAATTTCCCCTATAAAGGTTTGGTTGAAGACAGATTTCTCCTCAGGAGATGCAATTACACCATTGGCCATATTCTAAGAGAGGAAAACAAATACGTTGATGCAATGGCTGAGCTCGGAGTTGAGCAATATAACTTGTTTGGTTTTGGTTTTCAAAAAATATTTTTCAGAAAATTTTACTTTTTTATTTTCCGCATTTGTTTTTGTTTTTGTTTTCAATGATTTTTTTAATATTTTACGCAATTTCTTTAATTTTTAGACACACCTAACATAAATACACTTAAAAAGTATAATATTTGTGAATTTTTATTTAAAAAATTCACTAAATACCAAAATTACAAAAAAAAAAAATTCAGTACATTTTTCGTATTTTTATGTATTTATTAATTTTTAAAAATATTTTTTACAAATATTTTACTATTTAGTTACATATAAGTAAGGTGTATCTTAAAAAGTAAAAAAAATGTTTAAAATTTTAAAATTATTCACTAAAAACAAGGGGTGCAACTTGGGCAGGTTTAACCCGAGTAACCCGTGCCCAACCCAAGTTTTTTTAGGGTTTTGGCAACAATATTTTGTAATCTGGACAAGCCTGGGTAGGTTTTTGATGCCCGAACTGCAATTCGGGCCGGGCCTAGGCAGAGTCAGTGACTAACCCGAGTAACCCGAACTTGAATTGCATTTAATATATTATATCAATTGTATAATATATGAATAAAATAAATTAAATAGTTGGCCCTTAAATTTTTTTTTTTTTGGCTGGTCTTTGGCCCTTGGATTACCATTTTTTATTTGGACCATTACATTAAAACTAAAAATAAAACCCTACTTTATCTATTCTTTCTTTCCCTCTCTCTGAGACTTTTGTGGTTGGGATGATGTTTAAGTTTGTCGTACGGACTAATGGACTTATGTATATAATGAAGCACTGTTTGTTATATGGAAATATTCAGAAGCTGTTTGTTGCCTTGTGAAATTCGGACAATTTGGGCTAACCCGAGTTCGAATTATGAAGCTTGGTCCGGGCTTGAGTAGCCATACTTGTGTTGATGGTCGGGCTTGAGTATTGCCAAACACAATTCGGGCTTGGCTTGGACAAACCTTCAACCCGACCGAACCTGCCCAAGTTGCACTCCTATTAAAAAAAAAAAAAAAAAAACTCAATTTTTAAAAAATTAAATTTAGAAAACTTAAACCAAACCCATAATATCTGGTGCTTCTGGATGACCCATCATCAGAGTCCATTCAAGGAGCTTCGGTAGTTGATATAACTGGAGTGTGTTTTGCCAGAGTATAACCCTTTAGTTTGTTTCATTTTTGCTACTTTTTTCTTCCCCAACATCTAAAAAAAGAAAAAGAAAAAAAAATTTGTTTGCCTTTGCCGAAGTCTGTCTGTGATCTTTTTTTTTTTTTTTTTTTTTTTTTTTTTCCTACTTTCTATGTAATTGTACTCGATGTTTTAATGGAGTTCTTTGCATTACCATGGAAAGAAAAAAAAAAAAAATCATTGATAATACATGGGAATAGCTGAGAAATTGAAATAATAAATCAAATGTGGGCAAGTAATGTATTTGTCTGGTTGTAATTTGTCCTTTAGTCTTTACCTTCACATTTTCAAAAGTCTCATTTTTTATTTATTTTTTAACTCAATTCAATAAACCTCAACCCCAATTACACAGGGCTACCTTAATATATATCTATATAATAAGGGAAGAGGGTTTTTGAATTTATGTTAGAGACAATTATTCTACTAAGACATTTGAATGGTTAAGATTCATTTCTAGTTGGGATGGACGGTAGAGATGAGAATCTTCTTTGTCAATCTCCTTCAACTTCCCGCCCAAGAGCATACTTCAAAAATAAACCTAAAACTTCGCACCCACGATAAGCTCATCTCACTCTCTTTATATACTCTCCTCTCTCTCTCTCCCAGTCTCACTTCTCAATTTTCAAATTTCAAAACACCCTCTCTTTCAGCCTTACTTCCTAGCACACCACCGGTACATCTCTCTTCGATGGCGATACATCTTTTTCCGACGATTGTTTGCTGAACCAACCATAGTACTGCTCATCACCTCCTCTAGTCATCGCCACCACTGTTGCTTAATGCCACCTCACAACGTCACCTCTTCCAGTGATCACCACCGCTACTGCTCATCACCACTGTCGCTGTTTATCATTATCGTCGCCATGGATGGATCGACATCAGTCTACTGCATAATAAGGTTGGTTATTTGATCTCGTAGATAAAGACCAGCATTTCTGGAGAGAGAGTAGGGAAGATGTATCTCATAGATAGAGAGAATGAGTGGTGGAAGATGGAGGGGAGAGAGAATGAGTTTTGATTTTTTTTGTGTGTGTGTGTGTGTGTGTTCTGTTTGTGCTGGAGTAGTGGCAGCGAAGGAGGAAGGATATTTGTCTCACTCCTCTTATTAGTCTTCTTTGGTAGTCTTATTAGTCTTCTTTGGTAGTGAAAAAGCTATAAAAAAAGTAGACTTTGTTGTACATTGATATGAGAGAGAGATGTGTGAAAACATGACTTGCCTTTATGGTTTTTCTTGGACGGAGCTTTGTGAGTGTAAAAGAATATATTATTTATGGGGAAAAGAGAGCAATACAAGCATGCAATAGAATACGAGACTTTCAAATATAGACCCCCCCAAAAAAAAAAAAGTTACTTAGTAATATTATCTGGAGTATTTCTTATATATATATATATATATATATTTTTTATTTCACTACTTTATTTTTTATTAGTGAAATAAAACATAGGACTTTTATTTTTTATTTTTTTTTGGCGAACAATATAAATTTTGTAGGTTTATTTCTTAATTTATATCAAGCTTAAGGAGAGTTATTATTTTTAATTGAGTTTTGTAGAGTGGTATAAATAAAATTATTAAAAATTCTTTAAGAAAAATAATATTTTTTAGTGTCTTTAATAAAAAAATACTACACACTTCACTTATTTTAATATGATACGTAGAAATTAAGATTATATTTTGATCTCAATATTATTTATAATGTATTGGTACCTTTCTTTTTGTGCGTTTTGTTTTGAAGAGAAAGTTTTGCAAAATCTCTTTCCATTTTAACCTCAAACTCGAGCAACAATGATAAAATTTGAGAGACGGGCAGAGAGACATGAAAGGGGAAATCTTTTCCCAAGAAAAACAAATAAAAAGGAAAGGGAAAGAGAAGATTGATGAGATAAGGAAAAAAGTGAGAGGCAACCTCCGTGGATTTGCTTCTTTAACCTTCTTGATGACATATGGATCAATGAAGTCAAAAAATACAAATTCAAAATTTAAATACTTGTTAATCAGTTTTGAGGAAGAAAGGAAAAGGTGCTACTTTTTAGACTTTTTCAACCAAATTTGATATGAAAAATTTTAAAAAATACAAATTCAAAATTTAAATATTTGTTAATCAGTTTTGTTGAGGAAAGGCAATGGTGCTATTTTTAGACTTTTCAACCAAATTTGATATGAAAAACTTTAAAAAATACAAATTCAAAATTTAAATATTTGTTAATCAGTTTTGATGAGGAAAGGCAAAGGTGCTACTTTTTAGACTTTTCAACCAAATTTGATATGAAAAACTTTAAAAAATACAAATTCAAAATTTAAATATTTGTTAATCAGTTTTGATGAGGAAAGGCAAAGGTGCTACTTTTTAGACTTTTCAACCAAATTTGATTATGAAAAACTAAGGTGCTACCTCTTCAACGGTAGTAAGTATTTTACTTATTTAAATATTATTATAAAATATATATTTTATTTTATTTGTCAATTATTTTATATTTTTATTTTAACTATATTTTTTATTTTAGTTATTCATTTCAATAATATTAATTTTATAGAATACTACGTCAATAACAAAGATGGAGGGAAATAATCTTAATGATTAAATACATTTTGTCTAATTTTGAAGGCTAACCACATGTAACTAGTGAATGTGAGCTAAGTCAAAATGTTTAGTCGTATGCCTAGTGCATTGGAGTTGAAAAAAGTGAGTCACATTATACATTTTGACTAACAAGTATTATATGTCTAGTGGGTTAGAGATGCTCTTACGGATGCTCACAAACTCTACACTAAAAGGTTGTTGATATTTGGTTAAAAGTTAAAAATTAAAATTTTAATTTATTTTGAGTGATATTATCTTTTTATTTTTTTTATATATTTTTTCAATAAAGTCAAACAAAGTCAAAAGTCAATATTTAATCAATTTCTCAAAATCACTGAAAGTATATTGTAACATCACTCTAAAATTTTGTAACATAAATATTAAAATGATATAATATGTTTTCATTACAAATATATATTTTGTTGGGTGGTAACAAATTAGATAACGAATTAAATAAATTATAATTCTTTATAACCAAAATAATATATTTATATTTATTTAAATTTTAAAATTTATAATTCGTCTTCGAAATCGTTCTATTCCGCTATACTTAATACATAAATATCAAAGTAAAAATAACTGTGAGAGAGATATGTAAAATTTATTACAAATTAGTAGTTATATATATAAAAAATATTATATAAAATTAGTTTGTGCTATATATATAAAAAATATTATGTAAATTAATGTTATATATTATACAAAGACTTGATAATTGATTAGAATATTTTTTAGTTTGTCAATTCATCTAAAATCGTTAAAATCACAATTTTTTAATCCGTCAATCCACTAATTCACCCTTCGATTTATAATTTTACTCTCACACTATCCAATCGCAGCGTGCAAACTCCGATCTGTTACTCGGGCTTGATGAGTCGGGCCTCCTTATTGTAGCCCGTTTTAGCTCGACCCGAGTCCACCCTCATATTTGGGGATTTCCCGCCAATTTGCGCAGACACACAAAGTTAAAGAGAGAAAGAGAACGGGAGAGAGAAAGCAGGGGAGAGAGAAAGCCGGGAAGAGTGAATTAGAGAGAGAGAGAGAGAGAGAGAGAGAGATGAGCGGTGTGATACGGAAGAAGGTACAGAGGAAGTTCAAGATGGGGGGTTACACACTCAAAGTGGAAGCCCTAAACGAAGTCCTCTCCTTCTTGACCCACTTCCAAGACGCCCAAGACGAAGCCCTCGATCTTCTTCTCGATCAACTCCAGCATCAATCCCGTAATTTCACCTCTCTCTCTCTATATATGTATATATATGTACATACATATACTGATACATATACACTATGGAATTTTGTTAATTATGTGGGAAAATTTTGTCGGGTTTGCAGTGAAATCATCAATACTTGACAAGGAACCATTGCATCGCGTAGTGAGCCTTCTCTTGGAAGCGGATGGTGAAAGCCCTAATAGCAGCAACAGCAGCAGCAGCAGCTCCTCCCCCGCAGCTCTCCGCATTATCGACGCCTTTCTCATCCCTAAGTTCCGCTACGATCCTGTCAGAAAAATCTTCTTTGAGTACGTCATCAATTCTCTTTACCCCCCAATTTCTGTTTCATTTCATTACTACTATAGGTCGCTACTTATTCGCTTCTTAATTTTGCAATGCCTTTTTAGAATTGTATGCATTGATGGAAAAAATTGGAGGATTTTTTTTTTCTACCACAGAAAATTGCTGTCAAAGAATTAATTTTTATCATTACTAGATTACCCCACTTTGGTTCCTACATTATTTTGGTTTGGCTCGATACCATTTTCTCTTTTTAAATTTCGCAAATAACATAAAGTTTTAAATCAACAAGTTCTATTTTCTGTCTCCTGCATAGCTAAACTGAGGGGATGTGTGTATTATTTGTTTTGTTGAATTGGAGGGTGGAAACCTTGGGTTGGTGGAGTTTTGGAACTTCTCTGTACATGGAGCTAGATATCAGACTTGCTGCCTTGCAATTGTAATGATTAATTTGAACATTTGATTAGGTGGTGTTAGTTATGCCATTTTTATTTTTTGAATTGTAGGCATACAGGAAAGATTCCAATTCATGGTGATGCTTCTGCCAAAGCCACTTTATATAGGGATAGATTTCTCTTGTTGCTCCAGAGGCTTTCTCGTGATCAGCATTTTTCTAAGCCTGCATTTGATACTGAAAGGTCTCAGTTCGGCAGTTGTGAGGTAACCCGTCTCTCTGTCTTGCACATAAAAATATCGAGATTGGAGACACATGTTAATTAAACAAAGTGTGCTTATTTATGTGTATATGTTGGGCAGATATCTCCAATTCAGAGTCTCATTGGGCTAACAGGGAGAAGATGGGTCATGGGCGTTATATCTCAGTTAGAGGATGGCCATTTTTACTTGGAAGACCTCACTGGAGCAGTTGAAATCAATTTGTCTAATGCAATATCCTCTACATGTTTATATTTTTCCCTTTCGAGAGACTTATTGTCTGTTTTGAATGCTTGGATTCGGGCTGTCCTATAATCTCCAAAAGCAAAAGTTCTCATTTATCTGTGGAATAACTCTATCAAAAATTTTGGAGCATTTGCACTCTGTAGTGTTTGACTATTGAGTTTTGTTTTTAACCTTGTCCAGTTCCTTCAATGCCATTCTGGCATTAAAAAAAAAAAAAAAAAATCATCTCCTTTTACATGTTGATCTAATATTAATTGATATTTGTAGTTGTTTTTGAGGTTCTCCTGATCTCTGTAATCCTTTTTCCCATTTTCTTTTGCTTTTCTTTGAATTATGATGTTTAATCATTTTTCATTCCATTGATTTTGAAGTTGTTTTGGGGTTTTTATCACAGTTGTGTAAATTGCTAGTAACATTCTACACCTTGGACATGGTTCAACTGTGAATTGATACCAAACTATGCAGAACCTATCTTTCTCAATTGTATTCCATTGAATTTGGTGAAATAATTGATTCTGAAGTTAATTTCATTTTTAGTATGTAAGGGATACTGTATATTAGTTATATGGTTTTGGATTCATTTATTGCTGGGCATGTTATGCTTTATAACCTCATCATTTTCTTTAACATGCAATACAAGATAACAACAGGGTTTTTCTCCGAAAACACTGTAGTTTTAGCAGAAGGTGAGATGCTCTTGGATGGTATATTTCAGGTTAGTGTTTATTTTTTCCCCTTTGCACTTGTTTTCTCTCTGCATACTTGTATTCGATTTTGAAATTTGAAACTAGCATTATTTGACTTCTATTTTTATTTTTTTCTTGAGGATGTATGTAAGGGCTTGTTTATACCTGTATTCAGTTTTTCATATTTCATGCACCTAAACTTAAGAAAATCTCATTAGATCGATACTATTTTGAGTATTTATAAAACAAATTAGTATTTTTGGTGAAAACAAAGATTATCAGAAAAATCTTAACATTTAGCCATTGAATTCCTGAAACATAATAATGTTCCATTTCCTGTATATATTGTGGGTGTGTGGGAATGTGCTATTTTAGTAGGCTATTTTAGTTTTTGGCTATTTTAATAGGCTAAAATTTTTATGTTTGTGAAGATGATTGGATTTTTTTTTTATAGTTGGATGTGATGTTTGTGAGAGTAAAATGGAATGGTTAGCTATTTTAGCGTATTTTGTCTTTTTGTGAATTTTAACCTAAAAAAGGCTAAAATTTTTCTTGCCAAACACCCCCATTATGTAGGTGAAAACATGTGGATTTCCTCCTTTAGAAGACAGAGACAAGTCAATTGCAGCATTTCCTGGACTAGACTTCTTTGGCGGCGGAACACTTGCAAAAGAAGAAACAGTATCCTTATTCTTAGGGATGGCAATGGATAACCTACCGTATGAGTATCCATGGAGACCCAACCCATATGTATGGGTTTTCCCCTTTCTTCTTATCCGTCGGGTAGGGTAAATGATATTTTTTAAATATTCACCGGGGATGGGTCAGGGATGGGTACCCATTAATTTCCCCATATGTTTTTTTTTATAAAGGATTCACAACCAAAAGCTAAATATACATTCAATCTTTTTTCTTTTCTTTTTTTTAAAAAATTTTGTTTTTTTTTTAAAGGGTCACAACTAATATATATATATATATTTTTAAAGATTCACAACCAAAGCTAAATATACATTCAATTTTATTTTATTTTATTTTATTTAGCTGAACAACAAAATCAAATACATATTAACTAACATTGTCACATTATTCTTGCCAAATTTTATGTATATCTAAATTTTTTAAATTTATTTAGAAAAATTCTATTCCTATAAAAAAATTCCATCTTCTTTTTTAATTTTTTTTTAATTTTAACTAACATCTTTTTTTTAAAAATATCTCAGTCATTCTATAATTATTCAAACAAAATGAAAAAAAATGTGATAGAAATGTACACGGTAGCATAGTTGTCAAATTAAGATTCGAATCGTGAATCGAAATGGCCTCGAATCGAATCAAATCATGAATCATAAAGATTCGATTCGATCACTTTTTAGCATTAATCAAAAGATGCAAAGGCAGTAAAGACGATAATTTTTTTCTTTTAAATACAAGAGCCATCATGCAATTCACTAGTATATGCATCATTGCCAAGCACGACCTATGAAGTCAGGTAAGAACAAAAGCAGAGAAACAGTGTGAGTGTTATCCATTGGTTGTGAATCTTAAAAAAAAAAAAAAAAATGGTTGTGAACCTTAAAAAAAATAAAAATAAAAAATAAAAAGAGATTGAATGTATATTTAGTTTTGATTGTGAATCTTTAAAAAAAAAAAAAAAAAAAATTGTGAACCTTAAAAAAAAAAAAAAAAAAAAAAGGAAAGATTGAATGTATATTTAGCTTTGGTTGTGAATCTTAAAATAAAAAAAAAAAAAAGGGTCAAGTTGGGTTGGGGAATATCCAAACCCATTAGGAGATGGGGAGAGTAGTATCCATGTGGAATGAGAATGGGGAAAAATAATTATAGGGGAATGGGGATGGAGAATTAATATCCACCTCATTAACCTCCATTGCCATCCCTACTTATTCTGGCATTCACTGTTAAATCTTACAGATGGATCATTTCTAGTTCTTCTTTAATGGCCGATTAGTTATTATAAAAGTTTTCCTAAACATTTCCAATAGCTAAGACTTGCAGAAATGGAAAAAAGGGCAGTGAATGACATGTTTGTTATACTCTCTGATATTTGGCTTGACAATGAGGAGGTGATTTACGTCCTTGTTCATTTATTTATTTGTTTTTTTTTGTGTATTGGTTTACTTTTGGGCTGTGTGCAAGTTTATAACATTGCCTAATGTCGACATTGTCTTAACCGTAGAGAAGACTATGGGAAAGCTAGAGACAATCTTAGATGGCTATGAGAATGTAGAGGTGGTTCCTTCCCTATTTGTTTTTATGGGAAATTTCTGTACCCATCCATGTAACCTTTCCTTCAATTCTTTCTCAAGTCTCAGGTGAGAGCTTAAGTGATACTATTTTATTTTGAATCTTTTTGTTAGCGGAAAACTAAAAGCAACAATAAACAACTTTGGCATGCAGATTGCAGTTTGGAAAGTTTGGGCAGATGATTGGAGCCCGTCAACGATTAAAGGAGCACAGTAGATTTCTGTTAATTCCTGGTCCTGATGATGCAGGTGTGTTAAGTTGATCATTCTTGTTTCTTTCAGATTTTCCTAGACATATATTTGTATTTTTTTTTAATATTCTTATTGTCATTTTTAGGTCCTTCGACAGTTCTACCTAGGTGTGCTTTGCCAAAATATGTAACTGAAGAATTTCAGAAGCACATACCAAATGCAATATTCGCAAGTAATCCTTGCAGGTAAAATATGTCTCATCACTTTGTGCATTTATGAGGATAAGCTTATTCCCAAGTGAGGTTGTTCGTCTTGTGAAGTTACCATTTTGTTTGAATTATTAAGTGAATGTTGAGTTCCTTTTATAGCTGATGATGCATACTTTATTATCTTGACTTCAAAATACTTTTCATTTCAAACCAGGGTTAAGTTTTGCACCCAAGAAATTGTATTTTTCCGTCAGGATCTGCTGTATAGAATGCGTAGATCGTGTTTGATGCCACCTTCAACAGAAGAAACCACTGATCCGTTTGAGCATGTGAGTTTTTTTTTTTTTTTTTGGTTTCATTCTTTGCTTTTATGTGAAGATTAAAGCTAACTGGATTTGAGTTTTTGTTGCAGCTTGTTGCTACCATAACGCATCAAAGCCATCTTTGTCCCCTCCCTCTAACTGTACAGCCCATTATCTGGAATTATGATCATTGTCTCCATCTTTATCCGATTCCACATACGGTACTTCTCCCTTCTGTTCTGTTATCTTCTAGTAAACTTGACTTTGAGCTCAAAAATGGTTTATTTGGTTAGTATGCCTGTTGGCACGTAAATTTCAACCAAATTTACGTTTAAATTTCAAATACAGTCAATGACACACATAGAGCCTACGATAAGATTGTTGTAGGCAATCACTTCCCAAAATGATTAACTTGCTTCGTTGAAGTGTATAAATAAAACAATGTTGTATCTCAACGACGTTACTCAAGATGCTCAAGTGACACGTGGAGCCTACGAAAGATGACACTTGTAAAGCCTACAGCAAGGACACCACACGGGATGAAACCCCAAAGATCAATCCGGTTAATTAGATATACGATTAATCAGATAGCGCTATTATTCAAAATTCAAATGGCGCTATCATTCAATTTGAAATTCAAATTGAAGATGAGGCATACTTATCATCTGATGGCCCTCTATAAATATGGGAACCATCACACAAGATAAGGGATCAGAAAAAATCAAAAAGTAAGAATATCAGAGAGAGAGAGAGAGAAAGAAATCAAGAGCTAGAAGAAAAGAAGCCTAGAGAACTCAAGAAACTACGAATTGTACTTTGTATTCGAGGGTTCAAAACTCATAACAATTTCAATAAAATATTTATTTTTCTTAAATTGTCTTCTGTTATTTATTTTGTTCTTCATTAATCAGAGGTTTTATTTATATAAAATGTGTAATTAACGATCTGGAATACAGATCGGAAATAAGAACCTGCTATTCAAATAATCAAACACTGTTTAGTCCAAAAAACTAAACAGTGGACATTTGTAACATAAAATTTTGAAATGTGTTGAAACACTTCATGTTTTCTGGCACACCCAGTGGGACCTTATTTCTCCTCCCATCTTTTGAAGAACAAAAAAAAAATATATATATATATATATAATTGAAATTTACTGACGTATTCTTTTGTTATAGGAATGCTGAAGCAATTGTCAAGAGACATGCCTACACTCTAGTGGTTCCGAAATCACCAAGGGTGGAGATAGCACCCATCACCCAAGGGGCTCCGGAGCGAATGCTCTTGGCTATCCCAAAGGTAGAACTAGCGAAATCCTGGAAAGATGCACTTCTTTCCCCTATCGCCTAAGGGGCTCCGGAGCGAAAGCTCTTGGTTGTCCTGAAGGTGACTGGTGTGACGAAGAAAGTCACACTTCTCCAGAAAGTTGAAAGTTTAAGAAAAATTATTGAAGATTATATGAAAGTGTCGAAGCAGTATGCAACCGTGAGGGCCACAGCCCGAACAAAGAGCTTTCTAATTCAGGCAAATGAGGCTAATCAGTTTGTAACTATAGCCTTTGTTGCAGCTTCAACGGGGGCAACAAAAAATGTTGTGGCCCAACTACTTAAAAGGGTAGAAGACTCTATTAAAATGGCAGAGTCTGCCCAAAAGAGGGCTTCTGTTGAAAACATGGCCATCATTAGGGCCATTAGGAGGAGGGTAATGACCCAAACTCCTGTTGATGGAAAAAAGGCCCCTGTTGTTGAAAAAACAGTTGCGGCCTACGAACCAATAGTTCTGTTCAGAGCACAAAATCGGTCAAACCAAATTTCAGTCAACTCTCAGGAGCCAAAGGAACACTCATTGGCTCGACAGGGTTCAAATAAGGAACACCCGTTGGCCCGACAAGGTTCGAATAAGAAACACCTGTTGGCCCGACGGGATTTGAATCAACATCAATTGGTTCGCCCTAAAAATGTAGGGACTGTTTTGAAAATTCATGAGGAATTTGTAAAAACACAACCAGTTCCTTCTATGCCCTTAGGGGCTCGACTTGATATGTCATCAAATGGTCCCGTTTCGAAAAGACAGAGGCGAAGAAGAAATAAGGCCTTAAAGAAACTGGAATTAAGAATAGTGGCAACAAATGTTATAGGAGCTATTGAAAGGGCTCTCTTGAAAGATGAATGCTAAAAACAAATTGAAAGTCCTGTTTTTGTTGGAAAGTCAAAGGTGGAGGAGGGTAAGCAACCATTGGGAAATATTTCTACTTTGATTGAACTATCTATGGAGGGAATAAGAAAAGGGCTTGTAACGAGGTCCATAACTCGTGAGGCTCAAAACAAAGCATCGCAGTCAGATGCTTCAAATATGAGTAATGTTGTGGGGGTTGATAATTCTTTGTACAAACAAGATGATTCTATCTCGTTTGTTTCAACGAATATTGGAAACAATGAATTGAGAGATATCAACAAAGTCGCAGTTATGAGAATTGAGGTTGAGAAAGAAGGTAAAAAGTAGGTCCAACAAGACCAAGGTCTCAAGAAAAAAATGGTGGCCCTACAAGAACAACTTGAGAGAAGAGAACGGGAAATGGCTGCTACGTTGGAGCAAATGCAACAGTTGCAGGCCCAAATGGCAGGGACAGGAAGTGCACTAAACAAATGGCACAACCTGTTGTGGGGACATCCGTAGGCATACCAAGCACACTAGCCCCAGGGGGCAATGGTCCTTGTTACGCTGATCTAAGCAGCGGTGGTATGAATCCAATACTTATGGCCATGATTGATGATATGGTGAGGAGACAAGTAAAGAAAGTCAAAGAAAAAGATGATGAGAACTTTCGAATAATTACAAAACCTTACCCAGCATGGGTAGATGCTGTTCCATTCCCTTCTGGTTTTCCCCAACCAGATTTCAAAATGTTTGATGGAACAGGAGATCCAAGACAACACGTGGCTCATTTTCTTTCAAGATGCAGGCTATAGCCCAAAATGAGGCCTTGTCTGCAGCTATTTGTCCAATCACATGAAAGTTCTGCATTACTTGGTATGCTAATCTTCCTGAGGGATCAATCCCAAATTGGGATTCTATGGTGAAGGAGTTCCTTGAACAATTCTGCAACACACAAAGGCGAGTTGGAGTACCAGAACTGATTGAGACCAAGCAACGTGACAATGAGTCTGTTACAGATTTCATTGCAAGATGGCAAGCTTTGACGTTTGCCTGTCCTCAAAAGTTTACGCAATTAGAGTTAATTCGGGTGTGCCTTTACAACTTTCGACATGAGCTCTCTATGGCTCAAACTTTTGAAGGATTCAACGATCTATGCACTAAAGCTCATGATATGGAGTTGCATCTAGCTAAACGAAGGAGGCCTATGGCCGTTAAAAGGGTTGAGTCCTCGACTGCAGCTATTATCGAAACCTGAAAGAAGGGTCTTGTTGTAGTAGCGGCTAAAAAGCCCAAGGAATTTAAAAAGTTGACCATGAAAAAGAGGTTGGAGAAGAAATATTCTTTCACGGATGATCTGGTCGAAGACCTATTTGAAGATTTGTTAGAGCAAAAGTTGATTGCTCTCCCTGAGGTGAAAAGACCACATGAGATAGGAAAGACTAACGATCCAAAGTATTGGCCCTACCATCGTTTAATTAGCCATCCGATAAAAGAGTGCTTTGTTCTGAAAGATAAAATTTAGGAACTTTTGGACTCTAGATTATCGAGCTCCCTCCTCAAGAGAGAGCATCTGCTAACCTAATCACTATCGACAATGATAATGAAGGTGAATGGGTTGTTTATCAATCAAAAAACATGAAGAAAAAACAAAATACTACAGTGAAAGCTAGAAATGTGGTTGCTTCAACAACACAAGGGCCAAAAGTTTCCAAAAAGTAAAAACCAAAAGTTTCTAGGAAACAGAAAAAAGCCAAAGTAAGAGAAAAGGAAAGAAGAACCCAAAGAAGGAAAAAGGGGAGAAATTGGTCCCTGATGAGCAGTTAGAGCAATGTCCGCTTGTCCCAATCACATTGGAGGAATTTCTGCCTTCAAAATATCAATCTGTGGAGTTACAAACATACTTTGATAAAAGGAAGGAGAAAAAGTATACTTTGGCCCAGTGTTTTTAAAGGCTCAAGGCGCACTAAGGCGCCGATGGTCTCTTGGAGCCTAGGCGCAAGGCGCAAGGCGAGGCGCGGGCTTTATTGAAGTAAGGCGCACAGTATTCGTAAAAAATAGAAAAATTAATATAGACTAATCATTCATAGTACTATTACAATTTTTTAAAAAATAAAAAGTAATCAAGATTCAAGACAAAATATAGAATAATTCTCAAAGCCATGAAAGTGCATATTACATAACATTTCAATTTTCAAAGATCAAATAATCCACATTCAATAAAATAAAAACATAAACACTAGACATCTAAAACATAAATATCCAACAAATACTAATATATGTCTTAACACTTAAAAACATCAATATCAAAAGAAAGGATAGGTTAGGTCGGTGTCAGTCAATCATCATCCTCAACATCAATGGCAAGCAAACTATCATCTTCTTCTCCATCAGTTGATTTGTATCCCTCAACATCTTCCTCCTCTGTGTCATCTGAGCCCGCTTCCTCTTCATCTATTAATTGAAGTGGAGTCAATGTTGATGATTTAGATATCCTCGGTTGTGCCTTTGAGCGTGAACTTGTTGCTCTACTTGCATGGCTACTTTCTTCTACTCCAGAAGCTCTAGCAACAGTGGCCCATGTCAAGCCATCATCATCATCAAACACAGGCTCATTATCTTCATCTGATTCTCCATCCATCCTCCCAAGCAACCACTCATTCTAAGAAGCATGGACACGGACACGTGACACGACACGGATACGACACGGACACGCCGACACGCTAATTTTCAAAAAATGCAGGACACGACACGCGGGGGACACGCATGAAATATATAATTTTATATATTTATTATATGTTATATATATGAATATATCATTCAAAGATAATAAAACTATTAAATATGACAATAATTCTTATGAATTTATATGATTTTTGTTTTATTATTGTATCTTAAGTTGTTTTGTTCAAACTTATAATTGGTTTCACATGTGTCTAATTGATAGACACGTGTGTTTAAGAGATACACATGTATTCTCCAAGTGTCCAAAGATTGTCCGGGTCTTTAAAAAATAGGACACGTTTTAAAGAGTGTCGGACACGTGTCGGGAAAGTGTCCAAAGAGTGTCGGTGTCCGACACGTATACGACACGTATACGTTACCTTCTTAGAAGTGTCCGTGCTTCTTAGCACTCATTGCTTTCATCAATATTTTGCAAAGATATGGGATCAAGAGTGTTGCGCATGTCATACCTAAATCTCAATGTTCTATTGTATTTGACATACACTAAATCATTGAGACGTTGTTGTTCCAATCTATTTCTTTTCTTGCTATGAAGCTGCAATTATTAAAAAGATATTAAATTCTATATAATGAGAATAAAAAATATTTGAATTGAACAAAAAATTAGTTAGAATGTTAAATACTCACATGTTCGAATACACTCCAATTTCGTTCACAACCCGATGAACTACATGTTAGGCTAAGGACTTTTATGGCAAAAGTTTGCAAGTTTGGAGTATAAGAACCATATGATGCCCACCAATCAGCTGCGATAATCCACTAGTTAGAAATAATTGTTACCAAGTATTGAGTTTTACTAAAAGTATTACTAAAAATAAACTCTATGAGTCTATAATATATTACCTGGTGCTCTTGTATTTCTTTGCCTAATCGCAACAGACTTGCCAAAAAGACTCTCAGCCTTCATATAAATACTCATCTCATTAGTGATCAAATCTTGAATAGTGACATCCGGGACCAACCTTTGCATGCATTCATAAAACCCATTCATCACTTCATGATCTCTTTGCACCTCTAACGCTTTTGGGTAAAAGAATTCTGGGTTAAGAAAATGTGCAGCTGCATGTAAAGGTCGATGCAATTGAACATCCCATCTTTTGTCAATGATTTCGAAAATTTCATTATACTTCTCTTCTTTATGATCAAATGAACTTGCAATGCATTCTTTTGCCCTATCCATTGCCTCATAAATGTATCCCATGGGAGGTTTCTTCTCGGTATCAACCAATCTAAGCACTTTGACAAGAGGACCCGAGACCTTAAGGGCAAACACAACAGTATTCCAAAATGAAGGCATCAACAAAGTTTGTGCCATTCTTTTACCTTGTGGCTCCTTTGCCCATTTGCTTGAGGTCCAATCTTCGGAGGTGACCATCTTTCTCAAATTGTTTTTTTGTTGATGCATCCTAGACAAAGTCAAAAAGGCGGTTGCAAATCTAGTTTTTGCAGGCCTGATCAAATTCTTCAAATTTGTAAAGCGCCTCATCATGTTTAGCAACGTAGGCCGATTGTAAATGTAGCCATGTACTGCAATACCCCTTTCAAATGTCTTTTTCAGTCTAGGTATCTTGAAAATGTCTTCTAACATCAAGTTCAAACAATGAGCAGCACATGGTGTCCAATACAAGTGTTCATACTTAGCTTCCAAAAACCTCCCTATAATGTAACAATAATGAAGAATTATTATTTTCAAGTTTTTAAATTTTAAATACAAAACAAACTATGAGTAAACAATTTTGATGTAAGAAATGAGGAAATATTCTTACCCGCCAACACATTAGCTGCAGCACTATCAGTGATAACTTGCACCACATTCTCTTTTCCAACTTTCTCCACAAACTTGTCTAGTAATTCAAATAGCTTTTACCCATCCTTTGAATAGCTAGAAGCATCAACCGACTCAACAAACATGGTTCCTCTTGGACAATTAACTAAAAAGTTAATCAATGTCCTTCCTCTCTTATCAGTCCAACCATCTGCCATTATGGAACACCCGTATTTTGCACAATCCTCTTTATGATACTTCATCAAATCTTCAGTATGTTTCATTTCTTTTTTGAGTTGGGTAACCCGCACTTCATGGTATGTCGGTGGCTTCATTCCAGGACCATATTGGCCAATGGCTTCAATCATTGGTCCAAAACTCTCATAATTTACTGCATTAAAAGGGATGCCAGCATCATACATCCACCTTGCAAATCTTTGTAGTGCCCGAGCTCTCATTTCTTTTTTATAAGGGTCATTTGCATCAATTTTGGTTTGTTTCCCTTTTGCTTGGTCTTTTCGATTTTTCACCACTGATTCAGGATTGGGTGTAAAGTAAACATCCATAGGCCCTTTTCTCTTTGGCGTTTTTGATTTGGATTTAGATTTGGATGAACCTTGGCTACTACTTGTCAACTTGCGGTGTTGATTGACATTGATCTTAACGACATCATCATCTTCATCTTCATCTTCCATGTCCATGTCATCGAAATCAGGCAACATGTTCATTTCTTCTTTTTGTGTCTTTTTTTTGGACATGAACTCTCTAATCTCTTCTCTTACATGAGAAGGACACTTCGGGCAAACAGTGACATTCCTATAACCTCCCGCAAGGTGTTGTTTCACCCGATAAACACCTCCATTTGATACTTTACCACAAAAATTACACTCAAACTTGTTTAAATTATTCTCCTCCACCAAATGGGCATATTGCCACGCCGGATCTTTTCTATTACTTTCCGATGTCATTTTTTACTTAGTACTTGCTACACAACACAAAAAATAAATAATAAAAAAATAATTTCAGTATAATGAATGTAATGCATGTTATGTGATGAATTAATTAATGTATGTAATGTATGAATCAATTTTCTATTTTTTTAATTAATGATGAATTAATTAATTAATGTACATTACATTCCATTACATTCATTCTTATGTTACATTTAATTTCCTTGTAATGTATGTAATGTATGAATTAATTAATGTTATGGATCAATTTTCTATTTTTTTAATTAAAGGTGAATTAATTAATTTCAGTATAATGATGAATCAATTTCAGTATAATCATAATGAATGTAATATATCTATTTTTTTATTTATGTATTTATGTATGAATTAATTTATTTATTTATTTGTTTATGTAATAATCAGGGTTATGAAAGTCAAATAATTGAAAAAAAAATTATTTATTTATTTATCATAATCAATTAATTAATTTATTTATTTATGAATTAATTAATTTATCATAATCAATTAATTTATTTATTTATTTATGAATTAATTAATTTATTTATTTGTTTATGTAATAATCAGGGTTATAAAGTCAAATAATTGAAAAAAAAATTATTTATTTATTTATCATAATCAATTAATTAATTTATTTATGAATTAATTAATTTATCATAATCAATTAATTTATTTATTTATCATAATCAATTTTAGGCTTCCTATTTTTTTTCAGACTCAATTCAAATAATTGAAAAAAAAAAATAAAAAAATAAAAAATTAAAGCAAAACAGTTGAAAAAAAAATAAAAGAAAAAAAATAAATAAATAAAAGCAAAACAGTTGAAAAAAAAAATAAAAGAAAAAAAAATAATAAATAAAAGCAAAACAGTTAAAAAAAAAATAAAAGAAAAAAAAAATTAAACCTGCGATCGAAGAACCTGCGATCGAAGACGAAGAAGAAGGGGAAGGGGAGAACCTGCGATCGAAGACGAATCACAGAGCCGAAGTCGATCGAAGTTGAAACATGCGAAGTTGATCGAAGTAGAACATGCGAATCGAACCTGCGAACCCTAATCGAACCTGCGAAGTTGATCGAACTTGATCGTAGTCGCAGTGGAAGAGGAAGACAGGAAGAGGCGACTTCGATTAGGGTTATCTGAGCCCTATTTGGCTCATATGGTCCATGAGTCGTAATCCTCTATGATTACGAGGCCTTTGATTAGGTCGATTAGGTTGATCTGAGTCGTTAGATGGAATCTACCACTTGAACACTCAGTCGCACAGAGGCAATCGCCTTGCGCCTCTCGCGCCTTGATCCAGTCGCGTCTAAGGCGCTCGCCTGGATGAAGTCGCCTCGCCTGGTCCCTCGACAGGCGCAGATGGTGCACCTTGCCTCGCCCTGCGCCTAGGCGCGCCTTTGACAACACTGCTTTGGCCCCTTGCTTAACCATCATTGTTTTGAGTAATGACGAGGAAGATGAGGGTGAAATTGGTTTAAAAGTTAGGGAATGAGATTGCATTACATCTTCTAACTGCATACTTGACTCACCAGAGTTTACACCAATTTCTCCAGAATACACACCAGCCTCACCAGAGTATACACTAGCTTCTTCGGAGTACACACCAGAAGCCTTTTCTCCAGAATATTCGCCAGTACCACCAATGTACTATCAAAGCATTCCAGAATATGTAAAGGGAACATAACAAGGAGACACTGGGTGTAGGTCCGACTTTGAGCTTGTGAAAAAGGCGAAAAAACGACTACACGTCAAGGATGATGAGGTGAATGGCAGGTGTAAGTCGGATGATGAAGTATGGAAGCATTCAAGTAAACAAGCAAAGTCATCTCAAGTTGAGGATCCTAATGAAGATTGGAAACTTGACTTTTCTCCTGATGGTTCACCATACACATTCCCAGCTAGGACATACGATGGAGAAAGTGTATCAAGTGACCACTTTGACTTTCTTTGTAATGTCATCACTGTGGATGTAAATTGTTAAAATCCACCTACTCTCCACCTACTTCACCCACTTAAACCTACTCCACTAAACCTAACCCACTACACCACTACCACCTCACCTACTCCACTAAACCTAACCCACTACACCACTACCACCTCCACTTCACCTACTCCTTACCTACTACACACTCACCCTCTTCTATATATAGGAATCATGAATCATTGTAATAGATATCAATTACAAATATCAATCAATAATACAATCATTTCTCTTTATACATTAAATTTCTACATGGTATCAGAGCAAGTTTAAGACCTTGGTATTTCTCGCTTCACCGGCGGGCGGCAACCTCGCCTTGGCCGCCCGCCGGACCTCAACCTAGTCCGCTCGAATTTTCTACACATACCTTAGCTCTTTTCTCTTCTCCACTGTCATCACAGAAACTCTGATCCGTCTTCGTCCACCACCGCCAGCCCATCAGCCGCCGTTGTCTACCAGCACCATCACTTCCGTCCTCTTCCATCACCGTACTCACAGAAGCTTGCCTAGGGCCCCTACAAGCTCCGGGTCGAACCTCCCTACATCCACCGCCGCTGACATCGCGCTCCTCCCCTTTCCCAGTGCACCTGTTTTGATTTGGTACTTCTTTAATTGGCCGATTATATAGTTCTGTGCGTTGGTCTGGGCTGTCACGTGGGCTCATCCTTTGTAGTGAGTCCCTTATGATACATATGGTTATATATATTGATGCGTCACAACAACAACAACACACCATACATTCACATCCCCATACAGACAGCCCGACACAGAACCACACCCCTCCCATTTTTCGAAGGTCTCTTCTTTTTGCCTCCGTCCTGGGCGGCCCTTGCCGGTGTTGCCTCCGTGTTTCCCACTCCACTGGGCACGATCACTACTCCCTGCTCCTCCACTGCAGCATATGGCGGCCCCCCAAATCGGAACATAACGGTGGCCTTCCGCTTCAGCTCCTTGTTTTTCGCCTTTAGCACACTTATCTCTGCTCGCGCATCCTTATACATGCGTTGGAGCAGAGCCAGTTGGGCGTTTAACTGTTGCACCTCATTTGTCCTGCTCTTCAGCCGGTGCGACAAGTTTGTGACCGCAGTCATGGTTTCCACACATGACTTCAGAATATACTGATTGGCCTCCACATCCGACTGCACTGCCATTCTTTGCTCCACAGACCGCATAGGAAAGTTCAACGGAGCAAACTCCGGGGCGCTTGGTTGAGTTTCCAGTGCCACCGCACCAGTTATCTCTCTTGTTGACTCGTTGAGGTCGGGAAAAAGAGTGAGCAGACCACGGGACGAAGAGGCCATATTCTGGGTAGCTGAACGGGAAGACGAGGCCATGTTATGGGTTGCTGAATTTTTCAGAGAAGGGTTGGTTACAGAATGGCAACAGAGTGTTCCAGAATCTCTTTCTCAGAAACGGAAGAGTTTTTTCAAAGGATTTTCGGCGGTTTCAGACTGGTTTGCACAGCCTCCGCCTCAACCTTGGTTAAATAGCCGAGGCAGACACGCGCATCATGCGCCTCTCAGCGCTCGCCGACAACATGGGCGCTCCTTTTGATAGGCACGCCTTTTGATGGCACGTCTTTTGAAAAATTGGGCACACCTTTTGAGGGTGCGACTTTTTAAGGGTCCGACAAGACTCTGTAAACTGTCCCGACATTGATTCCGGTTAGCTCCTTCATGGGTCCGACAAGACTCTGTAAACTGTCCCGACATTGATTCCGGTTAGTTTCTACAAGGGTCCGACAAGACTCTGTAAACTGTCCCGACATTGATTCCGGTTAGCTCCTTCATGGGTCCGACAAGACTCTGTAAACTGTCCCGACATTGATTCCGGTTAGTTTCTACAAGGGTCCAGCAAGACTCCGTAAACTGTCACAACATTGTCTGCTACAACGGTCCGACATGACCCCATAAACTGTCTTCTACAACGGTCCGACATGACCCCATAAACTGTCTTCTACACCGTTATGACACCACCATACAGTGTCCTCTACAACGTTATGACACCCCCATACAGTGTCCTCTACAATGTTATGACACCACTATCCAGTGTCTTCACCAATGGTCTGACACGACCATACAGTGTCTCCTATCCTCTTTTATTTTTATGTATTTTCTTGTTTTGTTACTCTCTCCAAACTCAAGTTGGTTAGTTCCTATCCCCCTTGAGTTTGCGGGGGGCTGTTAAAATCCACCTACTCTCCACCTACTTCACCCACTTAAACCTACTCCACTAAACCTAACCCACTACACCACTACCACCTCACCTACTCCACTAAACCTAACCCACTACACCACTACCACCTCCACTTCACCTACTCCTTACCTACTACACACTCACCCTCTTCTATATATAGGAATCATGAATCATTGTAATAGATATCAATTACAAATATCAATCAATAATACAATCATTTCTCTTTATACATTAAATTTCTACATAAATTTTGAAGAGCGAGAAATACATATCATTCGCAATCCAGGTGATGATGAGAAAGCAAAAATTGAAGCTAGAAGGGAAGCGGAACATCAGGCAAAAGTAACAGTCTCTTTGAAAGATGAGGGTTTTGCAGCCCATCAAAATTTGATTATTGAAAGAAATCAAATATCTGGACACCCTTTCCCTAATTGGGTTGAATGGGTTTAGTTCCCACGAGGATATGCAGTATCTCGTTTTCCTTTATATAATGGGACCGGTTGTCCAAGGCGCCATTTGGTTCGTTTCCTTGCACAATGTGGAAACACATTAAAAAACCAGGCGTTACTTCTACGGCAATTCGTTCTTTTTTTAGAAGGATGGGTAGCAAATTGGTATTTCAGTCTGCCGCCTAATTCAGTCCCAGATTGGGACACCATGGCTGATCGATTCTATAGGACATTTTATAAACCGTGGCCAATAGAAATTGAGATGTCAGAACATTTGGATGACGAAGGTACATCTTCTCAAACATTTGATTTCATAAAAGGCACAATTGAGGAGAAGATTGAAACTGCCCTTGATCTTCGAGAAATGGACACTTATCACCTAAGGGTTTTGTTCCCTTTATGGGTAGAGCAAACACCATTTCCTGAAGGATACGAACTTCCAAATTTTGTCCTGTATGAGGGGTATGGAGATCCTCAAAAACAAATTAGGCGTTTTTTGAAACAGTGTGGGGAAACAGCTCAAAATCAAGAACTTTGCCTATAACAATTCCCCCTTTCTTTGGAGGGGATTGCCTTTGACTGGTATTGCTCCATCGAAGGGGTGGTGGTGCCTAGTTGAGAGGCCATGAAGAACGGTTTTGTAGAATCCCAATGCTTTTATAGGCGTGACTCCCGGTACCTAAGAAATGGGAGAAGAATGCAGCTCCAGGAAGATGGAGAAGTGACTGATGATGATGATCACCCTGCAGTTGGACCAGGTACCATGGTCTAAATAAGTGAGGGAACAAAAGAAGTTAAGGTCAACGAAAAGGCAGTTGCTGAAGTATGCCAGACTTACTTGACCTACCGGAGGAAATTACGAAATCCTTAGGACCCTCAAACGTCAGAAGTTCCACAGGTTTTGCTAGAGGAAGAGTAAGTGAAATATGACGTACTAGCTCATCTAAAGAAAATTTAAGCATTGTTGAGCGTATATGATGCATTGAAAATGTCTCCAAAGCTTCGAAAATCTTTAATATATGTCCTGTAAAAGCTAGAGGATTTCCACAAAGAAATCGAGGGTAGAAATCAAGAGAAGACAACTACATGCATGGCTATGGTAACCTTTGGTGACAAAGACATGTGTGTTGAAATGACAGAACATAATCGGCCTTTGTTTATCACTGGGCTTATCTATGATGTGAAAATTTCTCGAATTCTAGTTGATGGAGAATCTACGGTAAACCTCCTGCCTCGGAGGGCCTTAAACTTATTAGGGGTTCGAATTTCACAACTTTGCCCAAGTCATTTGGTCATTCAAGGATTTAATCAGAATGAACAATGCCCTATGGGGAAGATTGAATTGCGAACCAAGTTTGGGGATATTGAAGAAAGCACTGAGTTCTTGGTCATTGATGTAGACACCTTACAATGCTTTGCTTGGGAGACCAAGGATGCATAATCATCATGCAGTGCCATCAACTTATCACCAATGTATCAAGTACCCGTTGCCTTCACCCAAAAAAAAGGGACAATTGTGGCTAACAAGGATCCATTTGGAGAAGTAGAGGCCTATTATGCTGATGCTCGCTTCTATACAAAGACTTCACAAAGAAAAGGAAAAGATGTGAAAAAGTCTGAAGATACTCCGAATGTCAAAGATGCTCTAGAGTCTACTCCAATTTCAACAAAAAGAACTTTTCGATATGTGCCAAAGTTCGAAAGGAAACTGGGGGCAAAGGTTTTAGCCCCAATAAATCCAATTTTGGATCTCAAGGGTGAGTTCATGTTGCCATTAAGGACGACAAAATGCACCTATGTGGAGAAATATAATAAGATTGTCGGACCTCCTAAAGGAAAATGGTCGAAACTCATAATATTCCACTCAGTTGGAATGTTGAATAGAAAGTGAAAGTTAAACAAGTGCTAGAAGAAAACATCTCGAGTTTTGAGAAGCCTACCTTCAATGCAGAAATTACACAGATGTTGGTAAAAGTTGGTTTAGATCCTGAAAAAATACCAAGAATAATGACACCCTTTGACTTTGCATTAACACCTTCACAGAGGCAGGCTATCCAGCAAGGTGGTATTATCACCGCTAGGACAGAAAGGTTAGGCTATCGGGGGGATAAGGAAAAATTTCCAATAAATATGACTATTACTCAAGATGTGTTGGAAGATGTTGACCAAGATGAAGCTCAACCTGCACCAACAGAATTTGAAATAGGAGGCCATGCCACTGTGGATGACCTTCGTGAGGTAAATCTGGGTGATGAAGGAGGAAACAAATCAACCTTCATTAGTGCAAATTTAAAGGAAGAAGAAGCTTAGCAATATATTTCTTTCTTACGGAGTATCATGACATATTCGCATGGAACTATAGTGAGATGCCTGGTCTTAATCCAGAGATTGTAGTCCATAAGCTTGCAATTCACCTTGAGAAACGCCCAGTTAAACAGCCTCAGAGGCGAACTCGACCAGAGCTTACAGCCGAAATTGAAGTTGAAGTCGACAAGCTTATCAATGCAGGATTCATCAGGGAAGTCAAATATTCAACCTGGCTAGCAAACATAGTGCTGGTCAAGAAAAAGAATGGTCAAATCAGGGTTTGCATTGATTTCCGTGATCTCAATCAGGCTTGTCCTAAAGATGACTTTCCCTTACCTATCACTGAACTTGTAGATGCAACTACTGGGTATGAAACCTTGTCGTTTATGGGTGGATACTCAGGATACAATCAAATCCGAATGGCACTAGAAGATGAGGAAATGACTGCATTCAGGACATTGAGAGGAGTCTTTTGCTATAAGGTAATGCCCTTTGGCCTGAAAAATGCTAGGGCCACGTATCAAAGGGCGATGACTGTAATTTTCAGTGATATGCTCCATGACACCATCGAATGCTATGTTGATGATCTTGTTCCATTATCAGAATGTAAAATACCAATTTTGGTTTGAAATTGGTTTTCAATCATATTGTAAAAATTTGTGAATAAATTTTTCACGTCAGATTTTTTATTCATCAAATAAATCCAACATAAGCGGGTATGGTCATCAATAAATGTAACAAACCATCTTTTACCAGAAAGAGTAGTGATTTTAGAAGGGCCCCAAACATCACTATGAATCAAATAAAAAGGTTTGGAAGCCTGGTAAGGTTTTGGCAAATAAGTAGAGCGATGAAATTTTGCAAAAATGCAACTTTCACAATGAAAAGAAGAACAATCAATCACTTTAAATAATTCTGGAAATAAATGTTTCAGATAAAGAAAACTAGGATGTCCTAGCCTATAGTGCCATAGCATTATTTTTTCTCGAACAGAGATTGAACTAGTACTATTAAAGCTCTGAGCTTTTTTATTACTAACAGGTACTTCATCAAAGTAGTAAAGACCTTCAAGCATCCTAGCACGCCCAATCATCATCCCCGAGTTCTGGTCCTGAAATTCACAATGGGATTCAAAAAATGTAACACGACAATTAGAATCCTTAGATAGTTTACTGACAGACAAAAGGTTACAGGCTAAGTTGGGGACGTGAAGAACAGCATTGAGATTAATTTTCTCAGTTAGTTTAATAAATCCTTTTCCTGCAATAGGTGAAAAACTACCATCGGCTATTCTGATTTTGTCATAACCGGAACAAGGGAAATAGGTACTAAATAAATGGGAAAAACTAGTCATGTGATCGGAGGCACCGGAATCTATGATCCACGGAGAGAAGTTTAGGCAAGAGAAGGCTTTAGGATTTCTACCTGTTTGTGCCAACAAAACACTAGGAGTACCGGATGAGGAGTTGGATTTTATCAGCTTTAAGAGTTGATCAATCTGCTCTTTGTTGAAGGGACCTGAATCGGCTTCATTAGCGGTAGGAAAGCCACGATTCTTCTCTCCTTGTTTGCTGCTTTTCCAGTTGACAGGTTTGCCATGGATCTTCCAACACGTTTCACGTGTATGGCGAGGCTTGTTGCAAAAATCACACCAGACCCGTGGCTTATCATCAAACCTGCGCTGGTAATTTGCAGCCTTGTTGGCCGCAGCATCGCTAATTAGAGCAGAAATTTTAATTGATTCACCAGTACTTTTTTTCTTAAGCATGACGCTCCTTCGGCTCTCTTCCCTTCTGACTTCGGCAAATACTTCGCCAATGGATGGGAGAGGAGGTCTGCCAATAATTCTTCCTCGCACTTCATCGAACTCAATGTTGAGGCCGGCAAGAAACTTGTAAATACGGCCGTCTTCCACAGTTTTCTTGTGGTGGTTGCAGTCGTCAACCGATTTCCATTCGTATGTGTTGAAGATGTCAAGATCCTGCCACAACCTTTTCAACGAATTGAAATATTTGGTGACGGAATCATCTCCTTGACGAATCTTTCCCAACTTCAAAGTTAATTCGAAAACTTGAGATTGATTTCCTAGGTCAGAATACATCCGACTAACATCATCCCACAATTCTTGTGCAGTAGGATAGCACATGTAATTAGAGCTTATATCCTCCTCCATGGAATTGACCAACCATGTCATAACCATGGAGTTTTCAGCGTCCCAACTGTCGAACAGCGGATCATTAACAGCAGGAGCCTTCTTGTCACCAGTGATGTAACCGATCTTTCCTTGCCCACGGATATACATCCGGACAGATTGTGACCAGCGGAGAAAATTATCACCATTTAGGCGGATGGTGGTGATTTGGACAGAGTGAGAGTTTGATGTTTTCAACGGAATGGCAGCGGCAGGGGTTGAAGTGGTTTCGGACGTGACTTCCGACATGGCTATGACGGTTTTAGGGCTGCTGTGTTTTTTGTAGCTCTGATACCAACTTAGAAAATATGAGGAAGAAGAAATATATTTCTGTTATACTCAAAACTTCTTATTTTACAAGACCAAATGACACTCCTTATATAGGAGATATTACAAACATCATTATAACCCATTATATGCCACTTACATATTATATATTACCACTATCTACCACTATCATATTATATACATGCCACTATCTACCACCAACACCACTATCATATTCTATACATGCCACTATCTACCACCAACACCACTATCATATGCCACTATCTTATTATATGCATTAACACAAATTTCCAGCAGGTATGGACATTATTGGTCATTTTGTACCTCCATCTTCAGCAGGATATCAATACATTCTAGCTGCTACTGACTATTTCTCAAAATGGGCAGAGGCCGTGGCTTTAAAGGATATAAAAATCACAGTTGTCTCCGAGTTTATCTGAACTCATATCATTTACAGGTTTGGAATTCTAGAAAGTGTCATCATAGATAATGGATAGTCGTTTAGGAGTGATGCTTTGAACAAGTTATTTGCCAAGTACAAAATCAAAAACAACCATTCATCAAGATATCATGCACCTGCCAATGGCCAATGGTTTGGCAAAAGCTTTCAACAAGACATTGTGCAAAATTCTCAAGAAGATGGTGGATAAGAACAAAAGAGCTTGGCACGAAAAGTTACAAAAAAGCTTTCTGGGCTTATCGGATTTCGCACAGAACTTCTACTCAAGCAACCCCTTATTCGTTGGTTTTTGGAGGAGAAGTAGTGTTACCACTTGAGGTTCAAATACCATCATTGCGAGTGGCAATACAAGAGTCTTTAACTGAAGATGAAAGTGCAAGAGTGAGGTTGGCTGAGTTGGAGACCCTAGATGAAAGAAGGTTGTATGCTCAACAGAACTTGGAGATTTACCAACAAAGGATGGCAAATGTATTTAATAAAAGAGTGAGGCTTCACTCCTTTAAAAAAGGAGACTTGGTACTAATGGTTAAAACACTCATAGTAGTCTTACGAAGAATCAAAGGAAAGCTTGAGCCCAAATAGGAAGGACCTTATGTGATTGAGAAGGTTTATTCTAATGGGGCCTATTTGTTAATAACGATGGATGGTGACAGAATCATTCCCCCAACCAATGCAAGGTTCTTGAAGAGATATTACCCTTAAGAAAGCCTGCTAGGTTGAAAACCCGAAAGGGCGGCCTAGGCAAAAGTTAGGGCGACAAAAAGAAAAAGAAAAAAAAAGCCACCAACGGTATTGCATGTGGTTAAACTGCTAAAATATTCCACCAAAATCTGAAGTGGTAAAACATTGGATACTCCTAACCCGCAAAAGTATAAACTGTGTACGACCAAACATAAGTCGAAGACCACCAACGGTATTGTATGTGGTTAAACTGCTAAGATACCCCACCGAAATCTAAGGTGATAAAACATTGGATACTCCTAGCCCGCAAGAGTATAAACTGTGAACGGCTAAAATAAAACAAATCAATGTATTGTATTGAGAAATTTCATATAACAAATAAATCTATCACTAAGCGAAATTTCATAAATACATTATGTTCGGATGAATAACAAAATAAAAGTGCATTCATTCATTAAGAGAAGCCTTAGCTCTTTCAAAAGCACATTCCACAACACTGTGTTGTCCATTCTTCTTCTCATGCTGGCTCAAAACATTCAGAGCAGTTTGCACGTCTTCTTCTGATTTAGAAACACTCTTGGAAGCTTGCACAAAATCACACATAAAGGATGAATGTTTCGCTTGGGTGGATGACAATTCTTTTTCAAGTTGTTTGTGTAACTCTTTGGTTTGAATAATCCTTTGATTAAGACCCGCAATGTGCTCATTTGACTTGATAATTGAAGCAGACAACTGTTTATGTTCACAAAAAACTTTGTCGAAATGAAGCTTCTTCTCATAGTATTGGGCCTCAAATTCTGAGGTAGACAAGTTTGAAGAATCTGCAAGTTGGGTTTTCAAAGCAAAGCACCTAAGGAATATCTTTACCTTCTCGTAAAAGGAGGTGAAGTCTACACCCAAATTCTTCAAAATCATGAAAACGTTGTTTGTTACAGCAATCATGCCATTAACATTCGTCATTGATTGGGGAGAAATAGTAAGACCTTTTTGAATATGGGTAGTTGCTTCGTTAGAGGAAGTTCTCAAAAGAAGGCTAGATGGAGCAAGGGGTGCTTCAAGTTGGTCAATTAATTTGTTAACCCCATTTGCTTCAAGTAAGTCTACAAGAATTTGGGCCTCTTCCGAGGTATCAGAAGTAATTTCGTCTGCCTCTTTCAATGTGTCAGAAGTTATTTCTGTGAAAATAGGAGACACTCAATGAAAACATAGAAGGTAAAAACAATATATATATATATATATATATATATGGATGAATGAAGTATACCTTGGTGTACGACTTGAAGAGACTTAGGTGTGGGAGGAGACAAATTGTGATTCCCACAAGTGGACCATGGATTTTGCAATGTGACATGATCTAAAGAGAAAAGAGTTCCTTGAGTATGTATACATGATGAAATAAAATGAGGTACAAGGAATGAATAAGAATACCCTTAAAGGTAGCCAATGGCATATGCGAGGCAGCTGGGGAAGTACGAGGCGTAGTGCCTAAGAAAATGAAAGGTATTTAAAAAAAAAAAGAAAAAGAAAAAAAAAGAGAGGAATTATACCTTTCTCTAACAACATGGATGGCTTGTTCGAAGAAGGAGAAGAAAAACATAGGTTGTGTTTGGTAGAGTTTTAGAATTATGGTTTGAGAATAGAGTTGTATTTTAAGTTTGTGAGTTTTGGAATTATGATTTGAGTGTAGAAAATTTGTTTGATTATGAGTTTTAAAAAGAGTTTGAATTGAGTGATATGACATATAATATTAAAAAGTGGGTGTTTTAAAAAGTGTTTTGAAAAGTGAGTGTAGAATTAATTTTCCAAAGCTGTAACCAAATAACACACTCAAACTAAGGGGTAGAATTAAATTTCAAAAGCTCTACCAAACAGAGCCCTACATTTGCTGGGGGCAATTTACTCATCTTAGTTGGTGTGCCATCTAAAAGGGGGTGTAGTAATAAAAATCATCTTCACTCTCGCTACTCCCATTGAGAGAACGATCAAAAGATTTGGTGGGAGAAGGAATTTCAACACTCTTAATGCGAATACGACCCAAGGCAATTAATTCATACCCATCTCCCTTAAAGAGTTCTTAAATCATATTCTTATCTTTATCTTCAAGAAAAGAGTACAAGTATGTGCGAAATTGGTCCATTGGGGTTTTGGTTGATACTGTTGGTTGGGAAGTTCCTGTACAATCACTGATAGATACAGTCTCTGGAAAAAACTTTGCTAGACTAGAAAATTGAGGGCCAGAATCTACTTGCTCAAAGTTAAATCTCATTTTAAATTGAGAATTACACATATCTTCAAAAAGATGAAGGAGATCTGAAACCAAGTAACTAGATTGGGAAGGAGCAATAGATGGTCGACTATTATCCATTCTCTGAGGTGATGATGCTTCCAGAGCAATAGGTGAAGATGATGACCTAGCTCTAGAGTAAGAAGGCTTCTTCATCTTTCGGTCTTTAATTGACATATCCAGTTTTCTCGTGTGAAGATTTCGGCTGGGTATAAGTAACAAATTGGAGCACGATAAAGGAAGTTCCCAACCACCAATTGGCATATGGCATGGTTACATGAGAAGCAGATTGGGAACCTGGTAACTCCAATGAGACTTTTGTACCGCAGCGTAGCATAAGTTGTAATAAAATTTGGACCACTCAAAAGGCTACCGACAAGATACATTAAGCGGTGTAACGCACGCTTGAGCAAACCCAAATTGACGACCGTATTGATTAGGGGAGTATGGTTCATAAATAAAATTAAATCCCATTTTAAAAGTTAAAATCCCTTGCCTCAAAGATATAAGATAGCCAAGGTGGAAAGGTGATATCCTTTCAGAGTCGACCAGAATGCTTGAAGGTTCACCTTCATGGGTAAGAGCCCTAAACTGACACTCCGTACGATAGGTTAGGAGAGAGTCCACAAATGAAAATTTATCAGTAAAAAACTGGGCAGCCGATTGGTTTCCAATAAACCCAAGATATGGCATGAAATGAATATCAGGTATCGGACAAATCGACTGAGGATCCCCATGAGAGTAAGTCTTAACAAAATATAGTGAAATCCATCCAAAAAGGTAATGCAAAGGACCCTAAATATTTTCCTTTCTAAGTGAAGGTGATAATGCTATTTTTCCAAGATAATGATAGAGGTATGCAAGGACGGGGATGGCCAGGCTAAATAAGGTTCCACTAGCCATTTTGGTGGCTACATGAAAGGTAGTCGGACGAATTTCCTCGGAAGAGTGAGGGAAGACAAATCCGCTAAGCCAGCTCGCCAAAAAATCAGAAAGATACACATCATCAGGGATTCTATCTTTTCGTCGAAAACCACTAATCAAAGTTGGGGATTCGTCAATGAATTTGAAAGTCTAGTGGTTAAACTTCTTGGATTGAAAAGAGTTGGCATAAATGTTGAAAAGCCCATGGCATGCTTTGGATGTCTGGGACGAATATAAAATGTCATTGGAAGGGGTGAACTCTTCATAAAACTCGCCACGGATGGGTAGGTTGCTAATGCGATGAAGGTCCCATAAAGAGATCCCAAGTTCGCCGTAAATGGTGTGGAAAATGTTGGTGTCAGGTGACCACCTCTCTAAGAATCCTTTAAGCAGGGCGACATTCCTAGCATAAGAAAATTGGGATACATAGATTGCGGCATAAATCCCACACTTCTTCAAAATAGGGGCAAATGTGGAAAGAACGTCATTCAATCAAAAAATCCATATAGGGGATTGCAAATGGGTAGAAATGCCGCAGACATTAAAAGAATTATCCCACTTTAATTTTTCATGTTTCATTCTCTTAAGAAGAGTATTAAATTCAGAGCAGTCAAGGTCTTCAGAAAATGGACAGAGGATTGAGACAGGGAATGAACCGATTGATTTGGAGTGCCCTTTCTCGAGAATCTCATAGCAGTTTTGAATTCTTGTATAGACCAAGTCTTTGGAAGCCGTATGTAAAGGGATGTAGAGGTCCAACTCGGTGGGTGGCAATAAAGCAGTGATAGGTTTGTGCCGAATTATTTTCAGACCAAATTTATCCAATACATCCCTCTCGTTACGTCGAAGATATTCAAGTGTCTTTTCCATGCTACCTGGAAAAAAAAAAAAGGGTCAGTGAAGGCAAAATATCATAATATAAAGAAATTGATGAAAACCTTTTGCCAAGGATTCAAACCGTTGGGGTGATAGACTCAATCACTGCTAAGGATTCAAGCCGTTAGGGTGACGGACACAATCACTGCCAAGGATTCAAGCCGTTGGGGTGACTGACACAATCACTACCAAGGATTCAAACCGTTGGGGTGACGAACAAAATCACTTTCAAGGATTCAAGCTGTTGGGGTGACGGACACGATCATTGTCAAGGATTCAAGCCGTTGAGGTGATGGATACAATTACTGCCAAGGATTCAAGCCATTGGGATGACGAACACAATCACTGCCAAGGATTCAAGCCGTTAGGGGTGACGGACACAATCATTGCCAAAGATTCAAGCTGTTGGGGGTGACAGACACAATCCCTTCCAAGGATTCAAGCCGTTGGGGGTGAAGGACACAATCACTGTCAAGGATTCAAGCCATTGGAGGGACACAATCACTGCCAAGGATTTAAGTCGTTGGGGTGACGGACACAATCACTGCCAAGGATTCAAGCCATTGGGGTGAAGGTACACAATCACTGTCAAGGATTCAAGTCATTGGGGTGAAAGGACACAATCATTACCAAGGATTCAAGCCATTAGGGTGAACGGACACAATCACTGCCAAGGAGTCAAGCTACTCATTGCCATTAGGCTGGAAGGGGCAATGATACCTGCGAACAAACTTTGACGCCTTGCGTGTTACTTACAAAAGAGATAAAAAGACATGAAATAATTAGTCATCGTGATTCATACAATTAAAATTCACTTGCACGAATCACGAGGGGGCAAGGCTGATTCGATTTTCAAGAAGGCAGTAGGTTTTTAAAAAAAAAAGTCAGTTCATATTTTTACAATTGCACTTTAATCAATCAACAATTACAATACAAAAGGGACCTATGCAATTCTTTTTACATGTGAAGTATGTAATTAAGATGATGTAGCTTTTTGAAAGATCACCATTGAGGAGTTTTAAAGCAAAAAAGATCAATATAATCCGTTGAAGTGCATAAAAAGATCAAGATGGTTGCTGCTTAAAATCCTGCTAAAGTGAGAAAAAAAAACCAAACAGATTGCTGCTTTAAAAATATATATATATATATATATATATGGTAGCAGCAGCAGGGAAGAAAAAAGATGCTATGGATAAAAGGCATATTGCATAGCTTCATAAAAGAACTTATTCTTTCTTGAAGAAAAGAAATCTTATGACTTAAAAAATGCATAGATAGAAGTCTTGTTAGGTCAAGGGATGCCACTACATGCAAAATTTATGAGCGTGACATCCATGAAGTTGGTATGGGTGTTAAAACTTTCTTCTGGCAGCAACAAAAAAAAAAAAAACTGACAGCAGGTTATACACATGGGTTCATATGGGCTATAAAAAAAGGTTTATGGAGAAGAAAATTTCTGTTGGAAGGTAAAAAAAAAGAGGAGGTTTCAGATTCTAAAAAAAAAAAAAAAAAAAAAAAAAAAAAAAAAAAAAACAGAGGCTGATGTTAAAAAAAGAAAAGAAAAGAGAACCTGCTTGTATCAATCTCTTAGGTTTGTTGTCTAGCAAAAATTGGCTCTCTTTATTCATATCTAGGCCATATCTGCTAATGACAGCAGGTTATATACATGGGTTTGTATGGGCTATAAAAAAAGGTTCATGGAGAAGAAAATTTCTACTGGAAGGTAAAAAAAGAGGAGGTTTTAGATTGTAAAAAAAAAAAAAAAAAAAAAAAACATAGGCTGATGCTGTTAAGCCTTAAAAAGTGCAAAGATAAAAGTCTTGTTAGGTCAAGGGGTGCCACTGCATGCAAAATTTATGAGCATGACATCCATTGGTATGGGTGTTAAAACTTTCTTCTGGTAGCAGCAAAAAAAAAAAAAAAAAAAAAAAAAAAAAAAAAAAAAAAAAAAAAAAAAACTGACAGCAGGTTATACACATGGGTTCATATGGGCTATAAAAAAGGTTCATGGAGAAGAAAATTTCTGTTGGAAGGTAAAAAAAAGGAGGTTTCAGATTCTAAAACAACAAAAAAAAAAGAGGCTGATGCTGTTAAAAAAAAAAAAACCTGCTAGTATCATTTTCTTAGGTTTGTTGTCTAGCAAAAATGGGCTCTCTTTATTCATATCTAGGCCATATCTGCTAATGACAGCATCTTATACACTTGGGTTCATATGGGCTTTAAAAAAGAGGTTCATGGAGAAGAAGATTTCTGCTGGAAGGTAAAAAAAGAAGAGGTTTCAAATTCTAAAACAACCAAAAAAAAAAAAAACAGAGGCTGATACTGTTAAAAAAAAAAGAGAAAGAAGAAGAAAGACAAACAAAAGAAGAAGGAAGACAAACAAAAGAAGAAGGAAAGCATACCTGATTTAAAGGAGTTTGAAGGGATTCTTTTGTGTCTTCTTTAAAGTGTAAGAACAACTTTTGTTGGAAAGAGAAGAAAGATAATGGCTGGAAAGTTGCTGGAAGGATAAAGATTTTTTGGAAATAAAAAAAATTTGCTGGGAGAAACAAAGCTGCAGTAAAAAAATATATGGTCTGTATGCATGAATAAGTGTTATATAAAGTAAAAAGTCTTGCTTAAGAAAAGAGTTAGTGGTCTCCTAAAAGACTCTAAAGAAGCAAGAGTTTGTGTAGGATTTGAAATACTCTAAAGAAGTAAGAGTTTGTGTAGGATTAGAAATCCTACCAATGCCAATCCATTCTATTCCATTTAGACAACTCCTAAAAAATATATATATATATATTGCTGTAAAAAAAATTTGATCCTAAATAAAAAAAAATAAGAAAAAGTGGCAAGTTGGAGGCCCACAAAAGAAAAAGCCCATTTAAAAAAAATGGTGGCCTAAAAAGAAAGGTCCATGATGGCCTAGAAAAATCCATGATGGCCTAGAAAAAATATGCTGTAAAAAAAAATTGGTGGCAAGTTGGAGGCCCACAAAAAAAAGGACCCAATTAAAAAAAATGGTGGCCTAGAAAAGGAAAGGTCCATGATGGCCTAGAAAAAAATCTGCTGTAAAAAAAATGGTGGCAAGTTGGAGGCCTACAAAAGAAAAGGTTCAATTAAATCTTTGGACCTTACCCATGACTCTTATGGAAAAAAGAAAAAAAAAAAAAAAAAAAAGAGGTCCCTAAAAAGAGACCCATGCAAAAAAAAAGGCCCATGAAAAGGCCGAAGTCCATAAAAAAGGGGCCCATACAACAAAAATAATAAAAGGCCTATGGACTATAAGAAGCAATCAACTCATTAAAAAAAAAATACAAAACTTGAAAAGTGGCAGAAAGGGACTAAGGCTAAGAAATAATCCCATCCAAGACCTAAAGAGGATCTAGATAAAAGTGCCAATTTGTCGTGACTCGCACAGTTAAGAAAATTCACTTGTGCAAGTCACGAGGGGGCATTTGTTGGCACATAAATTTCAACCAAATTTATGTTTAAATTTCAAATACAATCAATGACATACATAGAGCCTACGATAAGATTGTTGTAGGCAATCACTTCCCAAAATGATTAACTTACTCCGTTGAAGTGTATAAATAAAACAACGTCGTATCTCAATGACGTTATTCAAGATGCTCAAGTGACACGTGGAGCCTACGAAATATGACACTTGTAGAGCCTATAGCAAGGACACCATACATGGTGAAACTCCAAAGATCAATCCAGTTAATCAGATATATGATTAATCAGATAGCGCTATTATTCAAAATTCAAACGGCGCTATCATTCAATTTGAAATCAAATTGAAGATAAGGCATTCTTATCACCTGATGGCCCTCTATAAATATGAGGACCATCATACAAGACGAGAGATTAGAAAAATCAAAAAGTAAGAATATTAGAGAGAGAGAGAGAGAAAGAAATCAAGAGCTAGAAGAAAAGAAGCCTAGAGAATTCAAGAAACTATGCTACAAACGCAGAATGGTGATGAATAGGTAAAGGGTTCCAAACCTAAGAATTGTACTTTGTATTCGAGGGTTCAAAACCCATAACAATTTCAATAAAATATTTATTTTTCTTAAATTGTCTTATGTTATTTATTTTGTTCTTCATTAATCGGAGGTTTCATTTATATAAAATGTGTAATTACCAATCTGGAATACAGATCGGAAATAGGAACCTGTTATTCAAATAATCAACACTGTTTAGTCCAAAAAACTAAACAGTGGACATTTGTAACATAAAATTTTGAAATGTGTTGAAACACTTCATGTTTTAAAATTTGTGTCTACAATGCCATTTCTCAGTGAAAAATAAGTTTGGCACACTCTATTTGCATGATCTTGTTTGCCATACCTAATGTACTAAAACCATTCCAATCTGATGAACTTTTACTTTCAAAATATAAACATTCTTTCCTCAAATGGTTCATATAAGTCATTGATTTTCGTAGAATTTATTTTGATTAAATGCTTAATTATCAAATTAAGCTCATTGTTGGTTCCTGTACCAAAAAAGTAAAGGGAAAAGAAAAGGAAGAAGAAATAGAAGCTCATTGTTAAATACTCTGGCCACCAAAGGAGAATCCACTAAATGAACCAATCAAATGGTTGGTGGTGATCATTTTTTTTGGTTGCTAACATGGCATGTTCAGAAAAAATGGAAACTTAATTTATTGTACAGTTGAAAACATCACTCTGGTTTTTTCCCTGTTCTTTTTCATCAATCTTGCATTGATTATTTTATTTTATTTATTTTTTGGTACTCTACTATGTTTAATTTCAGTTTAGACATTATCTGACTTTAGTTTTCTTTCTAATGTTGGTGAGTCCCTTCTTTTCCAACCTTGGAATGATGACTGAGACATACCAAGCCAAAATATTGCCAAGTAGATATGTAGAGTTTAAGAGGAAAACAAATACCATTGATTAATATACACTAATTGGTGTTACTATGCAGATTGTGTTGGGGGACAAAAGCGAGCAGAAAGCATTTAATTACGCAGGAATTACATGTTTTAATCCTGGTTCATTCTCAAACGACAGCACTTTTGTGGCATATCGCCCTTGCACTCGGGAGGTTGAATTATCGGCATTGTGAGCATTAATTTAGTTACTATCTTTGCAATTTATTTGGGCCAGCAATGTAGTCCAGTGCAAGAAGGTACCAAATAGCAGCATGGGTGATTATTGTTTGGCTGAAATGTCAGGACTAAAGCTCTTCTAATCAAGGTGCAACCGTAGGCTTATCAGCTCTATTCATCTTTAGGGAACTTGTGTAATGTCTATTGATTGTTATATTAGGCAGAATAAAGTAGTTATTATTCTGAGATACTGTTTTTTGGGTTAGTACTGAGATACTTTTATATATAACTGATTTTATCTATAACCCAACTCTAGAGTGTTTCTCATTTGCCGAACTGAAACTAAATCAATTTGTATGCACAGAACTAATTGAAATTAGTCTGGAGTGGTAACTTGTTACATGGGTCATAAAAGAATAAAAAATGTTATTTCAAAATTTTTATCAAATGTTTCACATTGGTGTGGGATCACACCCATGTGACACATTTGGTAGAAATTTTGATAAAACCTTTGGGGTCTCTAGAATTATGGTAAAAGAATACATTTTTTTGTGGGATGCCGAGACTAGAAATATCCATCTGGAGAGAGAGAGGGAGAGAGAGAGAGAGAGAGAGAGAGAGTCACCTTAGAACAGAAATGATACATCTCTTTAATTTGGGAGTCTTAAAAGAGTATTAATGATGTGAAAAATCAAAAAAAAAAAGAAAAAAAAGAGAAAAAAATCAAGGTCAAAACATCACATCATATGAGACTCGCACACCAATTAGAACTATTTGAACTTTTAATTTGGAGCTTTCAATCTTTTTTCACTTTCGAATTGAGAATCCTCATAAACACAAATCCAGGAGGCAGCAGCAACATAGGGCACCACAATTGCATTAGATGAAGTACACGTATTATTTACTTGTAAATTCAATAAACCCAAGTTACCGGGTGGATATTGAAAATGGTTGATAGAAATTTGTAAAATGCTTTGAGGCATATCTAGCATTTTTAGAATGTAATTTGTCCCCACTCTAAAGAGTTCATTGATTTAGTATAGGCAAATTCATCCTCGGACAACAACAAAAGCCTGTGTCTTTTTTTTTTAATTTTATTTTTTTGACGTGTTTAAAGCAACATAGAGATTTTTTTTTTAAAAAAAAAAAAAGAAAAGAAAAAACAGTACTTACGAACCCTTGCAGCATCCACAACAACATCCATGCTTAGTTTTTTTAGGTGGGGAAGAAGGTGGTTGTGGTTGAGGATATCCCCCTGTAGGACCGTATTTGTTGGGGTAATTTACTGGTGGTGGAGCCACATAAGGACATGTAGGGTACCCTTGGACTGGTGGTGCATAGGAGGAATAAGGTGCTGCTGGTGGAGGTGAAGCATACACATCGGCTGGCGTGGGATACATAGAAGGTGGAGGATATGGAGCAGATGGTGGAGGGTGTACCCCTACAAAAATCAACACAGAAAAAAACTTATTGCCACCACTACCGCATAAACCATTTATAGAACAATTGTAGTAATCATTTATTTACCAGTTCCAAGCCCGGGGTTGTTAACAACTCCGTCAGTCCCAAGTTCGGGTTAAGGAGGAGAGTTATGTGTTAGGTAGCCAACAGGCAACACGTAAAAAGTCGCTCGGATCCCTTATGACAATGAATCCTACTTTGAATTGTTTAAATGTTAGGTCGTTTCTCTCAAGTGACGCATTGTGCCTGCTTCCGGGTGTTTCGAAAAGTGAACAAGGGGTGCTACATCGACGCTTGGGTGTGGTGAAAAATGGGCAAAGGTTTCTGCTTTTTTTTGGACGAGTGCGGGTAAAGAAGCTAGTCCAAGATTACAAGTTTAGGGTAGCTGCTTGGAATATAGGAACCTTAACTAGTAAGACGATGGAATTGATAGATGTTATGATTAGGAGGAGAGTTAGTATAGCTTGCGTACAAGAAACTAAGTGGATGGGGGAGAAAGCTAGGGAAATTGAGGATACCGGTTTTAAACTGTATTATAGTGGTAAGGATAGACGCAGGAATGGGGTACGAATCATAATTGCTAAGGGTCTTATGGAGAATGTAGTGGCAGTTATTAGGAAAGGAGATATGATTATGTTAGTTAAACTAGTTATTGGAGGGAATATAGTGAACGTTATTAGTGTATACGCTTCTCAAGTAGGATTAGATGATCAGACTAAGAGAGATTTTTGAGAGCAAATGAATGAGATCTTATAGGAGATACCCGTAGGAGAAAACCTAATTATAGGTGGAGGTTTTAATGGCCATGTAGGCATAGATAAACTAGGCTATGAAAGGGTGCATGGTGGATATGGTTTTGGTGACAGAAATGAGGTTGGAAAGAGTATCTTAGATTTTACGTTGGCTTCTGACCTGGTGGTGGCCAATACTAAGTATAAGAAGAGGGAGGACCATTTGACAATCTTTAAGAGTGGGTTAGTTAAGAGCCAAATAGATTACTTCTTAGTGAGAAAAGTGGACCATCTAAAATGCAATGATTATAAGGTGATTCCTAGAGAGAGTCTGGCCTCTCAACATAGAATTTTGGTACTAGATTTATGTTTTAGAGGGCAATACCAAGCTACGAAGGATGGTGGACGTTATAGGACGAGATGGTAGGACCTAAAAGGGCATAAATTATAAATATTTAAGAATAGAATGGATAAGGAAGGTACTTGGGACTTGGAAGATGATACTAATATTATGTGGAACTCAATGGCCAATTGTATGAGGGAAATCTCAAGGGAAGTGCTTGGAGAGTTGAAAGGGACGGGACCTAGCTTTAGAGAAACTTGGTCGTGGAGGGAAGAGGTTCAAGCGGTTGTCAAGGCAAAAAAGAGTGCTTTAAAAAGTGGCAGAAAGATAGAACTGAGGAAAACCTTAAGAGATATAGATTAGCTAATAAGGAGGTCAAAAAAGTAGCGAGAGAGGCTAAATTGAAAGCTTATGATGAACTATACACTAGACTAGATAGTAAAGAAGGAGAGAAGAGGGTATACAAACTTGCTAAGATACGGGAGAGGAAAACAAGAGATTTTAATCAAGTTAAGTGCATTAAGAGTGAGGATTCTAAGGTACTGGTGAAGGATGAAGAGATTAAGGAAAGATGAAAGAGCTATTTTGAGAAACTATTAAATGAGGAACATGGAGGTACGACAATAGGGGAAGAAATAGCCAGTAATACGATAAACCAAAACTATAGGTTCTATCGCAGGAGTAGGAACTTTGAAGTGGAGATTGCACTTAAGAAGATGAAATCAAATAAGGTTTTAGGATATGATGATATCTCTATTGAAGCTTGGAAATGTTTGGGTAAAAAGGGGGTTGCTTTGTTGACTAGGTTGTTTAGCAAAATTTTGTTGACTAAGAACAGGCTAGATGAGTGAAGAAAGAGTATTTTAGTGCCAATCTATAAGAATAAAGGAGATGTCCAGAATTGCAACAACTATAGAGGAATCAAGCTAATGTGTCATATAATGAAAGTGTGGAAGAGGGTGATGGAACGCCAATTACGAGATATAACCGGGGTGTCAGAGAATCAATTTGAGTTTATGCCTGGCAGGTCAACAATAGAAGCGATTTATCTTTTGAGGAGAGTAATAGAAAAGTATAAAGAAAAGAGAAGAGACATTCATATGGTGTTTATTGACCTTGAGAAAGCATATGAGTGCCCCGGGATATAATATGGTGGGTGTTAGAGAAGAAAGGGGTGACAAAAGGTTATATTGGTGTGATTAGAGACATGTATGAAGGCGTGGTGACCATCATTAGATCGCCTGCTGGAGAGACAAATGAATTTCCTAACACTGTAGGGTTACACCAAGGATCTACCTTAAGTCCTTATCTTTTTGCTTTAGTTATGGATGAGTTGACGAGAAATATTTAGGATGACGTGCCATGATGTATACTTTTTGCAGACGATATTGTGCTAGTGGATGAGACTAGAGAAGGAGTTAACACAAAGTTGGAGATTTGGAGAAAAGCTCTTGAATCTAAAGGATTCTGGATAAGCAGAACTAAGGCAGAGTACATGGAGTGTATATTTAGTAACAACAACAATGAAAGCAGAAGAGAAGTGAAGATTGAGAACCAAGAACTGCCTAAGAGTGAATTTTTTCGTTATTTAGGGTTGATTATCACAACAGTGGGGGAGATTGATGCGGATGTGGCCCATAGGATTAAGGCGGGATGGTGTAAGCGGAGAAATGTGTCTGGGGTACTGTGCGATAACTAAATACCCACTAGACTAAAAGGTAAGTTCTATAAAACGGTTATTAGACCAGCGATGTTGTATGAGACGGAGTGTTGGGCAACCAAGAAACAGCATGTAGATAAGATGAGTGTGACTGAGATGAGGATGCTAACGTGGATGTGTGGCAAGATTAGACAAGACAGAATTAGGAATGAGTGTACTCGAGAATGGGTAGGACTAGCGCCGATAAAAGATAAGTTGAGAGAGAATCGATTGAGATAGTTTGGTCACATTCAACGAAGACCAACAGAGGCAGTAGTGAAGAGACGCGATACTGTACCCGGTAGATGAGAGTGTTAGGAGGCGAGGTAGGCCTAGATTAACGTTGGCTAGCATTATAAATAGAGATATGGATCTACTTAATTTGACTAACGAAATGGCCTTTGATAAGGCTGCGTGGAGAAAAAGGATTCTTGTAGCCGATCCCATTTGATGGGACTTAAGACTTGGTTTGGTTTGGTTTGATTTGATTATTTATTTACCAGTTCCTTTGTTTCGTTTTATTTTGTTTTTTTGTTGGGGACTTGGATCAATTGGTGGATTATAGATATATATGTACTTGTCAAAAGTAAACATTCAGTGACTGGTATGGTCTCAGTACTCAATAGTGTAATATACATAAACATAATTTTTTCTTTGGCGAGAGACCTTATGGAAGTTGCCACATAGAATGTATGCACTCAATTGATAATTGAAAATTTACCTGTGGCTTTGTGTTTGTTCTAATAGTGGTGACTCATGGCCAAACTATGATATATATCGCAAATCAGATGAATTCAGGCCCAGATGAATCTAAGAAGATGAAACTTTTAGGCAGCTGCTGTATATGCAAATGATGGCAGAGTTGTTACATTTGAAAATTAATTCATGCTTAAATTATTCATAATTGACTTCTAAAACATGCGGATTAAGGGAGGGCCTTATCTTTTGACGGGTAGTAAACTTCTTGCGAGGCACAACCTATCATGTTGTGACACGTGGCACAGAAGTTTCTTGGGTATGGAGGGTCAAAAACAGGAAATTCATGTTTGGATTCAATTTTCAACTTGAGAGGACAGGATGAAAGTTACTGTTAATGGGGGTAGATTGCTTCTACTTCTAGATGATGTGCATGCTGTGCTCTTTTTAAATTGGTGAAATTTCAATTCAGCAGAATTTGGGGAAAAATATTACATTTCAGTGTGATTTTTAAAATTTATAATAGAAGTGGGAAGATGAAAAATTATTTCGAAGTTGTGAAATCTCACTTTTTCTAGACCATTTCAGCCAGTAAAAACTGTTAGGCCAAGGTTGGTCCATGCAGGTCATGTTATAGTACCCTCGCCCTGAAGTTTTGCAGTATTTTTTTTATTAGAACAGAATTGTAAAGAGATTTGAGTGAAGTCACTACTAGAAAATGGACCTTTTGCAGCGATGCGATTATCTTTGCAAAAAGCATTATTTGCAACCAACGACATACTTTCCCATACTTTTCTGTCTCTAATGCCACTGTTTGCGATGGCATTTTGCCATGGCAAAAAATTAGTTTGTAACAGAATTTCAGAACTTTGTAATTGTATTGCCTGCAGTGAATTTGATGTTTTTGCTTCTGCAGAAATAAAACATATTGCCAAACTACATATAGTTTGTATTTTGTATTTTGTATATTTGCTTCGTTATGGTTTATTACACATCTGGTGTGATACACCTAAATGATTAAACCTCTTTTATCTGAACGTATTTTATCTCATAAGATATAAGCAGAAATTGTATCAAATACTTTAACAGAAATTCTGAAAAATAACTTAAATAATAAAAAAAACTATAAGCGGCTCTAATAAATTGCACCAAATAAGGCCAAACTCTTGATTGTTGTATGCAAGAGCTTCATGTTTTAGGCCGAATGGCAACACCTTTGATGACCAGACCCCTCTTCCACTGCCCACCATTGTATTCATATAGAGAGAACTGAATGTCTTCAATCTTTTCCGGGGACATCCTAAACTCCCCTGCAGGTATTTCAATCCATTGTCCCCTCGGCTTTTGCATCAAATTTTCTTGGTGCTGTTGAGTGGTTCCATCTGGTGTTATGAGCCTGAGGTTCACTGGAACTTCCCACCCGTAACTTGGATCTTTCAACATCACCACAAATACAACCTCGTATGCTACTCCATGTGAGAGATTTGCTGTCTCAAATTTGCCATGAATATCTAGCCAGCAAACATTTAACAGCTCCGCAACGTCAATAGACTCATTACTGCAAAATGAGAAGTGAACAAAACTCTGTTAGAGAAATTGGAGCTTGTGGATTTTGCTATAGACAAGAATGATTGTGGAGCAAGTTAGGGTTTGACATGACTTCGATTTCCGTCAAAGATCAAAGTTGATTTTACATGCTAAATCCTTGACAATTTGTTTTGGTTGCAAAGCCAGTTCAATGTAACTACCATAGCCATGGGACACCATAAACCTGGAAAGGCAGGTGGGGCACTAGTTCAATGGTTAAAACTTAGTCCTTTTAACTTTGGAGTTGTAGGTTTGAATATAAGGACAGTTTGTGCAAATAATGTCAATGGTTAATTCTATACTTAAATCTATATCTCCCTTGCTGTTAGAATTCCTAGTGGCGTGGTTCAACTTCTTTCCAAAAATGGTGATAAGACTTCATACATCTTACCATTTCCGAATCCCATTTTAATAAGCACATCGTGCACCACGTACTTTAGTGGTATCGTGGTCCATGTTCGATTCAACCCAATATCATTTTAATTTTTTATATCGAGAGAATAGAGATAACCTTTGTTGTAGCTAGTTTATACCTGGTTTCATTGAGACAGGGCCAGTGCCAATAACGGTTGTCTTGAGCCCAAGTGATTGAGAGATCCCTTGCATATAACATGAAGCAGTTGCTGTTTGTCTTCCTTTCTACCCAATACTTCTGCATCAAATTATTATATTAACGAAGTTTAATTTATGCCAACCATTAACAAAAGGGTACACACCAATTGATATTCAATGCTAGTTTTTGGAGATACGAATGCCAAATTATGTAAATTTCCAGCATATGTACTGAGATAAAATGAAACTTTGAGACTTACCTTCCTCTTTTGGTTTAAGAAAACTCCAGATTGGAGCTGATCATAGAGCATATCTATAGAGGACTTGACAATTGGTGAGTCTGCATCTTTGATAATGGCTTCATAGTTATGGGGTAACTTATTCACTTCTGCTGCTGTTGTTGTAGTCCCATTAGCCTTAGAATCAATATTGCCAGAGCTCTGTGACATTGTCATCTTGGGCTCTTTTTTATCCTGTGGAGGAGCCTCTTCTCTAATCAGTGGAGCATGCACCACTGGCCACCCTGATCCCATCTCATCACCCGCATTATAAAACTGTGCATGGAGATCTCTTTGTATTTATAGTGTAATGGGATTATTCTAGGGAGAATTACACCAATGGTGCACATACCTTGACTGTGGTATCAATTTCGTTTTTCTAACTTCAATTGCATTGATTTTGACATTTAATTTTTCATGTTAGGTTAATTTGATTTAATTGATAATATCCATTAAGAAATTGAACAAAAATTAAGAACAAAATGGTGGTTTCTCATGGTGGTGGCCGTGGCAAAGGGAGGTGATGTTGTGGGGAAGTTGAATGGGTGAGAGATAAAGGGAACTAATAAAATGTAACAAATCATATATGAGAGGGAGATTTATGATCTGGAATTGGGCCGAGGTAACGGCTGAGCAGGTTGAGAGCCTAATGGTGATGGCCGGCGATCCACCCGGAGATGGGCTGTCAGAACTTGGGCCGGGCAGGAGTTGGGCCAAGTATGTGCCGCCCCTGATCGTAAAGTAGTTGCCCGGCAAGGAAATGCTCGGTTAAACCGAGCTGCTTGATCAGCGGATGGAGGAAGCCAATCAAGCTGAGTGACTGGCGCCCGGAAAGGCGTGGTCAGCCGAGGTAATCGTTTGATCGGCAGGAAGGCCGACCACAGGAAGTGCCCCGGGCTCAGCTTTGCCGAGATGCCGCGTAGCCCGGTCTTCCTTAGACTTAGGCAGTAAAGTGCTTGGGTATGAAGCACAGCAAGGCCGAGAATGGAGCAGCTCGGCTGCTGAGCTCCAGCTGAGAAGGCAGGCAGTTGAGATGAGGTGATGTTCAGCAAGGTTTACGCTGACAGATGGGATAGCGGAGCCACGTGTTAGGAGATGACTGGGAGTGGATATGGGGCGCAGAGGATATATAAGCATATCTGCGCCCCCCATACGTAGCAGAGGAACACTTTGTAAGAAAACTCCTACACTCTAACACTCCTCTCTCTCTCTCTCTATCCTAAGGTGTGTGCTAACTTGATCGTCGGAGGGTTTCTCCGGCCACACACCGCCGGGCAGCTCACCGTTATTTGCTCGCAGGTGATCGGACATAAATGGAGCTTGGAAGAAGGAGTACGGGCTCGCCGGAATATTTGCTCCCCGTACAATTGGCGCTGTCTGTGGGAAGAAGACAGACAAAACCTTGTCTTCCAGGCTCATCTGATCGCCGTCCATGGCGAACAACGACGAGTTTCCGTTGTCTGCCATAGACGGAGCCACCCCGGAGTTCACCCGAAGGAGAGAAGGTCCTCCCGCCATCCATCCAATGGCGGACTTGGGGACGCCCACCGGAGGACAGTCAGGAGACGCGCGGGATAAGCGCGGAAGAAGTCATGGTCATTCCCGGAGTCTAGACGGTCACTGGCGGAGGAGAGACTCACACGCCAGACGACTGGAAAGTAAGTTGAGGGACCAAGACGCTGTCATCCGGCGAATGGCGGCGGAGATGGAGGATCTGAAGCGGCATGTCAAAGGGAAAGGTGTAGCTGGAGTGGGAGACCACAGTGAGCACACCCTATCCCGCCGTTCAGGCGGTCAAAGTCAGCGACGTACCCAGTCCATATCCATTACCAGAAATTACCAGGTTGGTGATTCCGACGCGCATGCAGAAAAGTCTAGCGCGCAAGACAGCACCTACAAACCCTCACGTCCGGCGACGACGTCGAGGTACTCTTATTCCGCTCATTCAGAGGATTTACGGGCGGTCTTAAAGGAGCGGGCTCGCCGGCGCGAAGCTCAGAGAATACCGGCTTTCCAGCGGCTATCCTACGGGGTTCACACCAGCGAGGAGGTCGGAATGCCTCCACCCCGCCAAGCAGTGCCACTCTTTGAAGATACGGACTTGGCCAGGCCGAGCGCCACCCCTTTTTCTCTGGAAATAGAAATAACACCGCTTCCGGCAGGCTTCCACCAGCCTAAGTTCACACTCTACGACGGAAAAACCGATCCTTACATGCATGTGAGCCACTTCCGACAGGTTATGGCCGGACATAGGCGAAATGACGGACTGATGTGCCTAATCTTCCCGTCAAGTTTAGGCGAGCTGGGCTTAAAGTGGTTCGAGAGGTTGCCGGAAGGAAGCATACAAAGGTGGCATCAGTTGGCCGAGGTGTTTGTTACACGCTTCAAAACCAACACAAAAACACCGAAGGAAGTCGATCACTTGCTGAGTGTCAAGATGGAACCGTGCGACACATTGAAGGCGTACAACTCAAGGTACTGGGAAACCTTCAACGAGATCTTGGACTGCCCGGTCAACCTCGCAATCACGCAATATAAGCGTGGTCTCCCGGTCGACCATAGATTGCGGGACTCGCTGACCATGCACCAACCGACCTCCATGGGCCAGCTCATGCAGCATATCAATGAGCACATCCGAGTAGAGGATGACGCGTCAGCTTCTACCGTGAAGGCAATTCCGGTAGCAACAGACAAGAGGACAGCAGGCAAAGTGCACGCAGTTGGGCAAGAGTCCAGCCGCACAAATGAACGAGCAGAGGAATCAGACCGTGGCTCGAATCGCAAAAACCGGGGTAGAGGACGTCGGAACGACCGGGATGACTACGCCCGAGATGATATTGCGGATGCTAACAGAAGATTGAAGGAAAGGACTGGCATCACCACGGTCTTTAAGATTCCAATTTATCGCATACTTAGTGAAATCCGAGACGAGGAGTATGTCCGGTTTCTTGCTAAGTTGGGCGATGGACAGAAGGGCTACAATCCGCGGTATCGTTGCACATTCCACCGGGAGAGGGGCCACCGAACAGAGGATTGTTTTCCTTTGCGGCAACACTTAGAAGAGCTGGTCGCGGCCGGGCATCTAGATCTTTACATTGATGGCGGCGTAAAGCCGAATCAGACTCCGGTCGATCCCAGGGGACAGGATGACCGAGACGCACCACCACAGGGAGTTATTAATGTTATCCATGGCATCGTGGAACCGGAGCGTGTTTGCGAACTCCGGGGCATGATAAAAAAGGCAGAACATATGTCGGAAGTTTTGTCGGTACAGCCTACCATCAAAAGGGGGAAGACTGAAGAAAAAGACGTGATTAGATTCACCTCAAAGGATCTAGAGCGTATCCAGACGCCGCACAACGATGCCCTAGTAATAACACTACGCGTCAAGGAATTTGATGTTAAACGGATCTTGATCGATCGGGGAAGCTCGGTCGAGATCATGTATTATGATGCGTTCAAGCAGCTCAAACTCCAGGAAACAGACTTGGCTCCGGCAACCTCGCCACTGGTTGGATTCAACTCACAACCGGAGTGGCCCTTGGGAAAGATTATTCTGCCGGTTAAAGCGGGATCCGTGGTCAAGCAAGTGGAGTTTTGGGTGCTACAAGTGCCTTCGACATATAACCTTATCCTTGGAAGGGGATGGCTTCACGCTATGCAAGCTGTAGCGTCAACTTACCACCAGGTGATGAGATTCCCCTCGGCTATGGGGGTAATCGAGGAGATTTGGGGTGATCAGGTCATGTCCAAGCAGTGCTTTGTGGCAGTCAACGGAAGCCGGGCTGCCAAAGGATTCGTTCAAATGATTGAGGGACCGGAGGACCAGGGTGTCTTGGACGATGTGGGCACCAAGGCCGAAGACAAGGCTGTTGAGGAATTGTTTGAGGTGCGAATTGATACAGAACAGCCGGACAAGTTCTTCTTGCTCGGCTCAAGTCTCACGGCCATAGAAAGGACCGAGATGGTTGAGTTTTTGATGGCCAACATCGAAGTCTTCGCGTGGTCGCCTTACGACATGCCTGGCCTCGATCCAAGTTTCATCTGCCATCACCTCAATGTCTTCCCTGGAGCAAAGCCAGTCATCCAGCGAACAAGGAGATCGACACTGCATCACGCCGAAGTAGTTACAGAGGAGGTGAAGAACCTGCTTGAGGCACGAGCAATTCAGGAAGTGCACTACCCTCGGTGGATTTCTAACACTGTAGTGGTACCCAAGAAGAATGGAAAGTGGTGAGTTTGTGTCGACTATAAGACAGTCAACCGAGCTTGTCCCAAAGATAGCTTCCCCTTGCCGCGAATTGACCAGCTTGTGGACTTGACGGCTGGACATAATAGGCTCAGTTTCTTGGATGCCTACCGCGGCTACCATCAGATCGCCATGCATGGGCCTGACCGAGAGATCACCTCTTTCACGACACCAAGGGGACTCTTCTGCTACCGAGTCATGCCTTTTGGTTTGAAGAACGCCGGGGCAACCTTTCAGAGGATAGTGACCAAAATGTTTGCTCCTTTGCTCGGCCGTACAATGGAGGCTTACATCGATGATATGGTGGTAAAGAGCCGACATGAGGCAAACCATTTGTCCGACTTAGCCGAGATGTTTGCCATTTTAAAGAAGCACCAGCTGCGCTTGAATGCATCAAAGTGTGCCTTTGGCATGGGATCCGAAAAATTTTTGGGGTTCTTAGTCATGAACCGAGGCATCGAAGCAGACCCTACTCAGATCAGAGCCGTGCAAGAATTGAAGCAACCCAGCTCGGCTAAGGACGTGCAGTATCTGGCCGGGATGGCCGCCGCGCTTAATCGGTTTATAAGCCGGTCATCAGATCGCTGCCGTCCTTTCTTTCAAGCGTTGAAGTCAAAGTTCTCGTGGGACGAAGAGTGTGACCGAGCTTTGGCCGAGCTCAAGGAATATCTGTCCTCTCCGCCACTGTTGGTTACACCAAAGCCGGGTGAGGAGCTCTACCTTTACCTCGCCGTCTCCCAGCACGCAGTCAGTGCGGTGCTAGTCCGTGCTGAAGGAATCAAGCACCTCCCAATTTTTTATGTCAGTAAGACCTTGCTGCCGGCTGAGACAAGGTACTTGCCGCTGGAAAAGCTTGCGTTGGCATTGATGATGGCTTAAAGGAAGTTGGCGCATTATTTTCACGTCTATACCATCGTCGCACTGACCGAGTTTCCCCTCAAGGCCTTGTTTGAACGGGCGGACTTTTCAGGCCGAATTCTTAAGTGGGCGGTCGAGTTGGGACAGTTTGATGTGAAGTTCCAGCCGTGCACTGCAATCAAAGCCCAGACTTTGGCAGACTTCGTCGCCGAGTTCTTACCTGGTACTCATCCGGTATGCCCGGTCGATATTACCGTGGTAGATGATGAGATGCACGCAAGCCCATCCGAGATACAACCAGTTGGTGGAGGTAGCGACGTGGAGTTTGCGCGCACCGTCGAAGCGCCCTCAGTTTGCACGGTTTTACCACCCGGTGATGCGACGACGAAGTTGAGTATCACCGACCCATCTGCTCTGTCAGGTCCTGCATCACCAAGGGGGGAAGAAATGGAGGAAGAAATGGAACCCCACAGCCCAGAACCTGCGGCCGGCATAGCACCGCAACCTGATGATTCGCCTACGGACTTGGGCATTACAGACCGACTTGCTGAGTCCGGTGCCAAATCACCAAGGGGGGCTGGAGTGGAATCAATCAACATGGAACTTGAACCCAGACAGCCAAGAAACCGTGATCCCATTGCCCTTCGCAACTCTCAAGACCTATCAGACTGCTGAAAGCTTTTTGTGGGGGAAATGTGGAAGCTTTTTGTTGATGGAGCGTCCAACCGTCATGGTGCCGGCCTAGGTATCGTTCTTATCTCCCCGGATGGCCTAACCATTGAACATTCTATCACGCTTGGCTTCCCTGAATCTAATAACGAGGCTGAGTACGAGGCCCTTCTCGCCGGGCTCAAGAACGCTATTCAAATGAAGGCCTCTGAGCTACTTGTGTACAGTGATTCCCAGCTTGTGGTTAACCAAGTCTCTGGGATTTATGAAGCAAAGGACGACAGGATGGCGAAGTACCAAGCTCTGGTGAGGGAACACATCAGGTAGTTTCAGGCAATCAGAGTCCAACAGATTGGCCGTGAAGAAAACAGCCGAGCTGATGAGCTGGCCGGCCTCGCTTCCATGGTAGATTGTACGTCTCCAAACCCCCTGTTAATTGACTTTCTTCCACGGCCAAGCATTGAAGACGCCGGGCAGTCGGATGTTCTCTGCGCCGCGCTAGGTCCTTCCTGGATGGACCCCTTAATCTTGTTCCTCAGAGACCGGACTCTACCAACTGACAAGAAAGAAGCACACAAAGTCCGGGTGAAGTCAGAGCGGTTTTGGCTCTCTCCATCCGGTGCGTTGTATAAAAAGTCCTTCACCTGCCCTTATCTAAAGTGCGTGCACCCGAGTAGTGTGAAGGCCTTCTTGTACGAAATTCACGAAGGCATTTGTGGCAGCCACATAGGGGGCAGGTCCTTGGCCTACCGAGCTATTTCACAGGGATACTGGTGGCTGTGCATGCAGGCCGACGCACAAAAGTACGTCTGCAAGTGCGAAAAATGCCAGAAATTCGCCCATCAGATCCATCAACCTGCTAGGGAACTTCTCCCCCTCACCAGTCCTTGGCCCTTCGCCATGTGGGGGCTAGATATAGTGGGGCCACTGCCAACAGCACCGGGCAACCGGAAATTCATCATTGCGGCTACAGATTACTTCACGAAATGGGTTGAAGCTGAGCCCTTGGCAACAATCAAAGAGAAAGACGTGAAACGGTTTGTCTGGCAGAACGTGGTCACGCGGTTTGGCGTCCCAAAGATCTTGATCTCTGACAACGGCACCCAGTTTGACGGTCGCCTGTTCCGAGGATTTTGTGAAGATTTGAAGATTGAATTCTACAACTCCACTCCGGCTTACCCGCAGTCCAATGGTCAAGCCGAGGCATCGAACAAGACTATTCTGGATGGGTTGAAGAAACGGCTAGAGAAGGCAAAGGAAAAATGGGCTGAGGAGTTACCCAGCGTCCTTTGGGCATACCGAACAACCCCGCGGCGATCTACCGGGGAAACTCCATTTGCTTTGGCTTATGGCATGGAGGCGGTCATACCTTTGGAAGTTGGCATGTCCACCTTAAGAAGCGAGAGTTTTGAGCCCGAACTAAACGTCGAGGCTATAGCCTTGGAGCTGGACCTAGTGGAAGAGTGTCGGGAGAGGGCCCTCATCCATGTGGCCGCCTACCAACAAGAGCTCTCAAAGAAATACAACAAGACGGTGTACCCCAGACCGTTCAAAGTTGGTGATTGGGTTTTGAGGAAAGTTATGGGCAATACCCTGGTGCCAGGTGAAGGCAAACTAGGGGCAAATTGGGAAGGACCCTACAAGATCACCGGTCTGGCGGGCAAGGGGGCTTACCACTTGGAGGATCTAGAGGGAAGAGCAATACCCCGGCCATGGAATGCGGCCAACCTGAAACTGTATTACTTTTAAGTTTTTGCTTTCTTTTCTTGTGCAAAGGAATTTTTTGGCTTGCACTTCACAATGTAATTCTTTTTGTCAATCTATAGAAGTAATTTTGCTTTAGCACTTGGACTGTTGTTTTAATGTAAAAAACCGAGATGATTTACTCCGGTTGGAAGAGTTGGTGTTTTGTCCAACTTAGGATTCCCAACCGAGATGATTTACTCTGGTTGGAAGAGTTGGTGTTTTGTCCAACTTAGGATTCCCAACCGAGATGGTTTACTCCGGTTGGAAGAGTTGGTGTTTTGTCCAACTTAGGACTCCCAACCGAGATGGTTTACTCCGGTTGGGTGAATTGGCGTTTTGCCCAACTTAGTATTTCCAATTGAGATGATTTATTCTGGTTGGAAGAGTTGGTGATTACCAACCGAGATGATTATTTCGGTTTAGGAATTTGCAGTTTTGTTCTGCTTAAGTACTTCAACCGAGTTATGAATTCCGGTTGGCGAGGTGTTTTGCTGAAGACGGAATTGATGACAACCGTGCAAACACTTGGTAAAATTGAGTTTTTCATTAATAAGAAAGTCAATACAAAAGGTGGGGACAGAGCCCGGTTACATCAAAAGCGCTGAAAGCAAAAATACAAAAAGAGATGAAAACTAAACTAGAGGGGAGAGATTGGTAAATTCATCCTCGGCGGCATCAAGGTTTATGGTTGGACTTTTGTCTTGGGCACCAGGCTCTTCATGACCGAGCTGCTCCTACACCTCGGCATCTTCTGCCTCTGAATCTGTCTCAGCATCTCCTTCTTCAAGCCCTTCATTGGCCTCAGCTTGCAAAGCGCTGAAGACGTCGTTTGCGTAAGGCACGAGGTAGACCGGTAGCGAAGCATGAGGAGGATTGGCAAATACGTCGGTATCAGAGCCCTGGCCGAGATGCTCGCAGGCGGACTTCCAGCCAGCCTTGAAGTAGATGTCTTGTGTTGCAAAGACTTGCTTCTTGTAGCTCTGCTCGGCTTCGTTGAAGCTGGCGTTGTTAGCAGCCCGGCAGTCTTTCTGCTTCGACTTTTTGAGCGCGTTTACCTCAGTCTGGAGCTCATCCCGTTTTTTCTCGGCCGCATCCAGCTGACCGAGCAGTCTGTTGTTGTCTTCATTAGCCATCTCAAGCGACGACTTTGCCCGGCCGAGCTTGGCTTGGAGGCTTTCGACTTGGCTGTCGGTATCACTCGCCTTCTGCCGAAGTCTGTGGATGCGCTCCATGACCAAGTGCTGCTTTTGGATGGCCTGCAAAATGAGAATTTGATCAGAGAAGAGACCGTGCAAACACTTGCGAAAATTGAAGCAGAAGATTGAACTTCTTACCCTGGTCATTGACTTCACGGCGGATTTGACCAGCCGGGTGTCAGGAACGTGGTCGCTTCCAACCACGTCGCTGGGCAGCAGCAGAGCCTTTGAGAGGTCGAAGGCAAACAAGTGCTCCTTGTCGCCTTTGACCGAAGCATTTGCCGGGATCTCTTTGCCCCGGTGCTTTAGCTGCGGCCGCCATGCTGGGATAGAGCTGACCCTGTCAGCAGGTTGCTCGGTTGTCAGTTCGGCGATGAGCTCGGTGGAGGGATCTGCCCGTGGTCTTTTGCCAGCCCGGCGTGTTTCTTGGCTAGACTGCCCGGCGGCTGGAGAAGCTAAGGCGACCACGGCAGCGCTTGATTGACCGGCAGCCGGGGAATGGGCTACGACGCTCGGTATCTCGGCCGAGGTTGCAGTGAGAAGGTTTTTGATTCGGCTTCTTTTAGCCATTTCTTGTTCGTCTGTCAACCGGATTAAGGGGACGTCAGGAAGGGTAGGGTCTGGAGGTGGCGAAGGAGCACGAAGGAAGTCTGTTACTCTACTCTGGCGCGGAGCAGAGTACCTGTAGGTCAGGGTGTAACCGAGGAAATCGTTGCAATCTCGGTGGGAATATCGAAGCACGGTCCGAATTGCCTCTATGTTGGGAAACTGATAGTTGGCTTGCAAGGCTTGGATTGCTGCAAAAGAAACAGGAAAACCGGTTAATTACAGAATAAAGTGGTAAGCTGTCCGAGCAAGTTTGAGCGGCTTACATGAGGAACCGAAGTTCTTGTTTATAAACCAGCCCGGCACCTCGGCTGTTTCGTAATTGCCCGACACCCAGAAAAAATCGTCGTCGTGTAGATCTTTATCCGGGGTGCCAGTTACAATTTTTTCCTTGCCCGGTCTGATTTTCAAGTAATAAGCTAGGCCGTCACCGGTGTGACCCATTGTGTATTGCCTCAATATCTCGGCTAGACCTAAGTTGGTGCCTAGCCGATTGTTCAGTTCATGAACGCCGTTGATAATTCTATAAGTGTTGGTGGACACTTGTGTGGGTGCCAGCCCGATGCGGCGGAGGAACTCGGTGATAAGTGGGTTTAGTGGGAAACGGAGGCCTCCTTCGACAATTGACAGCACGGTGAAGGGGCATTGGTCTAGTCTGCCCCAGGGTGTTTTCTCCTCTTCAGCCAGTTCGAGATGGACGTCGGCCGGGATGCCATACTCCTCTCTGAATGCAACTAGCGCGGCCGAAGTATCCACTAGGAAGCGGAATTTCCCCATTTGTGGCCGGACCGAGGTAGCTCGGCTGAGGTGTTTGGTATAGTGGTAATTGGTAATTGCTCGGTCTTGAGAGCCTAAGGAATGGACAGTGGTCCCCTTGGACTCTGCAGGAAAAGGATGGCAAGTGTAAGTGTGAGCGCGGTCGCGCGGAAGGAGCTGGACTTTAGCTCGGTCATTAAGGGTGCCAAACCACCTCGGTCTTTTAAGCTAACTAAAGAGCTCGGTCGCCCAGGCAGGCAAGTGGTTAGCCCGGTTGAGCGACCATTTCCTTATGTTATCTCGGTTTTTGTTGGGGTCGAGACAAACATGTTATTTGCTCGGTTAGATTGGTTTTTTTGGATCAAATGAAGACCAGGAGCCCGGTCCGCCCCAGTTCTTCAATGTTCTTCATGAAAAACGAAGAACACCATGAACAGTAGCAAGTTTTGAACGATTTCTGTGGCTACGACCTAAGAACTACGTTTTAGTGCCCTAATGTGAGAAATATTAAGAGGATAGCAACAAAAGAGGGATTGAAGGTCTTACCAGTGAGGGGCAACTGCTTTTCCTTCAAACACGGACGCAAAGAATGGCAAGCGAGGCTTGGAGGAAGACGCTAGAGCTCTGGCAAGTCGGGTTGCAGAATGTCAGTAGGGGGAAAATGAGGATGAATGAGTCTTGTATGTATAGACGAAGAAAACCGCCCAAATTGAAATTCTGGCAAAAACGGTGGGTTGGCTGCTCGAGGACCAATGGCAGCCCGCCATGTGTCCCCATTTATGGCGACGTCAGAACTGAAGAGACAGGTTGAAGAGTCGAGGGGCCAACCGGGCTACTTTGGAAGAAGAGGACCTCAGCCGAGGAAGATAGCCGGGCAAGTTTGCCGACAGTAATGTTAACTAGCCCGGTCGCCCTTTGGCATTTTGAAGACCGAAGAAATGTTATCCCGGTTGAAGTGGTTATCCCGGTTGAAGTGAATAATCCTAGTCATGCTTTCGCGGACGGAATTAAGGGGCAATTGAGAGGGAGATTTATGATCTGGAATTGGGCCGAGGTAACGGCTGAGCAGGTTGAGAGCCTAATGGTGCATGGGGCCGAGATGGCCGGCGATCCACCCGGAGATGGGCTGCCAGAACTTGGGCCGGGCAGGAGTTGGGCCAAGTATGTGCCGCCCCTGATCGTAAAGTAGTTGCCCGACAAGGAAGTGCTCGGTTGAACCGAGCTGCTTGATCAGCGGATGGAGGAAGCCAGTCAAGCTGAGTGACCGGCGCCCGGAAAGGCGTGGTCAGCCGAGGTAATCGTTTGATCGGCAGGAAGGCCGACCACAGGAAGTGCCCCGGGCTCGGCTTTGCCGAGATGCCGCGTCGCCCGGTCTTCTTTAGACTTAGGCAGTAAAGTGCTTGGGTATGAAGCACAGCAAGGCCGAGGATGGAGCAGCTCGGCTGCCGAGCTCCAGCTGAGAAGGCAGGCAGTTGAGATTAGGTGATGTTCAGCAAGGTTTACGCTGACAGATGGGATAGCGGAGCCACGTGTTAGGAGATGACTGGGAGTGGATATGGGGCGCAGAGGATATATAAGCATATCTGCGCCCCCCATACGCAGCAGAGGAACACTTTGTAAGAAAACTCCTATACTCTAACACTCCTCTCTCTCTCTCTCTTTATCCTAAGGTGTGTGCTAACTTGATCGTCGGAGGGTTTCTCCGGTCACACACCGCCGGGTAGCTCACCGTTATTTGCTCGCAGGTGATCGGACATAAACGGAGCTTGGAAGAAAGGAGTACGGGCTCGCCGGAATATTTGCTCCCTGTACAATATATTTTTTGAAAAATATTTTTATAATTAGCCCTTTCTATTTTGGTATATGATAACTACTAACAAATGCTACAAGATGCCCTTGGAAGTGTAATTGTTAAAAATCTTCAATTGAAGTGGATATGTCATTCATCACAAAAGATGTGATTCCATGGACACCACATTCTTGGCCTTGTTGATAACATATTTGATGCTATATTTATTCCTTCCTTATCACAAAGTGGTGCTAAGAGATCATGAGCATCTTGCTTTTTTTTTTTAGTGGAAGATCAGATGCTCTTGGGATCTCTCTTGCAAAGGATGGCAACTATGAGAGAATGCGTACTCTCATCATAATGCACCACGAATACAAAAACCAAACAAACAGAGAATCGGACACATAAAACAAATAGATAGATGAAAGATAAAATTTTTGAAGCTGATAAAAAATAAATTTTTTTTGAGGAGTGGATTCCACCAACAAATCTCGTAAGACTTTGTCCATTTATATATTTTTTGTGCACTTAGCATTGTTGTATTTATTATGACACACAACAATAAAATGATTTAGTCAAGTTACATTAGGGGTGTAATTTATATTTCATTATTTTATATTTGATTAGCAAAAAAAAAAAAAATGAGAGAATTTTATTGATGAATAATAAATTATACCATACATCAATAAAGAGGATAGATACACAAACATCATAACAACGTAATATGATTCCAACTGAGTTGGTAACCATAAAACAAGTCCAATCATCAACAACATTGCATCAAGTTGATGAGCAATCAATCAAAAACAGAACAAAATCCACAAAATACATCAAAAGTAACAACACCAATACAACCCAGCCATCAGCAGCAGCATTATTGATACGCAAATAAGCCAAATCCTTGCAGCAGCATCACTAACAAGTAGACAGAGCACATCTGCCATCCACTAGCAGCAGCCACTAACAGCAGCCATCCAAATCCAAATCCATCAACAGCCTTAAAAAAAGAGCAACAAACCAAAGCAGAGCAAATGACAGCAGCAGCAACTCAAAATGCAAAATTAAAATGAGTTGGAAATTCCCAAAGATTAGATCTTCAAATATCTAATTCTAAAATTCAAAATTACATTCATTGAGAATAGCGTATTACATGTTCTTCATTTCTTAGGTATAAATGCCTAAAAGGATCAAAGGGACTTAAACCAAATTAAGGCCTCGTTTGGGAACAGGCTAATTTAGTAACTTTTTGACTATTTGGCTAAAATATGAGCTAAAAAAAACTAGTATGTTTGGGATGACTTTTTGACTTTTTACGAAAAGATGTGCAAAAAGTAGAGAGAAAAAAGAATTTTTAACTTTTTGGTATGAGTTGTTGGCTTTTTGGCTAATTTAGTAACTTTTTGACCAAAAATGAGAGTTCCCAAACGAGGCCTAAGTCTCCTGTTTTATTTAAGTGGGGTCAATGATATAAATATTTTTTGATCAATTCTGTTATGTCAATTGATTACTAAGTTACTAGATAGTGAATTTTTTTTTTTTTGGTTGATTACTAGACAACGGATTTTCTCTATCGATAAATTAATAAAGCTTATTATGCTTATGATTAAGTAATGATTGATGACAAATAAATTTCTCTACCGATAAATTGTTTAAGCTTAGCATAATTATTGAAGGAGAAATTTCGTTGATACTGAATAGTGAACTTGCTCTATTGATAACAAAGAAATTTATTTGTAGGTTGAATTCCTTCTAAACCACTACAAAAAACCACGCCCACATAAATTTTTAGTAGAGAAATTTCTTGACTACATTCAAAACAAGAAGTTTTTTGGAAATTTATACCAATAATATTCTCTTTCTCTCTCCAAAATGGCGTGCTGATGGTTTTCTTTGCAATATATATATATATATATATCTTGAAAATACACATGACATCAAAAATAAATTTGTCAAAACGAAAGTTTGAAGATTGTGAATATTTTGAGACTTCCAATTCATTACCTTGGCTAGAGATTTGTATTCAATTTCAAGTGTTTATTGGGTTTGTTTCAGTTGTTGTATGCTTGTGCCTCTATTTTAAACATTCTTTCATAATTGAAAGTCAATTTGATAGTAATTCTTCTTATGTTGTAATTTACCTCCTGCCGATTGACCAAAAATAAAATGAAGGGACGAAATTTACAAAAAAAACCCTAATGTATGACCTTAATAACAAACAAAATCTTAACCTTTTAATTTTTTAAAGAAATGTTAGGAATCATGAAATTTTTTTTATAAAAATGATCATAAAAGATTTGTGACCCTTAGATTACTGTGATTAGTGTGTGGTTGCTTTATTCTAAGTGTAATCCAAAGGTCACAAATCTTTCATGATCATTTTCATGAAAGGCTTTTCATGATCCCTAGCATTGCTGAAATTTTTAATTTAAATCCTAAACTTCTAAGCATGTCTTAATTTAACACTTGTCAGTGTATAATTGTTTGATAGAAGTAATTCTTTTCTTTCTCTTTTTTTTTTTTTTCTTTTTTTTCCAATTTGGAAAAAAGAAAATTTATTGATGTAAAATAGATTACAAAGGCTCATCAAGAGTACATCAATAAAAAAAGGGACAAATAATAATTGTATAAAAATTATTTTAAACGAAAATTGTTGAGTTAGGAAAATGAATAAATATTTGTCAAAAAAGTTTATATTCTTTTTAGTTATGAACTATTAATAGAAATAAGAAATTTCATTTTTTATTTTTATTTTGCTTCACAATCCAAACCAAGCCTTTTCGTTTCTTGGGTGTTTTTGTGTGCTTGTGGATAGAACAAATATTAAATGTAACAGTAACACCGATAAATAAAATATCGTATTTGAAAGTAAATGAATATTTTTTCTCTCTCTCTCTCTCACTAATCCAACTATATAGTCTCACTACATAATATTAAATTATTCATTAATTGTTGATACTGTCACACATGTAGAGAATAATTAAAATAAGACGATACAATCACTTATTGAATAAGCATTTTTTTGTTGATATTATCTAGTTATACAACTTGTACTTTTTTATTTGCATCAATAAAATTTTATTTACCAATATTATTATTATTATTATCAAATTTGACCTTTTAAGAAAGTGAGAAGAGAGGGGAGAGAGAAACAGCGTAACATTTATTCATCAAAAGAAATATCAATACAGTGTTGAACAAAAAGGGGCCTCCATAGTGGCTTCATGCCACATACAAAATACATACAAGAACCAAAATAAACAATTTTATTTGTCCTACGAGAAAATATTTATTAACATTTTTTTTTTTGTTAAATTTTTTTAAGCGAACACGATTTCACACAACTAAAAGAACAACAAAATCCCATGAAGAAGCAAACTTAGTTATTATGAACTTCATAACACACTCTTTAACATTAACAATAACAAAAGCCCCCCTTTCTCATCATGCTTTGGCCTTAATATTAATACCTGCAATGACCATACTACCCTTCCACCAGTCACTATCAGTCTCAAACATTCCAAATTCAACATTTCCTTCTGCCTTGGTTGGCACTACGAAATCTCCCCCTGGGACCTCATGCCACTCATCATGTTTCACCCTGTAGGACTCCAATACACGGGTTTCATGCCCCGTTTCTTCTCCATTAACTCGAACCTTGAACTTGATCGGAGCTGAATGCCAGCCAAATGCATCGGCTCGGAACTTAATGACATAGTATATTGTGTAGGCTTGATTTGCCACAAAGGAATTATTCAAATCAATTTTCCCGGTGACCTCAAGCCAGTTTACTTGTAACAGCACTGCGACTTCCTCAGCTTGGATTTTCCTGAATACACCAAGAAAAAAAGAAGATTATTATTACTTTTTTGCTACAACATAAGGGTTGGCATTGGGTTGGAGTGGCCCAACTCGTAAAATCTTTACCCAAGCTTGCTCGTGGGCTAAGCCTATCATGCTTTTTTCTAGTGTGGTCCGGGATCAAAAACCATAGATTCAAGCCTTGTCCAATGGGGTTTATTTATTTATTTATTTATTTATTTTTTAAATATATTTTTTACTTTTTTCATATATTTTTGTTCCTGGGCTAGGCTGACGATCACCTCTCACAAGCAAATGGCCAGACAGAGCTTCAAGATCTAGCCCCATGTCTAGCTACAAGTCTTATTCAGACTAGCCCAGCTTGTCCGGTATATGAGCCTGAGCAAGGTTGCGAGACTTTGAGCTAAATGATGATCCTTGGGTGCAAATCTATGCAAATAAATGGCTATGACAAACGTACACTATATGATACATGTAATAATCTAAAAAGAAATTATGATCAAACATGTTTATCACCTTTCCTCTTCCTTGATTTTGTTCCATTGCCAGTAACGTGAGTCGTTCCCCCACACGATGTTTAATCCTCTGGCAGGGACGTTAAACGGGTCTTTTTTGATCAAAGGTGAATCCTATCAAATATGGATGAATAAATGAGTGAATTGTTTTCTTTTTCTTTAAAGAAAAAGAATTAATAACATGAACTTGCATTTAATTGTGATGTGTTATGCATGGAGATATAAAATGGTTTCATCTTGTTTTTCAGTCAACGTTTTCAAAAAAATTCCCAGTAGACTAATGATGCTCCGCTTCTTTTGGTGAAAAAATATTTTGATATTTTGATATATTTTTTTTTTTTGAGGTTTGGTATGATGGTAAATGAAAGTTAACAAAAAAATTATTTTTATTGATCAACGAAAAACAAACTTATTTGGATGAAAAATATTTTTCTACTTTTGAAAGATTGAAAATATTTTCCGAACTAAAAACATTACCAATAATTGTCACCACCTACCACCACCTCCACGACCTTCCCACCATCACTAGCATATAAGTTTTAAAGTTGTAACTAAACATATAAAAATGTTTTTTGCGAAAAACAATTTCTGGAAGAAGTTCTGTAGAAAATATTTTGTTAAAAAATATTTTTGTTGAAACAAACGAAAGGTTATTTAATTTTGATGCACAAAGTTAGGCTCATTTTGCAATATGATGCATAAAGTAATACATTCATAAATTTACATCGAACTGTAAAAAACAATAAATAAGTAAAGGATTAGAGGACAAAATTTTACTTACAACAGCCCTCCAATGAGGATTTGAGTAACCACTTCCATGATCCATTGTTTGGCTCAGAAGAAAATTCAACTATGGCCTCAAAAATATATGAACTAACTTGAAGAATTTATTAACAATGATGATGGATTTATACACGAACGTTTGGGAAAGTGGCAAGAAACCTCATAGATTCGTGTAAATCACTGCTTTCGTCTTTGTTGTTATCTTCTTTGTTACTTCTTTCTTTGTGTTGTTCGAAGAAGAAGAAGAAGCATTTCTGTATGGAACAATACACTTTGCTGTTCCTTACTTTATTAAAGATAGATATGTATGAACAAAATTACACGTCATCTTTTTGAGCGAACCGTTACTTTTGGTTTGTTTAGTAAAAAATATTTGCTACCAGTTTTTTTTTGAAAATATTTTCATAGAAAACATTTTCCTATTTTGATTGTGTCCGTAAAACTAATGTACTAATGGCGGTGGGGTGTGGTGGATGTGGTGATTGTTAAAACCTACCACTATCACCTACTACCACCTACTATACCTATTACACACCTACCACTACCACCTACTCCACTTACTACACACCTACCTACTCTACTCTTCTATATATAGGAATCATTGTAAACATATTGAACACAACTCAATAATACAATCAATTATAATACATACAATTTATTCTCTCTCTATCAATATATTTTACATGGTATCAGAGCAAGGTTAAGAATCTAGTAATTTTGCTTCACCGGCGGGCGGCAATCTCGCCTTGGCCGCCCGCCGGACCTCAACCTATTCCATGGCAGTGGCATGCAACCCAACAGTGCTGAGCTCTTGCGTGGGTGCAATCACATCAAACACACCTCCATCAAAGCTGTGCTGCTCTAAGATCAAGGAGCAAAAGCCTTGCCTTTGCACCACCACTGTATGCTCAACAACAAGACCCACTTCACCTCCAGACACCTCAAGTCCCACAAGAATAGGTTGCAGCTCCGACGCCTATTCGTCCTTCCAGCCACCGCACTCTCTCCGACGACAGTGATGGTAGTTGTTGCCGGAGTTTAGATCCAGAAAACACTTCAAAGATCATGGGTTACATCTTCATTCAAGAACCTGGTGAGAAGGAGATGATTCGCTTAGCCTGTGGACCTGAGACCCTCTTGTTATCCCTCATCAGCCAAGCCAAAACTCGGTTGGGACTTTCGTCGAACACTTCGTCTACACCCTCAACACCCTCCTCTCTTTCTCCCTTCAATCCCATGTCTAACCCCAACAACAACAACAGACCCAATCCATTTCTCCAATCCTCGCCAAGAATCATCATTCCCAACAATGGGTTTCACATGAACCCTTCATCTTCTCCTTCTTCTCCTTGGTCTGTTTCTGGGTTTTCAGAAAAGATGGCGACCTCACTGCGAGCTCCGATGGCTACTTCAGTTCCTTCTTCGTCTTCATCACAGTCCTTGAAACGTCGTTCAATTCAGACCCTATGTGCCATAAATAGCAGAAACGGAGCTAAAATTCTGATGCCTCCAGTGAACCCTAAGGACTCATTTCTCACGAAGCTCGCCTCCGTCGCCGCAACGTCGCCGGAGAAGCTCCTGAACCGAGCTTCCAACTCTGATAATCTTCCTTACTTGGACCTCTTTGAATCTCCCACGCTCATGGCTACTCCTGCACAAGTGGAAAGATCTGTTTCGTACAATGAGCACAGGCCGAGGAGACCTCCACCAGACATAGCGATCCATCATGGGTGGCATACCATACATCCCACCATTTCCCATCATCGATCCACTAGAATATGGTGTTGGACCAGATAGATGCAGAGGTCTATATGGGCTGCCTCCCGAAAGGTGGCTACCATAGTTGTAATGATATGCAGAACCCCCAGAAAATGGAACATCATAAGGAGGCATAGATGATCCATTGAAAAGAGAAGCCACTTCCATCGCCACAAGACTTGCCATCTTCCCTACAGCTACACCCTCAGACTCCATTGTCTTCCTCGCAGACGTAGCCTTCACAGGCATCACTCCAACAATCACCTTCTCAGCTTGCTCAAGATGCTATCTCAATGGAAACAAACTCAGGGACAAAGTTTTCACTTTTTGAATAAAGCCACAGCATTATACAAAATCAATTTTTTTATTCATTTTATCATCATCATCATCATCGTGTACCCCACTCTCTCTCTCACATTTTTTCACTTTCTAACCCACCAGCGCACATGCTTTCCCCATTAATATATTATTATTATTATTATTATTAAAAAAAAAAAAATATCGAACACCATTGCCGATTTTAACAAAACCGTGGGCCAAGAAATCACGTGAACCCCTTTCCTTATTTCCCCCATCTTTCATTTTGATTTCAAATATATTCTTATTATTTCTTTCTTTATTTTTCTTTCACATTATTTTTAATTTTTTTCAAATTCCATTCATACCATATAGCTTTGCACACCAAACCTTGTTTTATTCATCTCAGAAATCTACTTCCATCGCGTTCTCACCAAAGAGTTACAAAAAAAAAAAAAAACTGTCATTTCTTCTTGCCGAGATCAAACCCGATCACAAACAAAAACTCTACTTTGCCGCCGGTCTCTTCTTCTTGCCTCCGTCCTGGGCGGCCCTTGACGGTGCTGCCTCCGTGCTTCCTAATCCACCGAGCACGTTCACTCCCCCCTGCTCCTCCACTGCAGCATATGGCGGACCTCCAAATCGGAACATAACGGTGGCCTTCCGCTTCAGCTCCTTGTTTTTCGTCTTTAACACACTTATCTTTGCTCGCGCATCCTTATACATGCGCTGGAGCAGAGCCAGTTGGGCGTTTAACTGCTGCACCTCATTTGTCCTACTCTGAAGCCGGTGCGACAAGTTTGTGACCGCAATCATGGTCTCCACGCATGACTTCAATGTATACTGATTGGCCTCAATATCCGATTGCACTACCATTCTTTGCTCCACAGACCGCATAGGAAAGTTCAACGGAGCAAACCCAGGGGCGCTTGGTTGAGGTTCAAGGGAAACTGCCCCGGTTATCTCTCTTGTGGACTCGTTGAGGTCGGGAAAAAGAGTGAGCAGACTATGGGAAGAAGAGACCATGTTCTGGGTAGCTGGACGGGAAGAAGAGGTCATGTTATGGGTTGCTGAGTGTTTCAGATGTTACAGAGTATCTCTCTCAGAAAACGAAGAGTTTTTCAGAGGTTTTTAGTAGGTTTTTGTCGCAGCCTCAGCCTCAGCCTCAGCCTCCGTCTTGGTTAAATAGCCAAGGCAGACACGCGCATCGTGCACCGCTCGGCGCTAGGCGACAACATGGGCGCGCAAGCCAAGGTAGTTACGCGCATCGCCATAATGTCCGGCACACCTTTTTATGGATTGGGCACGTCTTTTGATGGCACGCCTTTTGAAAGATTGGGCACACCTTTTGAGGGTGCGACTTTTCAACGGTCTGGCATAACCACATAAAACTGTCCCGACATTGATTCTGGTTAGCTTTTACAACGGTCCGGCATGACCCCATAAACTGTCCCGACATTGATTCCGGTTAGTTTTACAACGGTCCGACATGACCCCATAAACTGTCCCAACATTGATTCCGGTTAGCTTTTCCAACGGTCCGACATGACCCCATCAACTGTCCCGACATTGATTCCGGTTAGCTTCTACAACGGTCCGGCATGACCCCATAAACTGTCCCGACATTGATTCCGGTTAGCTCCTACAACGGTCTGACACAACCATACAGTGTCTTCACCAACGGTCTGACACGACCATACAGTGTCTCCTATCCTCTTTTATTTTATGTATTAGTCTATTTTCTTATTTTGTTACTCTTTCCAAACTCAAGTTGATTTGTGTCTCTCCTCCTTGAGTTTGCGGGGGGCTGTTAAAACCTACCACTACCACCTACTCCACCTACTACACACCTACCACTACCACCTACTACCACCTACTATACACCTACCTACTCTACTCTTCTATATATAGGAATCATTGTAAACATATTGAACACAACTCAATAATACAATCAATTATAATACATACAATTTATTCTCTCTCTATCAATTTATTTTACAGTGATGATGGTGATTGGGGTGGTGTTAGTGGTGGTGGCAGCAGCAGTAGAGGTGGCGGTGACAATAGTAGTGATGGCAGTGATGGTGGGTCGGTGGTATGGTGTATTAATAGGACTTTAATCTAAACAAATATTTTATACCTTTAAATGTAAAAAATATTTTTTGTTCAAATAAATTTATTTTTCGTTGTACCAAACACTAGAAAGTAAAAGACAATTTCACAACAATTTTCATGCTTTACTTGGAAATGAATAAAAGAATTTCCTCGGTTTCATGCATAGAAAATGATATGCAAACTCACTTTCTAGATCCAATAACATATAAATGAGATAATTGATTAATAATTAAAAAGAATATGAAGAAAAAGTTACATTAGCTTTTTTGCTTCTTACATATATGTAACTTGCTATTGATATGTCTTTAATAAAGATGAAAATGACACACACTGACACGCCTCTGGTGATTTCTCAATACATGTGATTCTCAACACATGGCCAGGTAGATCTCCCCATCAGTGCATATAGCTTGTTCTAAAGGACCGTCCTAATGTAAATGAACTTTGCTCAACTAATGTGAGAACTCCAAAATAACTACTAAAAAAAACAGAAAAGAAAAAAACCAAAAAATAAATAAATAAAAAGAAATCAGCATAATTTGTGCACCTCATCTACATTAATGGTTTATTTATTTGTTTTACAAATGCAAGTCACACAGGTGTACTTTTAGCAATGAAAAAAATTAGTGAGAGAACATAGTTATATGGACAAAGTTTTTCTCAAATCCAGAATGCAGGAATTCCTACTACCCAACGTATATGGCAACCAATAATTGGACACCTTTTATATAATTCAAAATCTACTAATTCATATTTAATTGGATAACAACTTTACCAAAATTCTAAGAGAGGAATCTTGAATATTTGAAGAAACTTTTGTATCTTTTACAATTAAATCTCTATCTAAAAACATACTTCTTCAACTTTCCAAACCAACTCCATTGTAAATTACCTCTCTAAAACAAATCTGATCCATTGTATTTGGTTCTATAACATGCAAATATTGTTGGTACACTTCACTGGTTATGCATGAGAAAAGCGATGAACATAATATGTTAGGATTTGTTAGAGAACAAGTATGATTGAGTTCTTTTGAAAATTTGAAGAAATATATATATATATATATATATATATATATTTTGATCGGAAAACAAAAAAATTCTATTAAACTTGAAAACTTACAACAATGCTTGGGGGATAATTGCATCATTGTCAATACATTACATCCCAACTATGTTGGCACCCAATTCAAGACCAATCACGTGCAACCCCAAAGCCCACCCACAAGAGTTAAAGAGATTCCAACTCAATATTACAAACAGCAATGCTAGGTATCATGAAAAATCTTTCATGAAAATGGTCATGAAAGATTTGTAACCTTTGAATTACACTTACAATAAAACACCACATAATAATCAAGGTAATCTAAGGGTCACAAATTTTTCATGACCCTTTTCATGACAAAACTTTCATGATCTCTAACATTTCTCTATTACAGCACCAAATACAATAAATCAACTATTGACCGCCTCTTAGACAAACTCTGATCTGTTTAATATTGAACAGGAAATCATGAATAGAGTAATGGAGTTCCTTAGTCGAAGCTTTCAATCAAATAACCATTCTGGTTATGGTGAGATCCCCTAACTCACTCAAATCTGGTTGAACTCCTTTGTATACACACTCGTTCCTATGTTTCCAAATAGACCAAATAGCTGCTAGAGGGATGGCATTCCAAGTCCTCCTTTCAGAGGTCTTCAATTGATTACCAGCCCACCACTGAATCAAACCTTCAATTGATCCAGGCACAATCCATTGTGTTTCCTACCAGTGCATCATATCAGTCCATGCTTTCCATACCAAGGGGCAGAAAAGGAGCATACGGTTAATTGTCTGTGGCTCAAATTTACAAAAGATACACAGAGTAGAGGCATTCCCATTTAAAACACCAATTCTTTGCAAAAAAAAAAGCAGATGTCTTCACTTTGTTTTTCCATGCTAACCACCCCAAAAAATTAGATTTTAGGGAGGAAGAGTGTTACTCCACACCAATCTACCAATTCTGTTACGAGGGTCATAAGCAGAATCACAAAACTAGTACAGACTTGAGATATTGAATTGACCTCAAAAGGATGTGCCCATCTACTTTTAGATACAAATTTTTTAATTGTAAAGATACACTGTTTAGCAAAAAATATGTAGATTCCTTTCCAAAAATTTAACATTGACTGCATAATTTTCACTAAAGTTCGTGCCCAACTGAACATTACTTAATGGAGTTTGAATTATGTAAAAAATGATCAATCATATAAGCTGCCTCATTTGTTAGGTTGGAGTTCCTACATAATTATATTTAGCATGGAAAATCCCATTTTCTCATTAAATTTTTTTAATGGCCACGTGTGATGAAAAATGTCAAGTAATCCTTCAATTGTTTTTGTGTTAGTAATTTCATTCAAAAAAATTGAATTTGTAACTTTCTATATTGAACTTAGTTTGTTTTGACCAATTTGTTATAAAATTACGATCTTAGATAATTAAGTTAAGTTTTGACTCATGGCCCTATGCCAATATGGTATGCTCTTCAATTCTCATAGTGGTAGACTGGCAGTTGTGAGTTCGAACCTCATGCAGGGTATTGAGAGTGATCTCCTTTCCCCTTAGATGTAGGCTATGTTGGAAATTGGACTGGGTATTGGACCCGGGTTGGACGCCCATGTGGCATGATCTATGACCAATATCAGATCATCTAAATAATTTGATTTTTGAATTTAAATTATTATATATTCTTAGTTTTGGATAGCCCACTATCTTATATTTATATCTATCATATTTTATCAACAGATATGGATAGATGGTTAGATAGCCTTTATATTAGATACGTTATATATGAGATGTGGGATGATTAGAATATTGATATTTTTCCTATACTCTTTCTCTAACTCTCTCCCATTTGTAAAATAATCAAGCCTTTGCACTGTGACTGGTGTGAGTGATACTGATATTGTGACATCACTCCATTGCTGGGTGTTCGTAGTTTGTGGTTTGTGAAGCACGTGATTTACCCACAAGGTTCATCGTTTCGGATTCCATCATCTAAGGTATGACTTGAATTTTTTTACTCGCTGCGTTATACATGATTTGCATTGGTATCAGAACATTAAATGAATATTTTCGTACTTATTTTTATGCATTGAAATATGTGTATAATTATATATATATATACATGATATATGCATGAAAATTAATAATTTTTTTGAACTATCTCCAGTCAACCTGAAATTTATATATGTTGTCGTATATTTCATGTAGAACATATCTGCAAAGTTTCATGAAAATCCAGCTGTTAGATTTCAAGAAAAATGGAGACCTATTTTATATTTCCAAAGCTTTACATGCATGATGGTTTTACATACTTTAATTTCAGTCTACAAATCTTACATATTTAGAATCCTTGTTTCGAGACCTTCGAAACCATACATTATTTGTTAGATTTAGACTTACGGTTGATGAGATACATCAAACCTTAATTTGGGTTCGTTTTGAATTTTTGATGGTTTTTGAATTTTTGATGGCTTTAGGAAAAAGATGAAGTGCAGAGTTTCTGCACCTCCACTCTCATTAGAGAGAGAATGTAATACACCTCATTATTTATCTTTACTAAATGTCATTTTTTAGACCATAAATATTTTTATTTTGGAAAATGGAGTCTGGCAGTACCAAAATTAGACTAGAAAACACACTGGAAGGTGGCGCGTGAGCCGCACGCGCCATCTAATGACGTCAGCGCCGCTACGTGCGCGCCACGTGTCAGCCATAGCCCGCACGTACGTGTCGTCCGCACAGTCATGCGTGAGCCTCACGTCAAGCCGAGCTGCACAGTTTTCTGCGTCGACTTGGCTGGTTTGGCTGCTGGATATTAAGGCATTGTTTGTTTTTCCCTTAAATCTTGAATCGTGTTAAATGGTCATAAATAATTCGTCATAGCTTTGTTTTGAGCGTGGTTGGTATTGTTGGATTTAAAATTAAATTGTTTATCTACTATAAAACTTTTAAAATTTTATGAAAATAAAAAAATATTTTTCCTGAGATAATAATTTATTATTTTTGCTTTAAAATACTTCTGGTGTTGCATGACTAAGTTTCTGGGGCTGAAATTTTTATTGTAGACTACTGTAATGGTTTACTATTTACTGGTATGATTGTTGCAGTTTACCAGATTCTGAAATATTTATTTCTGATTTTATGTGTGTTTATTAATTATTTAAAATTTCAAGAAATTTCAGAATGATGTACTTTCCGTTATGGCATAATCTGAATATTAAACACAACATATTGTTATTTTTTTTCTTCTTAGAGTTTGTAATATGTTGTGATTAGAGAAGTATAATTAGTTTTTTATTTTATTATATATATATATATTTAAATTATATTATTAAATGAATATAGCATGAGTTAATTATAAATTTACATTAAGATGCTATTGTATGAAATTTATCGTACTTTGTACATGCCATAAGTAGTGGGAGGTTATTTTATTTTATTTTTTTTGCACATGGAATTAAATTAAAATTTTGATAATTGTCACTAGAGGCGCAAGACATGATTACGAGCATAACAAATTTTCAATCTTGAGATAGTGTAATATTATCATTATTTAATTTGGATTCTTTCGCTGTAAAATAATTTTGTATTGCTAACGTTAATATCTCTTGCGCATTTGTTCTTCTTTTACTCTATATGTAGAAATGACAGCTAAGATAGTGATGGCAGACTTAACTAAGGGAAAGAAATTGGATGGCGATAACTATGACATATGGCGCTGTAAGATCTAATGCCTTCTTAATGAGCAAGAAGTGTTGACCACACTTGAACAAGTGATGGTTGAGCCTGAGTAGGGTAACACAGCTCAACATCGTTGTGATCTTGAAGTCTTTCAGACTTGGCGTAACAAAGATCGGTGTGCGCGCTTTACCATGTTGAGCAGTATGCACAACGACTTGATTAGTGAGTTTGAGCACTACCTGACTACATTCGAGATGTGGGAAGCTCTCAAGCAAAAGTTTGGTATCACCTCTTTGGCAAAGCTACGTGGGCTGACTATGAAGTTTGACTCTTATCAGAAAAAAGGCAAATCACTCGATGAAGCAGCATTTGAGGGTCATGTCAGCCATGATACGTGAGCTTGCGGTTGTTGGGCACAATTTGACTTAAGAGCAACAAGTACAAGTTGTGATTTGCTCTCTGCCAAATTCTTAGGAGCAGATGGAGCAGAGCATGATGCATAACGAGAGTGTGAAAACATTCGAAGACATATCGCGTCATTTGGAGCTAGAGGCTGAGCGCCTTAAGGCGGCTAAGTCTGATGGTTTTGCTATGGTGGTTGAGTCAAGCTCACGTAGGACTTCTCAGTTCAAGCGTGGAAAAGCAAAATGTGCTCCTAAGAAGTAAGCAGCAGCTGCGCTAAAGCTCAATGGCACTAGAAATTTCAAGTGTCGGGACAAGAAATGTGGCAAGAAGGTAAAGGCTAAATTGACATGCTTTAACTGTAACAAAGAAGAACACATCACTCGAGATTGCCCTGAGTAGAAGAAGATACTTTTTTACTTAATTTCTCGCATTTAATGCTTTGTTTTTAGTCAAGCATTAATTGCTCATTCTCCTTATTTTTGGGTTGTAGAATCAGGAGCAACAAACCACATCGCGAGGAATAGAATAGGGTTTGTTGAGTATTGCCGAGTACCTGTTGGGAGTAGAAAAGTTTACATGGGGAACGAGTCCAGTGTGGAGGTGCTTGGTATTGGCACATACAAGCTGGAAATGCGACGAGGGCGCACCTTGTATCTTCATGATGTTCTTTATGCTCCGAATATTCGGCGAAACTTAGTTTCAGTTATTAGTATGATGAGCCTTGGTTTTAGCTTTTGTTTTGAGAATAATGGTGTTAGCATTTATTTGGGAACAATTTTTTATGGTTTTGATTATCTTTTAGATGGTTTCTTAGTTTTGGATGTGGATGATTCTAGTTTTAATAAAAATGCCAATGGCTCTGTTTCTTATATTGCATCTATTTGTGATAATGATTCTATGAGATGGCATGCTAGATTAGGCCACATAGGGCAAGACAGGATGACTAGATTGGCTAGAAAAAGCCTTTTAGGCCCACTCGTTAGAGTCACTTTGCCTACTTGTGAGTACTGTCTTGTTAGAAAGGCAACAAGGAAACCATTTAGAAAAGCCAAAAAGGCATCTATCCCATTACAACTTATTCATTCTAATGTATGTGGACCAATGAATGTGAGGGCAAGGTATGGAGCCCTTTATTTCATCACATTTATGGATGATTGCACGCGTTTTGGCCATGTTTATTTGATTTCTCACAAGTCAGAAGCATTGGATTGCTTTAGACGGTATGTTAATGAGGTTGAGAATCAATTAGACAAGAGCATTAAGGCTCTAAGGACTGACCGGGGATACGAGTATCTATCTGAGCAATTTAAAGTGCTCTGTGAGGAAAAATAAGTTATCAGGCAATTGACAATTCTTGGGATTCCGTAGCAAAATGGTGTAGCAGAGAGAAAGAATCGCACATTGCTTGACATGGTTAGATCTATGATGGCGCAAGCTAATCTTCCTATTTCGTATTGGGGAGATGCTTTGTTAACTGTTGCTTACATTCTTAACCGTGTGCCCTCCAAATCAGTTCCTTCCACTCTATATGAGATGTGGACTGGCAAAAAGCTTGATATGGGTAATTTGCGATCTTGGGGTTCGGCAGCTTACATACACAACGCTTCTCATAAGTTTGGAAAGTTGGGCGCTAGAGGAAAGAAGTGTATCTTCATTCGCTGTAGTGAGCATTCTAAGGGCTATGTATTTATTGGGGAGCATCCGGATGGAACTGTGATTGAAATTGGCTCACGAGATGTGGATTACCTAGAGGAGGATTCCCTAGCAGAGGTGAGGTAACTAGAGATGTAGAGCTCTATGAGATGGAGGATCTACTTGAAGGAACACCTAGTAGCCTAATAGAGAATGAGGAAATAATCCCTCAAGCTCATAGGGATAATGTGAGCGATTTACCTGCCCATGGATTAGATCCAATGGATGAGGATTCTTAGGATTCTCAACTGCGTAGAAGCAAACGTGGAGCTATACTATGACGTCATTTTGAGATTGAAAAGGAAGCATTCATGATTGCTCCTAGTGATGAGATGGAGCTTAAGAATCTCAAAGAGGCTCTCCATCTCCTGCTAGTAAAGATTGAAGTGCTACAATGGATGAAGAAATAAAGTCTATGAAGAAAAATCATGTCTGGGACATGGTTGATTTGTCGCCAAGGTGCAAGACTATTGGGAACAAATAGGTTCTCAAAATCAAGTGCAAGGCGGATGGTTCCATAAAAAGGTATAAGGCTCGCCTAGTGGCGAAAGGTTACACCCAACGAGAGGATGTGGACTATGAGGAAACTTTTTCACCAGTTGTGAGGTTTGCCTCTATTCGCCTAATTCTGGCCATAGTAGCTCAGTTGGACTTAGAGCTATATCAGATGGACGTTAAGACTGCATTTCTCAATAGAGAATTGGATGAAGAGATCTATATGGATCAATCAGAAGGCTTTGTGGTAGTAGGTCAGGAGCTTAAAGTTTGCAAGCTTTAGTGATCTATTTATGGCTTAAAGCAATCATCCAGACAATGGAATTTGAGATTTCATCAAGCCATTGTTTCTAATGGGTTTACGATGATCGATGAAGATCACTGTGTGTACATTAAGCGGTCTAAGGACATTTTTATGATATTGTCATTATATGTGGATGACATATTATTGGCTGGAAATGACAAGGAGATGATTGTCGCCACTAAAAGGTGGTTGTTCTCTACATTTGAGATAAAAGACATGGGTGAAACGAGCTATGTGCTCGGTGTTAAGATACTTAGGGATCGCTCTAGGAGACTTCTTGGTTTGTCTTAAGAGACTTACATTAAGACTATCCTAAAGCGATTCTAGATGTAGAGCTGCAAATCCATTCACACTCCTGTTGCGAGAGATGTGAGCCTAAGCCTTGATATGAGTCCTAAGACTCCAGAAGAGAATGAAAAGATGGCCTGTGTTCCCTACGCAAATGTTGTTGGAAGCTTGATGTATGCTATGATGTGTACATGCCCTAACATTTGTTATGCAGTCGGATTGGTGAGTCGTTACCAATCCAACCCAGGATCAGCTCATTGGAAAGCAGTTAAGAGGATATTTCAATATCTTAGAGGGATTGCAGATTACACACTTTGTTACCAAAGTTTAGATCTACGTCTAGTTGGCTATTGTGATGTTAATTGGGGAGGAGACTTAGATGAGTGTAAGTCCACTTCAGGATATGCTTTCATGCTTAGCAATGGTGCTATTTCTTGGAGCCGTAAGAAGTAATCCTGTATCGCCTTATTGACTATGGAGGCTGAGTTTGTGGTTTGTTCATCAGCCGTTCAGGAAGCCGTTTGGTTGAGGAGATTCCTTCAGTATTTGGATATTGTCACACACACTTCAGACTTTATGGCTATCCATTGTGACAGCATGGTTGCACTCGCTTACGTTAAGGATCCTAAGTATCACGGGAGAACCAAACACATTGATGTAAGGTTCAATTTTATTAGAGACATTGTGGCGCAGAAAGAAGTGATCCTGGAGCACATCCCTACGAGTTGGATGGTTGCGAACCCTTTGACTAAGCCCATTGCTGGAGATGTTTATCTTACTCATGTTAGGGCTTTAGGACTACGTAGGTGGTGATATATATATGTGTATTTAGTTGAACTCATATTTTTTTTGGGAATATTTATGCCATCAGTATTCATATTTGTTTCTATTACACATTTATGTTTACTACTTTTTGCAATGGTTTGTGAATTAGCATACACAAAATAAATAAATTGATGTTAGCAGGCAAGATTGGCTCACTCACACGAGCAATCGCCCTTAGCGCTAGGTAACGAGCAAGGATGAGACTAGTGGCTTATTGTATCTGAAGCCAAGAGAGAGGCTAAAATTTTCCACTAGCTATGTCGCCTTGGTTGAAGCCAAGATGAGGTCTTGCTAGAGAGTAACCATGTATATAAGAGTACCCACTTTTCCATGATGTGCCTATTATGGATAGCCAGATACGAAATCTCATTTGATGCCTGTGAAGCAAGCAAATAGAGAACTCGAGTTAGACGCTAGAAAGTGACTTATGTGCTTAAGAGCGACTAGACTAAGATCTGTATGGTGTGTGAGTTTAACATCACTCTTTGGAAGAGTTACTCCACTATAATATGCATTCGTACTGCATGTGCTTATCGACCCGTTAGCAAGGTGAGAGAATGGATCCCTGTTTCCTCACCGTGTGAGTCCTAAAAGTCACTTTTCCAATGACTTCACTTTGTGCCCTTTGACTATGTCATAAGATGAGGAGTTAATGTTGTGAGAACCCGAATATACAAATCAAATAAACAATTAAATAATAATTATTTTACAATCTCAAATATTTTGCTTATGAATCTTTAAGTGCAAACTAAGTATTATTTGAGGATCTTTTAATTAATTTTAAAAGTTAAAATAAATTTATGGTGAAAGTCTTTAATTTAGAGGTAAGATTTATTATTTAAAAACAAAATTAAATAAATAGAGAAGAGGGTGTGACTTGAACTCTAGACCATAATTTGATAAATAATGGTCTTACCATTTGAGTTGCTTACAACATATTGAAACATTTTGTATATTATTTATTTATTTGACCTATACATGCTCTAGGTGTACCCAACCACTAGTATTAAATAAAATATACACAAAACCCTACCTTCTTATTTGTTCTTCATAGCAGCCGTGAGGGAGGGAGGGGGAGAGAGAGAGAGAGAGAGAGAGAGAGAAACTTTTGGCAACATTGGTGGTCAACAACTCTAAGGTATTGTCCTATTTTATTATATCTATATATTTTGATGGTTTATATGTGTAATTTGCTTGTTGTTGGGAAGGAATATGAGAAACGGGTGTGTTGTTTGGGTGCTAAGTTAGTGATTGGTAATGAGAAATAACGGGTGTAATTCTTAATACAAAAAATTCTATATAGAACCACAAATTTTAAAAATCAAGAAATCATATCAAAGGAATGAATTTTGAACTGAATTTTTTACAGTAGATTAATTACATATTGAATTGCATATTTGAATTTTCTCATAATTTTTGGGAGTCAAAATCTATGTTAATTGCTGCGTTCAAATCTGTCCAGAAAATTGGTTTAAAACAATAAATTTGAAAGTGTCGTTCTCTTTGGGTATAAATTAGAAAATTATCAAATCAACGTCATTAGAACTGGTTACGAGTCTAGTTTCTTAAATTTTTTGCCTTGCATTGATTGCTCGTGTATACTAAGAGAACCATTAATTTTTGTAAAGTGCTGCAGAAAACAATCTGTTTGGGAGTGATTAATTGTAAATAATTATTTTGATAAGCAAATCAAGTAAAACCAATTGGATTTGAAACTTAGGATATATTAGTTGATATCTGGAGGGTTTTGGAATTTTTCGAACAGCATGGAGTGGGTTTTTAATTTTCAAAGTTAGCGAATAGATTGAGAAAACTTGTTTAAAACTCTGTTTTATCTTAAAGTTACTTTTAGTTAAGTTTCGATTGGAACCCATGTCTTGGGTAATTTTAGACCTTGAAGAACATGAACTTAGATATTATTTAAGAGTAACGGTGAGTGGGGTTGAGCTGTGTTAGTGCGCTTTAGTGTGGGATATTTAGTTTATTATTATCTTTAGTATTTTTAAATTAGTAGTGACGTATAGTCTTCATACTTGGTTTAGGGCACTAGTTGGACTTTCATACTCTATTCGAGGATTATATTATTTTGTTTTTGGGTGAGTAGTTTTATGCTACATATTTTTATAAATGTTCCCCTACCCTGAACTGTTGAAAAATTTAATTATTGTTTCAGGATTAAACTGTTTTGATAAATTATTATATTATCAATGGAATTAACTGAAATATGTGTGAACTTGGCATACTGTAAACTATTTGTTTTGGTCTCGTGTTTATAATGGTGAACTACCATGTTTTGTGAAATCGATGTGTATTGATTATTGGGACAATCTATATATTTTAGTCTAGGGAAATTATTCCACTGTGTGTGGTGACTCTGGCCACTAGGGAACAGATCCGGGTTGAGCCATGATGACTCTAGTGCTCAATGATTGTAAGGAAAATACCTAGGTTAAGTTAGGTGACCTTCAATCGGATCATCTTAAGAGAAAAGGCCCAGGTTGCCACCCTGAGGATGACTTTTAGTTCGGTATTCGATCCAATAGGGCTTATAGCCTTGAGAACTGCGTGACAAGTTACTTGTTATTTCTTGGTACCCAGAAAAATTATTGGTGTTCATGTTGTAATCTGTTTTAAGTGGAAAATGTCATTTATCATGTTTTTTAAAGACATGAGTATTTTAACTGTTGAACTGCAGAATCTTCTTTTTGAAACAGATTGTCTTTACCAAACTGTATGCCAATCTGGTTTCTATGATATATATCTTATTTTAGAATTAAACGCTGTTTTCAAAACTGTATTTATTATCCATGTTGCTACTCACTGAGCTATCAGCTAACTAAGTTGTTTATCACTTCCAGGTGTTAGAAGGATTTAGAGTGAACTCATGGCATAATGGGAACTCAATTGCATGGACCTCTAGGACATTCATTTATTTTGTTTTAGATTATTATGTCAAGTTTGTGCATATTTTTATTTTTATTGGGGTTCATTTAGGATTATTTTGATATGTGGGCTGTTTATATCCGTTAAGTTGGATGGTATTGATTACGGTTGGTTATTGTTTCTACTTGTGGCATGTCATTGGATTAAGTTTGGTTATTTGTTACTGGACTATTGTATAGTTGTTCAATGTGATCATGGATTCGTGTTTAGGCTTACGTGTGCCTTAGGCTAAGTCCCTGTGGGCCACGGCGGGTCAGGCCCGGGTTTGAGGGGTGACAGATGTTCAGCTACTTTGGTATGTTGCCTACGGTTATGTTTGATTCGGCTTTAAGGGACATTACTGGAAAAGCAGTCAATTCCGAATTAAATGATATGAGGGTGAAGGGAAGATCATCTAGTTCTACACTTCTGCTCCATATTCATTGTCGACAACACACATCGCTCTCTATGCAATGCTGATTGGGTGTGAATATAATGCGGAACCTAGGAGGGTCAAACATGCTCTTTGAGGGATTAGAGATGTTTTGGACCAATGTAGCTAGATGGATTCGGGTACGTGAGACACTATTTCTATTCTTCTTGGGTTGATGTCTCTATGCTGGCTCATATTGAGTTTCTTGTATAAAGCTCCCACATGTAGGTGTTCTCAGCAGTCGCACGGTTCATTGGCTAGTATGAAATTGTTTAATATTTGGGGAGATTGAGATAGAGATGTGACAGTGTCATGCAAACTCATGTGCGAGTGAAAGATGTTGGAAATTGGGCCGGGTATTGGACCTGGGTTTGAGCGTCCATGTGGCATGACTATGATTAATATCAGATCATCTAAATAATTTGATTTTTGAATTTAAATTATTATCTATCCTTAGTTTTGGATAACCCACTATCTTATATCTATATCTATCATATCTTATGAACAGATATGGATAGCTGGTTAGATAGCCTTTATATCAGATACGTTATATATGGGATGTGGGATGATTAGAATAACGATTGATATTTTTTTCATACTCTTTCTCTAACTCTCTCCCATTTGTAAAACAATCAAGCCTTTGCACTATGACTGGTGTAGATGATACTCATACTGTGGTATCACTCAATTGCTAGGTGTTCGTAGTTTGTGATTTGTAAAACACGTGATTTACCCACAAAGTTCATCGTTTCGGATTCCATCACCTAAAATATGGCTTAAATTTTTTTACCTGCTGCGTTATACATGATTTACAAGCTACAATATTTCCTACCTTGGATTCCCTCCTAACCCCCACCAAAAGAAAAAAAAGAAAAAAAAAAAAAAGAAAGAAAGAAAAGATATTTAAGTGTGGGAGTATAGTATAAATTAACTAACAAGCTTAAGTTTAGGACCCAATAAATTAGTTTATGAACTTGGTGCAATTTAAGGGAGCAAAGCAAACATAGTTTTAGCTACCTTTACTTTATAAGGGTCACCATTTATCCTCACGTTTTTATTTTGGCCTCCCACTTCTTTGAACGCCCACCCAACAAAATGAAACCCCTTCAATTTTCTCTTTAAACCCCCTCTTTATGCTAACTATACTCTTAATCCCAAATCCAAACCCAAACCCTAACCCTAACCCTAATTCCATCCTCACCAATTCCGATAACTACCGCTACTAGCCCACATCTGCTATTGCGTTGGCACCACCATCCACGGCCACCACCATTGACGCTGCTTTGAACCAGTCTAGCAACACCGCATTCTTCAGGCCCCTTATTGTCGGTGATCTAGTACTTCTTAACACTGCAAACTAGACGTCCCCAACCCACCACCTAACGTCGGTGATCTAGCACCCCTTAACATCGCGACCTAGACTTTCGATCTCATCTCCAAAACCAACACTGTGTACCAGAGAGAGAGAGAGAGAGAGAAAGAAAAGAAGAAGAAGATGGAGGAGGTGAGAGGTGACGACCGATGGTGGGAAGGCAGGAGATCAGTGATGAATAAGGGCCTGAAAGTGGTCTTTGCAGGAGAAGAAGGTTGAGGAAATGATTGTGGTTCTGGGAAAGGAAAAAGTTTTTAAAGGTAAGGGAATGTTTTGTGGGAGGCTGTGGGGTGACAGTGGCGATGGTGGGAAGGCATTGAACCTAGAAGAAGAAGAAGAGGAAGGGAAGAGAAAGAGAGAGAGAGAGAGAGAGAGAGAGAGAGAGAGAGAGAGAGAAAATCCAGATTAGAGAGAGAAGTGGAAGGGGGTCGTAGTGGTGAGACGTGGTGAGAGGGTGGTCGCTAATGGAGAGGCACTAGGATGGTTGTTGGAGGACGTTGCCGACCGGAGTGAAGTAGCGGTGGAGTTGGAGTTGGAGTTGGGGTTAGGGTTAGGATTGGAAGGATAAAGATGGGATCAAAAATGAAAATTGATGTTAGGGAAAAATTATAATAAAAAAAGAAAAATAGAAGAGGTGAATGCCCAAAGAAAAAATGTAGGGTCATTTAGTAATCCTCTTTCTACTTTATATTACTCCATGTGTGGTTTATTTTTTCTTCAAAGAACCGTACATAAGGCAGCTGTTTGTTTGGGAGGATGAGGAACTTATCAGGCTCCGAGATGTGCTGAGATTGGTTCCATCTCTTAATTTGGATGGTGTGGACAAACCAGTGTGGTTTGCTATCAAATCTGGTCAGTCTTTTGTATCAACATTGTACAATTACACAACAATAGAAGCTGCAGAGTTGGGGTTTCTTAGTAGGTCAATATGGGTGAACTATGCCCTGTAATTTGGTTAATGAGCTGGACAGTCCATTTTAGTCTATAAATCACAGGGCATCATGTGTTTTTTCCAAATTACAAAGAGCTATACTAACATGAGTTAAATCACAAGGAATAAAGTAAAATTTGGCCTTTAATAAAAGCTCACAATCAAACATTTGAGAGAAAATGTTGTTGAATACACATGTTTTTGTTCATAAACGATTCTACACGCCATGAGAGCGTCGTAGAGACACAAGGCACAGTTGGCATTAACAATAATAACAATATTGATTCCCAATTCATGAAAGTACGAAGGTACTAATTAAGTTGGAAATGAGAGATGACCATTGAATCCAATTCATGAAAACACCAATATATAAATTTTTGTTGGAAATAGTTATAAAATTTTGGATAAAATCAGAATTTTTTCCTAAGTTTGGTCTATTTTTTAGGTAGGCCCTGTGCATCGGTTTTCACGGGTCAAAGTGGTAACGCGTTCTATGCTGCGTTGTGATTCACGTGGTATATTTGGTTGCTCAAAACCATTACCGAGTGAATGGGAAATTGAAACTAAAGTGTGCTCCATGGAAATGGAGTTTTGGTGGAAATTCCTTAAGGTTGTAAAATGATTTGTCCCACATTGATTTGGTGGGAGGTTTTGAATGGGTTTATAAGGCTTGGGTTTGGTACTTGGGGTGTGCCCCAAGGGGTACCCAAGTGTTTTAGAGGGAGAGGTTATGGGCGAGACCCATTGGACCCAAAAATCACCACACACGCGCGCCCCGCCGCCGTCCGGTCGGGCGGGCTGGGCTTGGGCGCGGGTGCGGGTGCGTGGTGTGAGGTTGGGTTGGGCTTGTTCGGCCCAATATTAATCTTTTTGGGCCAAAAACATTTGAATTTAATTTTATTTTTGGTAAAATAAAATTCAGAATTTAAATTAAACTGATTTGGATTTTCTGTACATCCAAATAGGGCCCTTCCCGTTTTCAAACAGAAATAAACTAGTTTGGAATTAGTGCACACCCAAACAGGGCCCTTCACGTTTTTTGCTATCTGTTTGAATTATTAACAGATTCAAATCTGTTTGAATTCAAAACCAACAGGTATCATACCTGTTCAATTTAAAATCAAGAGCCACCTTTACATCTATAAATAAGACCACCCTCATTTGATGTTATTCATATTCAGAAAGTTCGTATTTCACCTCTGCTTATTCTATTCTTCATTTTGTTGCATTTTATTTCTGAAAGAAAGAGTGTAAACACTTAGTGTGTTCGTAAGACAAACAATTTGTAGTGCTGCTATTGTTTGTGGTAGATCATTTCATCCTGGGAGATAGACGTCCAAATTTTGAAAGCACCGTGGAGAGGACGAATCTGTCTTAAGGACACAGTGTCAAACACTGGACTTGATCAGAAAATAATTCGAACAAATTAAATCAAGTAAGTTATTTAATTTATTTTCAGTATTGTTTTTATTTATTAAAATCAGATTTAAATTTTGTTTTTGTAATAAAATAAAATCTGTGGTTTTATTTATTTATTTATTTATTATTTAGAGTTTGATTTTTGTAATCAAACAAATTCTCTCATTTTCTTTATTTCCTTTTATTCTGGTTGTTGTTTAGTACACAACAGAATTTAACTTAATTAAATACAGTGAAGATTGTCCAACAATTTTAAGTACAACAAGGTTTAGCAAACACCAATTGATATTTATTTAAGGATTTATGAAAACATATATGTATACATATTTCTGGATTTTATTTTATCTGCATGAGTTATAACTCATCCTCCCTTATACAATATGATAATAATATCCCTCACAGACACACAAAAACAAACATATGTATCAATTGGTGCAGTCATTGCTGCTAATTAACGGGTTTCAACAACTGCACGGTAAATTTTGAGACCGCCTTTCCAGTTACCTTTCCAGATTTCGTAGAGACCGAAATAGAGCTTGTCGTCAGAAGCATTCGTATCAGGCTCAACTATCAAATGTTCTTCAGGAATAAAGAAATGCTGGTCCTTATTAGTATTTTGGTTGGTTAAGTTAACTTTTTTCCAAGTGTATCTTCCCTTTTCACCTCTCTTAGCCATAATGTAGAGTGTAGTATTGTTCCAACCAAATGCATCTGGTGTCAATGACACTTCGAAGGTAACGTTGTACTTTTTTCCCTTGTCTATGACGCAACTTCCTGTTACTTCTAGCCAACACACTTGCAATAGTTCTGCAGGTTGATTCCTGCCAAAAAAACAACCAAAAATAAAACGACAACAACTATTTTCAGAACAATACTTGTCATTCATTTCTTTCTTTTCTTTTCTTTCTTTTTTTTTTCTTTCTTTTTTTGTGGTGGCAATGCTTGTCATCCATTTCATTTAATATTTTTAATGAGTTAGCTACATATAGGATTGTACAAAATATGCACTTCGGATCAATAGAATAAGAATCAAAATAAATAAACAAATAAAAGATGCAGAATACTCACGATTCCTTTGGCGTGCGCCAATAGCGGTTATCATTGCCCCAAACAATTTTAAGTTCTTTGGCATTAATATTGATCTGCAAACAAATAAAAACCCCATCTTAATATCCGATAATTTGAGATAAACTTAACTTATGATAGATGAAATAAATATTTAGGTTAAGTTTGTTTTGGCAGAAACAAATTAATATATTACATTATTTGGCATTCGATATGATGGAAAACAGTTGTAAACAAAAAATGTTTTTTAAGATCAACAAAAAATCAACTTATTTGAGAAAAAATAAGTTCTTTTTTTAATTTTTATTTTGAAAGGTGAAAAATATTTTTCAAATTGAAGTTAAATCAACGCCATCAAACTACCACCGCCACAATCACCACTACTGCCATCACCACCTCCATCTCCCCATCTCCATCACCATACCTTTGCCACCACCTCTATCATTGCCCTACCACCACCACAACCACTCCTCCACAACACGATGCCTTTGCTTCCACCACCGTCACCACCACTAAGGCTACAATTAACATAATTATTAGCACATTAATTTTAAGGTCACAATCAAATATAAAAAAATATTTTTTATTTTCACACTTTGAAGTTTATAAATGTATTAACAACTATATTAGGGTTTTCATTATTTGGCATCTATGTTAGTAAAAAACGTTTCTCATGCATAAGCGCAATTTGATACAAGTCAAATCAATCAAACATGATGGGTTTCTTTTGTTACTTTTCAATAATTTTATGTGTAAAAAAAATAAAAAGAAAAAATGAAAACACAATCAAAACTTCTTTGTCATTTCTCAAGCCAGAATATGTTAAAATAACAATAACAACTCAATTGTGGTACCTGTTGGTCACCCATTGGAGTAAGAAAAAGAACTCTCAGAAGTTAGAAAAAAATGGAAGGTTACAGATCCTTTCTTCAACCTTGTATATATATAGGGTTCGAAGTGCATGTATGTATGTTGAGACTTTCGTGCATACGTGCTTTATCAAAAAATAACAATAACAGTACATATTCCAAAAAATATATCTATGGACGGCAAGTATTTTGAATATTGCGTGCATTTATAATTACAAAAAATTAAAGTTTTAGAAATTAAAATTTATAGACAAAATTAAAATTTAAGTGTCGTTGTTATATTTTCAGCAACAAAAATTGAACATTAGTAGTGAATTATTATCCTTTTGGGATCAAATTTTTTATCTCAAAAACTAAACCATTTTGAGACTAAATTATTTTATTCTTGAAAATTTATTTATCAGTGACATTTTTAAAATTTTGTCACTAAAAGCTTTATTTTTGACTTTTCGGGACGACCTTTTAGTGACTATCCTCATGACGACATAAATTAGTCCCTAAATGTCTTTTGCAACAAATTTTTTACTTTTAGAGAGACCAAAATATTTGGTTTCTAAAACTTTTATATGTTGTAATGTATCAATTTTAACACCTCATTTTTACGATAAATTTTAGAGAAAAAATTTATGAGACAGCATTTTTTAAAAAATAGTCAACATTGCTATATGCATAGAATTAAAACACACGCACATAGAAATAAATAAATAATAAATTAAAAAAACAAAAACTCACGGCACTCAAGATGGATCTATACACTATACTTTTTTAGTATTTTAATTTTGTATAGCTATTATTTCTCAAAAATAATAAATAAATAAAAAGGAATCAAGAAAATGCTGTGGACACCCTAAGGTAAAGATTAGCTTGGCTTTTTGAAAGAGAGAATAAAAAATGGATTCCTCACAAAGTTAACTAAGCTAGGACAAGAAGTTCATATTTAAACACGTAAAGGATCAATACTTGTGGCTAAATAATTCTTTTAATCCGATTACAATTTGTTTTGATTCGAAATAATATGTATCACATGATGGATCTCACGTGTGAACTCAATAATCAACTTTCTAACGTTAGCGTTACGGTGGCTAGAGTTCGTGTCACGAAAATAATCATTTCATTTTAACGGAACCTCATATATTGGGTCGTCAAATTGTGTGTGTGTGTGTCAATCTATTAAGGATGCCACTTGCTTGACTTTTTAACATTCGCTTCAAATGAACTTATCAGACAAATATTCGATACCAATGGCTTTTACTTGAATTTCTTTCTTTATTTTTTAGGGTGAATGTAGTCCATTGCATTTGATCATGAAGAATAACGGGGTTTCAACTTCTTTTCCATGATTCACACGCTATTTGATTTGGAATAACACTAGGAAAGAAAAAGCAAATCTATGCTTTTGAAACTACTTTCTTGACTATAAGAAATTAATGCCAAATTAATTTCAATATTAAAGTGCAATTTCAGTTGTCGCATACAAAGAGAGGGGGGAATTTGTATACGATAAATTATCAAATAATTGGGTGCCTTCGCTAAACCATGTTACAGGCGGGCAATGCATGTGCATTATTGTTAGTCTTGAATTAATCATGTCTAAGAGGGCAGTTAAAGTAAGGGTATTTCATTTTTCTTACTAAAACGTTAAGCATCCAACACCCTCTTCTAAAAGTAACGGAACATACAAAATCAGTTTTGTTTTGAAGGGATTGAGATCCTTTTGATTACTTAGTTGTGAAAAAAATGTCAATGATTGTAATGATTTTTTCTTAATTTAAAATAATATAAATTCATATGATTGTTTTACAACCGTTGAATGATAAAATGGATCCATTACAATCGTGTATTGGAGAGAGAACTTGCATCCGGTTGAAGAGCCACCATGAGTGCTAGTCTTGGCATCTTTGGCTTTAAAGATCTCAAATGTTCGGAGTTGGACACTTTGCCTTCGATGTGGTGCCTTGGATTGCTTTCACGGAAGTAGCTAGAATTTGGAATCTCCAAATCTAATCTAAATGGCATATATCCAACTCCACTAGGCCTCACAATAAAGTTGCCACAAGTTGTGAGAATTTTATTATGTAAAATACAGTACAAGTAATACAACGAAATTACACCAATAAAAGAGGGCTTGATATATATATATATATATATTATTGTTTAGGAAAATTATTGTTGACACCATAATTTATTTTTTTGTCTATTATGATATGTCGATTATGACTAAATTTAATTTAATTGATTGTGGTATGTCAACTAAATTTTTGCTAACAACTATCTTCAACTATTATTATGAATAATTAGTTTAAGCCTTTAATTTGATGGATACATGCTCAATTAGGAGCATGCAATCGTAGTTGTTGATCAAGCAAGCCCATAATCCAATAGATCAGATGGCATTTGATCGTCATCAAATGCATACTAACTACTCATTGTGTGATGTGCGGGGGTAATTGTCGCACTATGATGAAGGGTAGAATTTCCTGGAAGAACAGCGTGCTCCGAAAAAAGAAGTTTTGCACAGAGTAACAAACGGTGAAGCTGTTTGATCGGGATTTGGTCTGAAACCCCTCCGATGGTAAAGTCAGGGACTAGAAGAGAAGAATAAGAGATGTAAAGAGACTGTATATGTTGAGTGTGTGGATTTCGGATGCCTTTAAGGTGAATAGTGCTCACCTTTTTGTTTGTCTTCCAAGACCTTATCTCTTCGCCAGTTGTCTTATTTGTGGTCATCTCCCATTGGAGGAGGACGACCACTTCTCCTGACACTCAAGTGCAGGTTTGTCCTGTTTGTCTAAATCGTGAATGTCTTCCATTAGAGGATAGCCACTTCACCTGACACTCAGGTGCAAGTTTGTCGTGTGTGTGCTTTGTCCCTCTACGCCTCCATATCTCAATGTTCTGTTCAGACATAAGGAGATGAGTAAAGTTGTTTGTCTTTTGTGAGCTCAAAAAAGACCTTCGGTGTGTTGGCCTTCTTCAAATTGGTCCACATCGGAGTGGTTGTCCAACTTGGAGGTCTAACTTGTTGCTCGATCTGCTTCGGAGTGAGCCTTGCACGTTGGGCTGAGTTTTCTAGCTTCCACTTCGGAGTGACGCTCATGCATTGGGCCGAACTCCAATGATTGTCCTATTTTGGAGCAACTGTTTACCATAAGTTGAGCTCCAACTTAGCCTAACCTCGGAGTGAACCTATCATTGGGTCGAGCACCGAGACTTTGATAATTTTTACCCACTTCATGTGGTATAAGACAACTTATGACAAATAATTAGATTCAAGCAGCGGGATCCATGACTTACATCTTGGGATTTTTACAAGCCAGTTCTATTTTCAAGGGTTATTATCCAACAGGTCCTTAATAGAAACTCTTTTACCTGTAGGTCTTGAACATTTTTTTTATTCCGTTTGTATCTTTATGTTTTTATACTCAGATTTGAATCTAGATTTGTTCCATTACTGCAAATCATTGTCACTTGTCGGAAAGAGAAGCAAGAATCGTTGTCACTACTCGGTGATAGTAGTTCGGTGTCGGCATCGGCATCGACAGTGCTCTTGTAGAGAGAGATGAGAGTTTGAGAGAGAGAGAGAGAGAGAGAGAGAGAGACTTCTTTGTTCGCCCACAATGCTAGGATTGCCGTCGCCTTAGTACCCTACGCCGCCTTCCTCCTCGACCTCGGTGGCACACCTGTCTTCGCTACCTTGACATTGGGACTGATTGTCGCTTATATCCTCAATTCCTTCAACTTTAAGCCCGGTTCCTTCTTCGTCGTCTGGTTATCCCTTATCTCTGCTCAGATCGCCTTCTCCTTCAGCTCCATTTCCTCTCCCATCTCTCTTGTGTTCAAGTGGATTCAAATTAGTGATAAATTTGTTTAAACTAGTGATAAATCTGTTCAAATCAGTGATAAATCAGTGATAAATTTGTTTAAACTAGTGATAAACCAGTGAAAAATTTGTTAAAACAAGTGATAAATCAGTGATAAATTTGTTTAAACCAGTGATATATTTACAGTGTTGAGTCTAGGGGTAAAAATGAAAAATATTGTTTGATTTTTTTAGGTAGGACCTGCTGGGTAATAAGACGGGTCCATAGGACCGGCCTGTAACTCCACCGTTCTCTTCGTAAAACCCAATGGACACTTGGGTTGCCTTAACCGATTTCTAGCTAAAGACAACCCAATTACAATCCATTCTATATTTGGATGGACTTAAAATACGTTTCAGTTGGACTGAGTTGAATGGTTTCAAGAACTTGGATTGGGCTTGCCAGCAATGGTTTTGGGCAGTTGAGTATATTGCTTGGAAAGTCACTTCCCCCTCAATTTTTATGGTTCCATCTAGGCCCATCACCTATGTGGCTTCAAGAAAAGTGATGTTCAATGGCCATGAGGGGTAATGTTTTAATGTAATCTGATTTTGGAGATACTTTTGTTATTTCACACGGTTGCATTTGGAATGCAAAGTGAGCAAAATCTAAAGGGCCTTAAAAAAGAAAAAAGAAAAAAACAATACTCAACATTAGGACTTAGTACAATCCTCACAAGCCAATCGGGGCTAATAGTGGTTGGATCAACCAAAGATTAAAATGCTAAGGCTATGTTTGGATTTCAAACACAACCTAAGCAGAGTTCGAGTCTATTAAAACCCTCTTCCTAGATCAGATGGTTACATAAAATTTTCTGTATTTGTTAAGATTTTATTACTCCTTGTACGAGTAAGAATAATATTCTCGTATAATCCTGTTGATCAAGTCTGTGCTCCTCCAAACGTCGTCGTTTTACTCCCTGAAAACACAAACGTGAGCTAGTCGGCGGGTGTGTGCCGGATACCTCTCTGATGCCTAAGTCAGCAAAAATAGACAAATAGACAAAAACTCTGTGTATTTAAGAATCAAAATTGTGTTACCTCTACATGGGTTATGTTGTGAGTTTTTATAGGTTCCGCGTGGCATAATCCTAGTAGGACTCTTATCCCTCTATGTAGAGTCCTCCTAGGAATCACACTCCTGAAAGATAATGCTTATCCTTCAACACCCCCCTCACTGCTTAAACCAAGTGAGATGGTTTTACCATGGTTGGATGACAGTATGACCGAGCTAACACTTACTTTGACATACTCAATTCGATGATTCTATATGCCGTGCCTAGCTCGGTCCCCGTCCAAGTACACCTCGGTTCTAGTTCTCTAAACCGAGCTAACTGTAGCAATCCCTCACCGGGCTAACCAGGATGAGGTTGATCACGCAAGGCCCAAGCCCCTCAATCCATAGCTCGGTCCATACTTCGCCTGGGTCAAGCTTGCTAACTCTAAGACCGGGCTACACCAAACATTACCCCGATCCATTATGCGGCCCAACTTATAAAGAAGCCTTTAGCTCGGCCCAATTATAAATTACCTTCTCAATTGCCCCTTAATTCTATCTGCGCAGCATGATCGAGATTACCTGTTACCAGTCGAGCTAAAAAACTTTATTCTTTCAACCGATCTAAAATGCTGTCGGACTACTGATTGGTTCGGTCAAAAAACGTCTCTTCAGTCACGCTGTCATCTGAATCACTTGCTATTCCATAGACGCGTGGCTGGCTCCTACTGGTTGAGTACAACTGTCAACGCCGACTTCGTATCTCGCGAATTTTGAATAGTCCAGCCTACTTCACTCTTTTTACACAAAAACCATACGTTTTGCACCAACCATTTCTATTATTCATTATCTTCTCTCTCTCTCTCTGAGCCTCCATTTTTCCAAACACAGTGCCTACGAAGCTTTCTCTTGCGACTTCAATCTTCATCTTCTTGTCTTCACACTTGTAAGTAACTCAATCCCATTTCCTCTTTGTTTTTATAGTTTCTGAAGTATGTAGCATAATACTCGTACACTTTTCAAAATACATATACCATTTTTGTTTCCATTCCTCTGGGAAAAAACCATGTAATAGAACCACTGTATTCATGAATAATCTGAAGAACGACGCGTTTGATCCAAAATAGACTTCTAACCGAGCTAGGAACCTGTTTGTACTTAAGGTGTGCACCTAGCTGAACTAGATTAAGCTCCAATAGGTCTTACCTTTTGTTCCACTTAGCCGAACTAAGGAACTGTATTAGGTGTGTGCATTATCGAACTAGAAAGCCTTAACCAATGACCGGACTATCACTTGGGACCAAACTAGCTCTCTGATTTAGTCAAAACTGAACCCAGAACGCCACACCCTAAGCTTCAACCGAGCTAGGAACCTCTCGTTCCACTTAACCAAGCTGAAGTCCTTCGCTTTAACCGAACTAGGAATAGACTGTATAGCACATAGCCGAGCTAGGTCTCCATTTATTTTACCTTTGTTTCTTTTAGACCGGTTCAACGATCTGTGCTTAACACTTTCTTTTCACTTTGCAGACTGACTAGCTTGGTAGGCACACCTTTGCATGCTCAACCGAGATACTGAAGGTCATCTCAACACCGAGCTAAATTATACATAATTTAAGTCCACATGGAGAAGTATATATTCTTAGTAAACTCTCCAGGGGCTATGGCCGAGTTCTGAAGGGACTATAACATCCCTGATGATGTTCACCTTAGTTTAGCTGAACTAGACACCACTCCCTGGGGTAAACTAGGCTTCGTTCCCTTCACCTTTCTTTCTATTGTAGAAACCGGGCTCCGATTCCCTGTACAGCCTCTTCTTTGTGAATTCCTCAAACAAACAAGACTTTGTCCTACCCAGCTTTCCACCAATTCATACTGAATAATAAATGGCATCGCCGAGCTAAACCGCCGACTTGGCCTTAATCTCGGTTTAGCCAAGCTATTTCACCAGTATTCACTTGGCCAGAACGAAGATGGCTGGGTGTACTATTTAAGAATAAGAAGACGTCACGAGAAGATAATAAAAAATACCTCGGACAAAGATGTAAATGATGACGACTTTTTCTGGGTCTCTGATAACTTCGAAGATCAAGAAGCCCAAATACCAGGAGACCGGATCAATTGGAATAAAGGAGTAGCCGGTATAATTATCTTAGCTTAGTTTTGTGCTTTTTTTACTCTGTTTATACGTTTTCGACCGTACTAACCGTTGTCTTTTTCCCTTATGCAGACTTGAACCATCTAAAGACCCAGTATAGTTACCCTAATCTAGACGCACTACGCGTCGCGCTACGATATCGCGATCGAGGTTGGGCCGAGTTACTCAACTTTGAGCCGACAAATAGATACAGTAGTAGAAGGAAGACCAGGGTAACAGATTTTCTTCTGGAACCCTCTCCTGAACCTGATCCAACCCTTCCACAAATCAACTTTATCTCTTTGACTGCAGAACAAGAGATGGCCAAAAAGAGAGCAGTAAGAGCCCTCATTACCGAAACAAATCAGGCCGAGGTACCATAAGTCGGCCAGACACAAGAGGCTGTAGTAGCCCTTCTAACCTCTCAGCCGTCATTATCTCAGCCCAGCAAGCGTGCTCGGACTTCTACAACCAAGCCACGCCTTGTCGACGAAGATGAAACCATGTTTCTCCAAACCATACCACCGAGTCCACAACCGGAGCGCTCTGACCGAGCTAGCTCTTCTGAGTGGGTACCAAAGATCACCTACAAGAATTGCGCTATCACTGATTCCGATTCAGTGGTCGCAGAAAAAGACCATTCACTGGCTTTTAATCTTGCCAAGAGCGTCTGCCTTCCAGCTGATATGGAGCACCACGATCATCTCACCGAGCTGAAGGCCATTCGCTCAGCAACAAAATCAATGTTGTTGGTAAGTTCTTTTTTTTCCTCTCTGAATTTGTACATCTGTTTGCTCGGTTTCATTCAGAATTGTTTTTCTCTATTTGCAGGCCCTACAGAAGAACCACATTGCTCACAAGCGCGTGTTGGAGCTTCGAAAAATCACACGGTAGGCCATGGCCGAGGCCAAGGCTAAATCAGCCGAGCTAGAGGAGGCCAAGCAGAAAATGACCGAGCTACACACCGAGATGGCCCACCTGACCGGTCTTGTTAGCTCGGCTGAAGTAGATAAGCAAAAGACTGCGGCTGTGCTGAAAGACAAATATCTGCGCGAGCTGGCCAAGCTCGAGAGGAAGAAGAATGCTGAGATAACCAAGCTGGAGAAGATGGTGGAAGACTCAGAAGACCGCGGTTATAAAGAAGGTGAAGCCACGTATATCCTGCAGTGCGAAGCTGCCAAAGATATATATTTCAAATGTGGGTGGAGAGCAGCCGTGGTGCAGCTCGGTCATAGCCAGGAGACTGAGGTCTTCAAAAACCTTCCTTAACATTCCTAAGGAAGAAGAGGAGTTCCCAGAACCTAATAATGCTCCGGTTGTCGCCAATGATCCTGTTGTCCATACAGCTCGGGTGGAGCCGCCGGTAGAAGACTTGGTTGAAAGTGTGACCGAGCTACCTGCTAAAATCGGGCTTCGAGTTGATCTAGATGCGGATCTCAATGACCTTTTTGCTTGATCCTTTATTTTTTACTTTTGGAAAGAATATGTAACTGGGCTAAGGCCTTACTTCTTGTAACTTTGACTTGAATCTTGAATGAAATCTTCTTTTGTTTTCCTCGACTGTTTGTTCGGTTTACTCCATGCTTGCATTTATTTTCCAACTGTAATCTGAATGAAGTATAATATTTTCTGGCCGAGATACCTATCTTAGTCTTAACCTTGTAATCTGTTTGGTCATACCTGCCAACCTCTTAAGCCTAGATCCTTATCTCGGCTGAAGAGTACTTAAATTTGGTTATTCTAGCCAACCACTCTTCAGCCTAGATCCTTATCTCGGCTGAAGAGTACTTAAAGTTGGTTATTCCAGCCAACCACTCTTCAGCCTAGATCCTTATCTCGGCTGAAGAGTATTTAAAGTTGGTTATTCCAGCCAACCACTCTTCAGCCTAAATCCTTATCTCGACTGAAGAGTACTTAAAGTTGGTTATTCCAACCAACCATTTTTCAGCCTTGATCCTTATCTGGGCTGAAGAGCACTAAGTGTTGGTTTTTCCAGCCAACCACTTCAGCCTAGATCTTGATCTTGGCTGACGAGAGCTCAAAGTTGGTTATTCTTGCCAACTCAGAGCCGAAGTGTTTGGTTATTCCTGCCAAACTTCCTGCAGCCTAGATCCTTATCTCGGCTCAGGAGAAGTAAATGTTGGTTTTTCCAGCCAACCTCTTCAGCCTAGATCCTGATCTTGGCTGAAGAGAGCTCAAAGTTGGTTATTCCTGCCAACTTAGAGTAAAGTGTTTAGTTATTCTGGCCAAATTTCCTGCAACCCAGATCCTTATCTCGGCTTAGGAGAAGTAAGTGTTGGTTTTTCTAGCCAACCTCTTCAGCCTAGATCCTGATCTTGGCTGAAGAGAGCTCAAAGTTGGTTATTCCGGCCAACTCTGATTTTATTGCCCCTAGCTCACTAAACTACTTTACAGAAGAAAACAATTTATGCTGAAAAGGAAACTACTTGTTTTATTGAAAAAAGAAAAACTACAAGTATGTTTAAAGAAAAGTTAAAAATAAAATAGTTTGAGATTGGCCGTGTTCCATGGCCTGGGAATGGCATTGCTGTCTTTATCTTCCAAGTGGTATGCCTCTTTTCCTGCTAATCCAACCACTTTGTAAGGTTCTTCCCAATTAGGCCATAACTTGCCGTCTCCGGGTACCAGGGTGTTTCCCATTACTTTGCGCAGCACCCAATCTCCAATCTTGAATTGACTCGGATGTACCGTCTTGTTATATTTTTTGGATAACTCTTGCTGGTATGAGGCGATGTGAACCAGTGCTCTTTCTTTTCTTTCTTTTGCAAGGTCGAGCTCCAATGCTATGGCTTCTCCATTTAAGTCTGGATCAAAATTTTCACTACTAATAGTGGGGAGGCCAACTTCCAGTGGGATTACTGCTTCCATGCCATAGGCTAGGGAAAAAAGGTGTTTCTCTAGTTGACCGCCGAGGCGTGGTACGGTAAGCCTATAAGACGTGAGGGAGGTCCTCAGCCCACTTGTCTTTTGCTTTCTCCAGCATTTTCTTCAATCCATCTAAGACGGCATTGTTTGATGCTTCCGCTTAGCCATTTGCTTGGGGGTATGCTGGTGTAGAGTTGTAAAATTCTATTTTGTACTCCTCACAAAAGTCTCTAAAAATTTTGCCATCGAACTAAGTGACGTTGTGTGATATTAGAGCCTTGGGTATGCTGAACCGAGTGATGATATTCTGCCAGACGAAGTTTTTCACATCTTTCTCCTTTATTGAGGCGAGTGTTTCTGCTTCCACTCACTTTGTGAAGTAGTCGGTTGCTGCGAGAAAGAACTTTCTGTTGCCGGGTGTCGTTGGAAGTGATCTTACTATGTCCAGGCCCCACATTGCGAAGGGCCATGGGCTAGTTAAAGGTAGAAGCTCTCTGGCTGGTTGATGTATTTGGTGTGCGAACTTCTGACATTTCTCGCATTTCTTCATATACTTCTCTGAATCTGCTTGCATGTAAGGCCACCAATATCCTTGCGAAATTGCTCTGTAAGCCAATGATCTTCCCCCTTGGTGGCTTCCGCATACGCCTTCGTGTATCTCGAATAAGAATGCCTCAACCTTGCTAGGATGAACACATTTCAAATAAGGTCCTGTGAAGGATTTTTTGTACAAGGCCATTGATGGGGAGAGCCAAAATCGCTGTGACTTTGCTCTTATTTTGTTGGCTTCTTTCTTCTCTTCGGGTAAGACGCCGTCTTTTAAGAATACTATAATGGGATCCATCCATGAAAGGCCTAATTTGGCGCAACATACCTCAACTACTTCGGGTTCTTCAATGCTTGGTCTTGGTAGGAAGTCGATCAGTAATGGATGTGGGATGGATGTATCTACCATCGAAGCGAAGCCTGCTAGTTCGTCTGCTCTACTGTTTTCTTCTCGGCCGATCTGCTCTATTCGTACTACTTCGAACTTCATGATTTCCCTTTTGACTAACTCTTGATACTTTGCCATCCTCTCATCTTTTGCTTCTTAGTCGCCTGAAATCTGGTTTACTACCAGTTGGGAGTCACTGTAAACCATTAGCTCGGTGGCCTGCATGAAAAGTGTTGATTTTAGGCCTGCCAAGAGTGCTTCATACTCCGCCTTATTGTTTGATGCTGGGAAGCCAAGGTTGACTGCTTGTTCCACTACTAAGCCGTCTGGTGAGATGAGGACTATGCCAAGTCCTGCATCGTGCCTATTAGATGCTCCATCCACGAAGAGTTTCCACATCTCTCCAACAAATAGTTTCCAGCAAGTGGAGGGGTCGAATGATGTCTTGGGGTCGTGCGTGTTGCTTATGTTTTCTTCCAAGTCCCTGCCTGCTGTTGGGGTTTGCTCTTCACTGTCTGATTGCCCCAAGTTTTTTCTTTTCGATGAGTCCTCACTAGGAATGGCATGGTTTATTCCTCCCTCTTGATCTTCAAGCCTGTGTGGTTTGCAATGTGGCTGGGTATCTTGAATTAGGGGTTGCGCATTTCCTGTGACGCTTTCTGTCCCCATTCCTATCGTACCAGTCAAGTCAATTGGGCAGATGTGATGACTTCCTAGTGTGAACTCTGCCACAAAGTCTGCCAAAGCTTGGGCTTTTATTACGGTTCTGGGTTGAAACTTGATATCAAATTGTCCCAATTCTACTGCCCACTTCAAGACTCGCCCAGAAAAGTTCGCCCTCTCAAACAAAACTTTTAATGGAAAAGCTGTCAGGACGTTTATGGTGTGGGCGTGGAAGTAATGCGATAGTTTTCTTGAGGCCATCATCAAGGCTAAGGCTAGTTTTTCTAATGGTAGGTACCTGATTTCTGCGCCCAGCAAGGTTTTGCTAACATAAAAGATGGGCAAGTGTTGAATTCCTTCCGCTCTGACCAACACTGCGCTGACTGCGTGCTGTGAAACTGCCAGGTACAAAAAGAGCTCTTCTCCAGGTATTGGGGTTACTAGCAATGGTGGAGAAGACATGTATTCTTTCAGGTCTTCTAGGACGCGATCGCATTCTTCATCCCACTCAAACGTGGCCTTTAATGCTTAGAAGAATGGTCGACATCTGTCTGACGACCGACTTATGAACCGGTTGAGTGCGGCTGCTAGGCCAGTGAGATGCTGCACCTCTTTGACTGTGTTGGGTCTCTCAAGATCTTGGATTTCTTTGATCTGAGAGGGATCTGCTTCTATACCTCGGTTGGTCACCAGAAAGCCTAGGAATTTTCTCGATCCTACGCCGAATGCACACTTGGATGCATTTAGGCGCACCTTGTTCTTCTTCAGAATTTGGAACATCTCAATTAGATCCCTGAGAGGGTCCTTTTCATCCTTGCTCTTGACCACCATGTCGTTTATGTAAGCCTCCATTGTTCTGCTTAACAATGGCTCAAACATCTTGGTGACCATCCGTTGGAATGTTGCTCCTGCATTCTTTAGGCCAAAGAGCATGACCTTGTAACAATACAATCTTCTTGGCGTTGTAAAGGATGTGACCTCCTGGTCTGGTTCATACATAGCGATCTGATGGTAACCTCTGTACGCATCGAGGAAGCTAAGTCAATTGTGTCCAGCCGTCAGGTCTATCAATTGGTCTATCCGTGGTAGGGAAAAGCTGTCCTTTGGGCATGCTTTGTTGACTGTTTTGTAGTCTACGTAGACACGCCATTTTCCGTTCTTCTTTGGCACTACTACGGTATTGGAGATCCACCTGGGGTAGTGCACTTCTCTGATAGCTCCTTCCTCCAGCAAGTTTCCCACTTCTTCTGCCATTATCTCGGTATGGTGGAGTGCTGATCTGCGAGTGCGCTGTATAATTGGTCAGGCAGTTGGATGGACGTTCAGGTGGTGATAGATGAAGTTTGGGTCAATACCAAGCATTTCATACGGTGTCCAGGCAAACACTTTGATGTTAGAGGTTAAGAATTCCATGACCTCTATTCTGTCAGTGCTAGACAAAGACGAGCCGAGCAAAAAGAACTTTTCTAGGTCCTTTTCATCTATCTTTACCTGTACCAAGTCTTCTACTGCCTTTTGTTCAACTGCCTTGCCAACGTCCGCAAACAGTTCATTACTCTCAGGTTCTTTCACCATCTGTACATAGCCTTTGGCAGCATGGCTGCCATTTATTGTGACGAAGCACTGTTTTATCATAATTTGGTCTCCAAAGACCTCTTCTATCACTCCGGCTTCGTTGGGGAACCACAATACTTGATGGTAGGTTGACGCTACCAATCGCATGGCATGCAACCATGTCCTCCCAAGATTATGTTGTTGTAGGTGGAAGGAACTTTCAATACCCAGAACTCCACCTGTTTTGTCATCGTTCCTGCTTTAACTGGGAGGATTATCTTGCTCACTGGCCATTCTGGCATTGAATTGAATCCGATCATGGGAGATGTTGCAGGTGTCATGTCTTTGTTCTCCAGTTTCAATTGTTTGAAGGTTTCATAATACGTTATCTCACATGAGCTTCCTTGGTCGATCAAAATCCGTTTGACTTCGAAATCCTTGACGCGTAGAGTGACAACCAGTGCATCATTGTGAGGGCAATATATCCTTGCTAAATCTTTGTCTGAAAAAGATATGACATTTGTGGCCTCTGTTCTCCCATTTTTGTTGGTAGGTTGTGCACTTAATACCTCCCTTAAGTGTTCAGCCTTTTTGAGCATTCCCTTGAGCTCACATACCTGCTCAGGTTCAAATACTCTATGTATTACGTTAATTACACCTTGAGGTGGAGCGTCGATTGGCATCCTGTTTGGGATGTTGTGGTTTTGGGGGGCTAGCTGTATTCCTTCTTCTATGTACTGGTCTAGGTGCCTAACCGCTACTAACTCCTCCAAATGCTGCCTCAACGGCGTGCAGTTTTCAGTGCGTTGTCCCTTTTCATCATAGAAGGTGCACCAGGACCTCTCGCCATAGTCCTTTTGTGCTTCTCCCAACTTAGCTGGCCATCGGACGAAAAGTTCGTCTTGTATCTTACTTAGGATTCGGTAGATTGGTTTTTTGAACACTGTGGTAATGGTAGTGCGAACTCTTAGCTTCCTTTTTTCTGGGTCCTCTCTGTTAGCTCGCCTGCCTCGCCCATTCCTGCTTGGTTGTTCTACTGTGTTGACTTTTGCTGAAGTTTTTTTATCTGGTATTGCTGTTGTGCCAGATTTCTCTTTAGCATGGGCACCATCCTCCTCCACGCGAATATGTTGGTGCACTCTCTCCATTAAGGCCTCCATCGTGAGGGGTAGCGTCATAGTAATTGAATCCCTCAATTTGTTGCCGACTGGTAGGCCCCGTTTGTATTGTGCAATGGTGAAGTTCGTAGGGCAATCCCCAATCTGGTTAAAGGTTTTCCAGTAGCGACTGTTGTAGGATCTCAACGTCTCCTTGTCGCCCATGTCAATAGAGAGTAGTTGATCGATTTCCACTGGCGTCTTGGTATTCGTTCTGAACCTAGTCACGAACGCCTCTGCCAATTGTGCCCAGGAGGCGATACTACCTTCTGGTAGTCTTTCGAACCAGGTTAGACCTAGGTCGCCAAGGATGGATGGAAACAGGATGCACATTAAAGCTTCATTTCGCCGGTATACTGCCATAACCTGGCGAAAGTGACTTAAGTGCATGTAGGGGTTTGTCTTCCCCTCATAAGTGGTGAATTTGGGCTGGTTAAAGCCTGAAGGTAGTGGTGCGTTCTTAATTACCGGAACGAACTGTGAGCTCTGTAACCTTGCTAATGCTTTGTCTGCTAGTTCATAAGCAAGGCGCGACATTGGCATTGCTACCTCGACGCTGGCATGCGTCCGAGGGGCCAACCGCTGAAGGGCTGAAACTCTTCGAGGGTCGCGTGCCCTGATATCTTCCTTCCATCATGCCCTTTCTTCAAGCACAGTTCTCAAGTCAGATGATCTGGGCAACTCCGTGTGCCTAGATGACGTCTAGTGCGTGTGTGAGGGCCGATAGGTGCTTCCCTCAGTATATGACCTCTCTGTTCTTGTTCTCTCAGACCTGGAGTAACGAGTCTTGAAAGTCCTTGATTGAGTGTCACCTGTTCTGAGGGTCCTACTTTCTGCTTGCGATGGTGTGGTATACCTACCACGATCTTCCAAGTAGCGAGGGAGTGTGTTGCCTTTGCGCCCCTCTCCTGTCCCCACCCCTTTTCCTTTTATCTGGCTCTTCATCAACTCCATATCTGCCGTCATCCTTCTTATTAATTCGTCCTGCTCCTTCACGCGATCCTCCAGAACTTGAGGGTCCATCCTCCGCCTCTGTCTTTCAGGACTTTGAGAGCGACATGGGGCTGTTAGCCTGTCTCTCCCTTGCATCCCTCAAGGGATTCTGTCGCTAGGGCTCTAAATCCGCTATGGGAGGGATAGAGGGCAGACTTTTGCGCCTCCCACCCCCTTCGGGGGTTTGCCCATCAATGGCAGATTGCGACAAGTTTTCATTGTGCGCAATTATTTCCAACTAGCGAGGAAAACTCGATCAAGAGGTTTTGTTCTTTCTAGAATTCTCACAGACGACGCCAATTGTACGAGCAAGAAATAATGTTCTTGTATAATCTTGTTGATCAAGTCTGTGCTCCTCCAAACGTCGTCGCTTTACTCCCAGAAAACACAAACATGAGCTAGTCGGCGGGTGTGTGCCGGATACCTCTCCGATGCCTAAGTCAGCAAAAATAGACAAATAGACAAAAGCTCTGTGTATTTGAGAATCAAAATTGTGTTACCTCTGCATGGGTTATGTTGTGAGTTTTTATAGGTTCCATGTGGCATAATCCTAATAGGACTCTTATCCCTCCATGTAGAGTCCTCCTAGGAATCACACTCTTGAAAGATAATGCTTATCCTTCAACACCCCCCTCACTGCTTAAACCAAGTGAGATGGTTTTACCATGGCTGGATGACAGTATGACCGAGCTAACACTTACTTTGACATACTCAATTTGGTGATTCTACACACCGTGCCTAACTCGGTCCCCATCCAAGTACACCTCGGTTCTAGTTGTCCGAACCCAGCTAACTGTAGCAATCCCTCACCAGGCTAACCAGGATGAGGTCGATCACGCAAGGCCCAAGCCCCTCAATCCATAGCTCGGTCCATACTTCGCCTGGGTCAAGCTTGCTAACTCTAAGACCGGGCTACACCAAACATTACCCCGATCCATTATGCGGTCCAACTCACAAAGAAGCCTTTAGCTCGGCCCAATTATAAATTACCCTTTCACTCCTAATAAGCACTAATGATAACCACAATATCATAATTTATAGGAAAATTTACTCATAAATCTCATATGGGAAAATATTGATCCATTTAGTCTCAGAGTTTTCTTATGAATCAATTAGTCATTTTTGTTTTGAAAAATTATAATTATTTGATTTGGTGCCATTTGAATGTAACTAAGTGTCCTTTTTATGATTCATTTTTTCAATTTTTTGACTTGTTTTTGGGATGTAAATGGAAATGTGAAGTGTGTAATATTCTTTTTGGGGGATTGATAGCTGAAGTGTTAGTTGTTGAGCGTGAAAATCTACATTTCTATTAGTATGGTTTTTTGGTGTTACATTAGAGTGTTACGTTTGGAAAAAGTTCACTAAGGAATTTTTGTGTGTTACGTTGATTGGAGTGTTGTGTTAGAATAAAATGCACTAGGGAGTTTTTTTTTTAAATGTTACATTATTACGTTTGAAAAAAATATATTAAGGAATTTTTTAGTTTATTACATTGGAATGTTACACTTGAGAAAAATACACTAAAGAATTTTTGTGTGTTACATTGATTGAAGTGTTATGTTTGGAAAAAGTACACTAAATTTTTTTTTGGAATGTTACATTATTATGTTTGAGAAAAATACACTTAAGAAGTTTTTTAGTGTGTTATATTCGAATGTTATGTTTGGAAAAAAAACACAATATAAAGAATTTTTGTGTGTTATATTGATTAAAGTGTTACATTTGAGAAAAGTACACTGATGAATTTTTTTTAGAATGTTACGTAATTATGTTTAACAAAAGCACACTAAAAAGTTTTTTAGTGTGTTATATTGGAGTGTTACCTTTGAGAAAAGTACACTAAAAAGTTTTTTTGAAATGTTACGTTTGGTAATTTCAACATTATGAGAAAATTCACATTTGCGTCTCAACACATAATACACATACGTTTATGTTTGGCTCTTTACACAATTCACACTAAAATGAGACATTTGGGTGTAAAAAAAAAACCAAACAATTAATAAGATCACTATTTAAGATTTGTTACTTTTTCATCTTTTTTTTAATCTATGAATTACTTTTAATCACAATTCACGATTTTCATCCTCAATTGCACTCTCTTTTATTACAAGTAATTATTTTTTTTATAAATTATATTTAGTATAACAAAGCCTGTGTTTGGCAAGTAGGTTTGCAGGTTTTTTTGGCTATTTTAGCCACAAAAAACAAAATAGGCTATTTTAGCCATAACAAACAAAACATCACATCCAACCCATAATCATTACATTCTTCTCTCACAAAAAAACTCAAAAAAGCCAAAAAGCCCTTCCCAAACCAAGCTTTTAAGCCCAGGCTAAAATAGCCAAAAAAGCCAAAAAGTCAAAAAGCCAACCCACTTCCCAAACGGAGGCAAAATAATACACACGCTTAAACTTCTTGATGTTTTAAATTTGGTTTCCCTCTACACAGCTGTCACTTTCACAGAGTCAGTCCATTGACCCATCTATATATTATAATTATTATACTATAAATAAACATTTCTTTATGTGGAAATTGACATTGTGACTAGACGAAAAATGATTGAGAGCATTAAAAGTGGTGCGCTAATAGTACCATTGATGATGTGATAGTGGGTGGGGCCTTGTTTTTATTTTTTATTTTTATGACATTCCCAATGCATTAGTGCTATTAGTGGTATGAATTATTGTTGGTGGCAACACACAAATTACTACACAAGAGAAAGAAGCCTCAACACCCCATAAGAACTGTATATATGCTTTAATGCAATCGGATTTTTGGAGAAACCAGATGTTGGATGGTAATGACAGTCTGCAGGCCTGGTTTCTTTTCCCTGTTGATTGTTAATGCGAGTTAGTCTATTATGAGAATGATTTTTGTCCAATTAACGACAAACAGGTGCCATGGATAGTGAAGTATCTACTTGAAAATTTGAATATTAAAAGGAGGATTACGTATTGTAAAATGAAGGGGTATTTAAAGTATTTTACGAGTGACATGCCAGAAGATTTGCAAATGAGGGTCTCATCTATTGTTGTGTTATCTAAAAAATATACTAATGAAAATGTTGATGTTTGGCATTGTCCTCCCACGAAAGCCATTCCGATTCTGACATGGACTAAGTTTGTGGGTTTATCGGAGAGACGAAAAGATTTGTTGTTAGGAAATTTTAAGAAAAGTGGTTCAGTTATTTATGAATGCAGATGTCGTCTGAGATTGATGTACGCAGAGGTGGTGATGACACTAGTGATGTTGATCTTGATCCGTCGATTTTGGAGGTTGGTGTTAGAAAAGAGAAAGTTGATCGTAGATGATCAGTTGTTATGAACCCCGCAGAATTTTCTAATATTTTACGAAATGTAATCACTAGTGTCAAAAACAGTGATGTGACTCAAGATGTAATAGTTGATGATAAGGGAAATGTAGTAAGTAAATAAAAGTTTGAGTGGTTTCATAAATAAAATTAATAAAAACTTTCATTAATCATGACAGTGGTTACATTAACACCAAACCATTCTCTCATTTTTTGGGACATTGCATCTAACCAACTACGGTCTCCATTAGTTAATATAATACATGGAATTGCTTCTCTAATAGTGAGATCTGGTTGGAATTTAACAAATACATGGAAGTCTCTCTGGCAACCTACTAAATTCTTCATTATTTCGGTAGTGATTGTCAAGTATGTGATGTCATCTATGAGGTTGTAGGCGGCGTCTTGATCGTAGTCCTTGAAGCTTATTCTGCTGGAGAAGTAATTATGTCGTCTGAGACTTCTAGTCCAGGTAGTTTTGCCTGTTCTTGAGGGTCCTTCGAGGTAGACAGAGATTAAGTAGATGGGTCGCTGTTTTGGTTCTGTTATTAGATGAGGAGGAGAGTTCTTCGTTAGTATATAAATTGTTAATATTATTTTTGTGTATCCCTAATCTAATCCAGTCGTCTTCCCTCCAAACGGAGAGACAACAATTTTGACATAACTCGTATTGTACAAAATTTCGACTTACAAACAAAATATTATTTTCTGCTTATTTTTTTATTTTTTTATTTAAGAAAGGAAATGAATTAAAGGGGTTAGTATATAGGGGGATCTCTCTTTTGACGGTCACATATCTTATTACCCAACTCAATACTATTAAGCAATCTCGCCACACCTTTATTATCAAATTTAATGTCCCTTAATTGTTCATCGTACAGCTGCAACATCCTTTCTCCTCTCTTAGTCTTCTTAATATATCGGGGAATATTCTGAAAGTACCGTCTGCGAATGTATGTCACCTTAAAAGATGCACGACCATGGTAACTACGCTTATATCCACTGGTCACCAGTGTCCTTGACCGGCGGTACGCAAGGGGAGTCCGATACTGGCTGCTCATTACTCCTTTCATTTTTTATAAAACAATCCAAATCTTTTATCCTACAAATTCTGTAGATTTTCTTACCTCTGTTAACCCTTCTGTTCAGACATCTTAGTTTTGATGTTTTTTCCTTCTACTCCTCGTACACACGAACAAACTTTGCCAGAGCTGACCGTCACCTCTCTTCCCACAGTCCTACTTACCACGTCAAAAAATGATATACACACATTTGAGTGAAATACAAGTAATTCTCGGGATATTGTTCTAAGGAGTACAACATTGTGTACCAAAACAATCAACAAAAAAAAAAGACTGGAAATGATGGACGAAACAAGGTACCAGAAAACAACTTCACCACAATAGCTATCCCACTGCAAAAGCATATTCCTCTCTGTCATAAAATGTGTTCTGGTACCAAATAAATAGCCAAAGTGGCCCGCGTGTAAGGACGAAGATGCCCCATTCAAAATAATTCAAACACATTTATTTTTCCACCTTTGCTTTATGTCTATCATTCTGCAATAATATTTACTTTACAACCACACAAACTACCAAAAAAGTGACACATGTATAGCACTATCTGGCAAAGTAATCAAAAGTACTCACACTACTCACACTTGGGCCCGAGTGTGACTTCCTTTTAACCTCATCCATACACGTATCCATAAGTACAACAATGGACGGCCCATATCAATGGGAAGGAGGGCGCTGGTAATATTAATACAGTGCCCTGCCAGTCACATCGGATTTTTTTTTATCTAATAGGAAGGCCTTGTATGACTGGTGTGAGTTCACTGTTTACCTCTACAAAATGCCTCGCCAATCCTCTTTCCGTTTCTATGCCAAAAATGTTTTCCTCCTAAAACTATGCAGAGTGTTAGGTGGATCTAAATCACATCTGCACTGCAATTCTTGTGATTGTGAACTCCAACTCAGATAGACCACCACCCATCGCATCATCATCATCTTCTTCTTTGATTTTGATTTTGATTTTGATTTTGATTTCTGGGGTTTTAGATTTCAAGGTGAAAAGAGGAAGAGGGGTTGGCTCAAAACCCTAAATAGAATTTGATCGAATGTGTGGTTTTTAATGATGATGATGATGTTGTTGAATCCCCAAGTTTTGAACCCAAAACACTATGGCCAATTGGGGCTTACATAGTGCATTACATGGACTATTTCTATACCACTCAACCAAATCAATGTTTGTTGTCTTCTTAATCTTGTTTTAATTTTCTAAATAAATACATTCGTCGTTTTCAAAATCAATTTTTTGAAAGAAAGAAAAAAAAAATTAAAATACTTTTGGAGAAAAATATATATTAATGAAAAAATTTAATTATATTCATATTTTTTTGAGTAAAAATGCATTTTTGATATTTTTATTTTTCAGAAAAAATTCAAAAACTAAAAAACAATTTTTTTTTAATTGCTTGTATATTTAATTTTTATTTATTTTAAATTAGTGACATGTGTCATCTCCTAGTCATGTCTAGGTAAAAATTTTGGATTAGATGGGAGAAAAAAAAAAAAAAAAAAAAGAACAAAAAAAATATAGTGAGGCCTCGTTTGGGAACAGGCTAATTTAGTAACTTTTTGGCTATTTGGCTAAAAAGGTAAGTAAAAAAAACTTGTATGTTTGGGATGACTTTTTGGCTAATTACGAAAAGATGTGCAAAAAGTAGAGAGAAAAGAGAATCTTTGACTTTTTGGTATGAGTTGTTGGCTTTTTGGCTAATTTAGTAACTTTTTGACTAATTGACTAAAATAGCCTCTTGCCAAACGAGGCCTGAGTCTATAAACGAGATAACCAGATTTGGACCCACAACAAAAATTCTTGATCTTGGCGGAGGGGAGAGTGGCACGAGTAGAACTCGTTATTTTTTTCAACCCCCTTTCATGGCCCAATGATTAGGCTAATTGGATTTGGATTGATCTAACGACATGTTTGTTTGACTTGTTAGATGCTGAGATTGGATTAATAATTATGTAAGTCCCGCCAAATCATATTTGGTTGTGCTACATGTTGCGGGACTGAATCTAATAGAACTACCAATCCTACTTTGGGAGCTAAGATTAGCATTCCCATAAAGGAGGTAAAATTGTTAATTCAATCCTTTTGGATTGAAGCAAAATATCTATTTTGCCCTCTATTTATCAAATACAATAATTTTTATTTTTTTATTTTTATGTAATAGGGGCTTTACGTAATTTCATAGATTTAATCTCAACCAATTAATACCACCACACTACTTCTTAAATGAACACACTTTAACTTACATCTCTAACTTAATATTATTACATTACTAATTTTCTCACTCAATTTTATCGTATTTATAATTTTATCCAACCTAATCTGCTAAACAAATGTGGCCTAAATACAAAAAATAATAATAGTAATAATTAAAAATTTGAAATTGGGCTATTTGGTAGGCCCATGGCCCAATTACAAAACCAAGCCCAAAACATTTCTTTAAATTTAATCTTCTTACAAAAAACATTACGTTGTCAATAGCACCCCTGCACCTACTTGCAAACCTTCTATTTCTTCTCTCTTCCTTTCGTTTTTTTTTTTCTTTCCTCTCAATATATCCTGGTTTAATTTGAACCAATCTAAATGAACAAAAACATAAATTTATGCATACATTTTTATCCATAGGTTGACTTCAAAACAATAAACATATTAATAACAATTAAAAATCCAACAAGTTAATTTAGATACACTATGAAATGCTCATTTTAAATTTTGTGCCAAAGTAGAGTCAACAAGCAATTGAGTAACTCGAATTTATGGTAGGTTTTGAACTTTTTTCTAATTGAAAAATAACCTTCTTTGACATTTGAAACAATGACATGTAAAACACAATCAAGTTTGATAATACAAACTTAATCAGTATTAAATGAATAGAATTCCTTCTCTTCTAGATAGCCAAGTTATTTTTGAATTTCTCAATCATTGGTTGCCAAATTTTTACCCAACTTGTATTTGCACCCAAAGGAAGATCGAGACACTTCATAGGCAAATACCCTTCCTCTCCTTCACAAAGTTCAGTTACACCTAATACTACAAAATATACTTTCTTAAAAGTTAACTTGAAATAATCTCAAACCATTTCAAAAGTCAGTTTTGCATTTTTATATCTCTCCAAATTTGCATTACAAAACACTATTGTATCATTTACTCCTAAAAGTTGCTTAAAAATCCTTGCCAAACGAGGCTGAAGTAAGTAAATAATGCAAAAGAAAGAAAGATTATTAAACTTTCAACCAACTCATAGAAAAAGATTGTTTAATTTCAAACAAAGCTTTGAAGCGCATGTAGAAAGGAAAAAAAAAAAAAACAACAACAACAACAACATATATATATATATATATATAATATATAATGGTTTTATATATATCAAATTCAATTATAAAATTAGACACAATTTTCTTACATAGGATCAAATATACCTCATGTGAAAGAATTGCAATTCTGTGATGGAATTCTACACTATTATATATATATATATATGAAATTATGTGGTTGTAAATGGAAAAAGACAAATACTTTCAACATAAAGTTGTTTTCGAAATGGAGATTGCATAAACCAAATTGTTTTTCACACTCATTATTACATATGTATTATTAAATTTTTGTTTTCTTTTTCTCGGAAATAGTAGTTTAACGTAAAAGAAATCAAAAGCTATACACATTCATTCCGGTGGTGCTACATGTAACAATTAATATACACACTAGTGTACCAACTAGTATTATGCCATTATTATTAACCCCACCTATTATACAAATTACAAATATTCAAAACTTCTAAAATTATATCATATCATCTGTTAGTATATTAGTTATTATATTAATTGATACATATAACATTATTCCATGCATTGAGGGACAATACATAAATTATTCCATTCATGTTCATCAGCAGCCTCTCTAAGAGTCTAATACATAAATTTGTTTGTTTTGAAAATGACTTGTGGGTCCAATCTCATTCACCTCTTTGTTTGGTTCCTCTATCACGAAGGTTATACATTCGAAACTTTAATTTTAATTGAGTTCATGGATTAACATAATTGTGATATTGGACTTGTTTGGTATAAATCAAACGAATGTGTTTAAGGTTATTTTTCCTCAATGAATAAAATAACCGATCAAGAAGAGAATTGAATACAAAGATGTATCATATTGTTCCTCTACTCATTGTGAGTAGACTATTTTTAGAATTACTAGTATTGGAGTCTACGCTTCATTGTTAATCTCACTACTACTATTTAAGAAGGAAAGATAGAGTGAGAAAAACGAAGTAAATGAATTTCGATTTTGATAGAGTCTGATTCTTCATTTCTTCATTTGAATCATTGTTTATAGGTCTCGACAATCCTTGTTATTATCACCGACTCTAGTAACCATTGAAGGGGATTTGAACTCATTCACACTTTCCCATGGTCATCCTTCATGCCTTGCGTTGATTGATACTTCCCTCCTCTTCGTATTTTAACTCAAATTATTTCATCAATCGTTAACATGACCACTTGTTAACTGCTTTCCTTGAAGTTGTAGCATTTACCTTTTCTCTACATCGTATGTTGAGTTGTCCTTCCAAAGACTTTCTCGCATCTTCATGGGCTAGCAGCAATATCATGTTATTCATAAATTGAGACTCTGTTTGATTAAAAAAATTTAGAAAGTGAAAAAGAAAAATGTGAATGAAATATATCTTACACACCTTTCACACTTACTTTTTTTTTTTTTCTTTTTTTCATTTTCAAATCTCTATCTAAATTTATGAACCAAACACAATCAAAAAGTATCTCAATTATCACGTGTTGATTTTGAGAGACTTACGTGTATGTTCTAATATGTGGACTTATTATTCAATAGGTTCTGTGAGAATTAATGACATTTTTTATCAAACACTATTAAAAAATGTCACTAATTGTTAATTTTCATTAACAGTTCAAAAATTATCACAAAAAATGTCACTACTTATAAATTTTAGCAATAGTTTAAAAAAGTTGTCACAAAAAAGTAACTAAGTTTCAACTGTCAGCAACAATTTGAAAAATTCGTTACAGAAAACGTCACTAACTGTAAGTTTTAACAACAATTTATAAAAATCGTGACAAAAAAATTCATTAATTGTCAATTTTTAATGACATGTAAAAAATTATTACAAAAAATTATTTTTAACGACAATTTTATTAAAACTTGTTTTCAATAGGAGTTAAAGAGAATTAAGTCTGACTATTAAATCTTCAATTGTTGTTAGTTGGCATGTATATTACTTTCATTATCAATAAATTATTTTTTTTTACCGATCGAAAAACAAAAAAAAAAGGTCTAACTATTAAATCTTATTGGTGGTTTACCCTTGATTTAAATTAGGCATAAACACAAGATAACTTATTTATCACGTGTAAAAATAGAGATAATAAAATCCTATACAAAATAAATGAACAGCCTGAACGACTAGAAAGAGAATAGTATCACCCTATACAAAATAGAAATTGTTTTTGATAATATAAACAAACAAAAAAACAAGGGCACATCTCCTGCAAAATATATTTTTAAAGTTGTTTTCGTAAAAAACTCATTCACATGGATCATGTTTATGTGCCACGATTCTAGTCTTATTCAAATAGATGCAACAAGTCATATCACTTCCCAATTTATTTTAGGCCATCTCTATATAATATATCATTGTCTACGTATTTTAGTTAATTTAGAAAAGAAAATAAATTCATCAAGTAATAGCTATCAGTTTCATTCAAATATAATTTTAGTACTATTATTTTGTTTATTGAACTTGACATTGACGCCCTTTGTACGTGAGGATAAGTGTTAGGCTTCACAGGTCAATCCCTACGAAAAAGTATGAATACACATGTAACACACATGAAAGGACAACATTTAACATTACTAATTACTCAAGTTTTCATTATTTGGATTATCAAATTAAGTTGAATGTCATTGAATTGTATAATTTGGATTAGGCTTTCTTTGGATTATCACATTTGGATTTTGTGAACTTTGAAGTCTTGGGGCTTACTTTATTTTTGTCCAAGAAAGCGACTTTCATTTTAAGACAGAAATTATTGCGGGGCTAACTATTTGTGTTGTAATGTTTGATTAGTATTGTTGACTTCATCGGATGGTGGAGGTTCATGGCTTGTACTCTTAAGATGAAATGTATTAATGGTATTATGATAATTTGTTGATGTAAATAAAATCTTAATATATGTATTACGTTATGTTGCTGCCTTCACAACTGTTGTATTGTATTTTTCTTTCTTTTTTTTTTTTTAGTATAGTGAAACTGATGTGAGTCATAAACATAAATAATTTTATCAAATCATATATATTTGTCTCATATTTTTCTTAAGAATTGGCTTGAGGTACAGTTTGGACCTTTGTATTCATTACGAGCCCTCATTCAATAATCTATTTTATTCATTTTGTTGAATTTTGTGCGCAAATCGTTGGTAAAAAAATTATATTAATTTAATAATTGTAATTAAAAAAGAAAAAAGACCAGACATATGATTTTAAAAATAGACTATCTAATGTAATAAAATCACGTGATTATGATTATTGAATCAATTAAGTTTTTTTTTTTTTTTTTTTTTATAAAAGATTTATCTAAAATTTTATAAAATAAATTGATTAGATCATCGAAAGAGGTCCATAGTGAACCAAAGGCTTGAAATGCACCTCTCTAGGGCATCCAAGGACTCAACGGGAGAGAAGCCAATTCTTTTTTTTATATTTATGATTAATTTTGTTCTATTATTGGTATGTATGATTTATTTCGCAACATTAACTAGATTGCTGGAATAACTTTATTTAATTGAAGGTCTTTATATATATATATATAGGCAAAGTACTCAATTTTTTTAAAACTTTTTTTTTAAAGCCAAAGTACTCAACTTTAATTTTGAAATTGTATCAACATACGAGAAATCAAAAAACTAATAATAAACATTAACATCACATCATGATGAAACTCAATGCCAAAAAGAAAAAATATATGGTCACCACATTGGCATAAATTATAATTTGGTTGGAAATAAATAGGTACTTTGTCTAATTAATAAATGAGATAATAATATTTTCACTCTCGTGTTGGTCCAGCACGGCAGCCTCCAAAAGAGAAATTCAAAGAGAAAAATACATCTCCTATCCTTTTCTTTCACTATGCTTTTCATTTTTGTTGTGTTCCAACTTTGCATTCATCATCCACAACTTTGATCTATTTTTTCTTCAAATGATCAATGGCCCTAAACAAGTCAAAAGTATGTTTGTCATTAGACTAAATTTTTTTGGCTAAAAAACAAAAAAAAAAAAAAAAAAAAATTCTTTTAACAACTTCTCTAATGCATCAATTTTTTAAGATTCTAAAAAGGTCAATACCAAACTCCTGATTTAACAACTCGTTAGTCTCACCATCACAATGACCCCATAACCAAAACTACAATAATTCATAATCAATATTAATTTAAACCATAACTTAAATATGATATGTATCATATATATATATTAAAGAATGATCCTAAATTGGGACTTGTGACATTAGTTTTATTTGAATGTGTGTTAACATTATTTTTATTTGACCCTAATTTCAGTTGTGGTTGTTGCTAAGAAGGAACAGTCCTTCCAACCAAGCCCACACGAAATGATTTTGAAAATAGGAAAGTCATGGGCTTTTTTTTTTGATATTCAATTAAATTGATAGTGATTGGTTTCTCTTTTACCTTTGCTGATGATGATCTATCTATCTATCTCCTTTCATGAAACCAAACAAACAGTCATTTGCTTATCTTGAGAGTCAGTTTTAGGCATTGGAATCACTTCAAAGATTACCTACAAAAAAAAAAACTTGATCACTTCTTTGACATTTCTTCTAAATACACGTTTCACAAAGTAGTTGTCTTATCTTCAAAAATTGGCTCCCAAAAAAAAAATATGATCACTTCTCCACATTTCTTCTCTCACTCCAATGCCTTGTTGACCCTATTCGCTTAGTATTTATTTATTTATTTATTTTAAATTTATGCTGAGGTATTAATATAATTTTTATTTACAAAGCAAAAATACCTTAATATAATTTTAAAAAGTAATTATTGAGAAACTAAGAGACATGCTTTTAACTGTTTTGTTCTAATTATCAGTTTTTAACTAGAAAAAAAATTGTACCGGACAAATCCTTATACAAAGTTTCGTTTTCAAGTGGACCGCTAATGGTTTAGATTAATAAGACTAAACTCACAGCACAAAACACGTTGTGCCAATCAGGAATACAGAGTGATAGTGGTGTCAGACCATTCAATCTCAATCAGAAACCTAATTTCCTTTTTCATTAATTATTATTTATTTATTTTTTTTTGCTAGTGAGCCTTTTTCATTAATTAATTTAACAGTGCTGCTACAGACCCCACTGGGGGTCGACCCCTAGTGACGTGGCGGGCCTTCATTGGCTAGTTTTCTGTTTTTTTTTTTTTTTTCTTTCTTCCAATCCCGCAGTGCCACGTGGCACTGGGGGGTCGGTGGGGTGACATTTGCTAGGGGTCCGGCGCATTTCTGTTAATTTAATTAGGTCTGTTTGTTTTTGTTTTCTGTTTGGTCAACAATCACAGCTTAATTAAACACACATTGGTAAATTTTTGTTTTGGAGGCACCAAAAGTGCTTTCGTTACTTTTTTCCAGAAAGGTGCAAGTACTTTATCTACTACTAATCCACTCCACTATCCAAAAGCTCCGAATTGTGTTTCATATTATGTTTGCCAGTTGTATACAAGTGCTTCTAGAAAAGTTAAAAGAGCTCCCAAAGTCTATTTGGAGTTCCAATTTTTCTTTTTAAATTTTTTTTAAAAAAATTTATATTACATTCACGGCGTTATTGAATTGCAAGGATAAATACTCCAAGATAAACCCAATCATAAAATGAAACAAACTCTTTAGATAAAATTCATTTTTGAAGAAGGATTTGTAAGGGGGTTTATCACCCATCACTATCATTAGTAGATGACAACTTGAGCAATAAAACATTACTGAAAGTATTAATTCATTTTTGAAAAAGGATTTGTGAGGGGATTTATAATACATCACTATCATTAATAGATGACAACTCCAGCAATGAAATATTACTTAAAGCTTTTACAGCTATAAGATTGATTGTGTCCAGAAATTCGCTACTCAACGACTACTTGTGCGGTGAATTTCTAAGTTGGATTTTTTAATCCAAAAACTAGAATTTTGAACCAAAATATTAACCTCCTCTTAAGGCTTCATCAAGGCACAAAATCTCAAAATATGGGTTCAAAATCTCCTAAAATACCATCCTTAACCCCCCATAATAATTGGGAGGAAAAAAAAAAAAAAAACTCCTACCCTATAATAATTTTGAACTAGATATATTTGGTAGGTAGGCTTTAGACTATGAAATCAATGTAACATTAATAAGTTTCACTTTTTTGCCGAACACATTGGGCTTTCCTATAACGGCAATGGGTCATGGTGTTGCTAGCTCATTGATACTACTTTTTATCCTCTCTTACGTTTTTATTTATTAATTTGATGAGTTTCACAATTAACTTATTATTAATACAATACCAACACATCAACAAATATAATAAAAAATTGTAATTCTTCTATCTTACCAATAGTATGCGGAAGGATTGAGTTTCCTTTCAATCCAATAATTGAATTGGAGGGTCCAATTTAACCACATTTCAGCTCAAAAAAAAAAAAATTTAACCACATTTGAACTCATTTTGGTAATTTGAACTATTTAATTTTTTAAACAATTTCATATCACCAAAGTGAGTCCAAGTTGCACTAACGTAGACTGTCCAATCTAATTAGAGGTCTAGAGGAAAGCCTACTGCCATATAAAATATCGACATAATGTTACATGAAGAACATAAGCCATATGACAAAATGAGAAAATTTATATAGAAGAATTCGACAAATTTAAACTCCTACATATCCTTTCATGTAATGCTTCATTATACGATATATGTATGTAAATATAATTCATCTATATAGATGTCATCATTTATATGGAGAAAGCCAACCATATATATATATATATATATTGGAGTGTTTTTTGAAAGTTGGTAAAAAGTTAACTTTTTGACTTTTTTAGTCTATTTTGTTTTTTTGTAGGTAACAAATATTAGAGGTGATGTGACCCAAAATGGGTAAAAAGCTAAAAGCTTGCTTTTTATTTTTTTCCCAAAAGATTTGAAAGAAACTTGTATTGTTTGAAAAGTGATTTTAATGTGGATCGGTACGGTCTTAGTGGATTTGGTGGTATTTACTTCTAAGGAACGAGAGTACACCTATAAAAGTAAAGCACCCAATGAGTCTAAAGTGCGCTTTTATTGATTTAAAAGAAAAATATACTTGAATAGGTGTACCTTTTTAAACACAACCATACATAAATATTCATCTTGGATCAATCAAAAAATATTATTGCATTTTGATTTGCAGTACTTGTAAATCACATTCATTGTTATTTGTATTATTATTCTATTATTGAATGTATGGTTAGTTATGTGACTCATCATCTCATTTTTATGTGGAGGCCAAGTTTTTGGGCGCCTATTAATATTAGTATTATATTTTGGATTCACACCTAGTGAGTTAGGTACAACCTATAAACGAATAAGAAATTAAAATTTTAAACAACTATGTCATAGAACTATTTAGACGGTGCAATTATCAATAATATCTATATTTGTTTTTCCTACTTTATTTTATGAAGTTGGTTAACAGAATTGGTGTCCTTCTACACATTTTTTTTCATATTTTAAAATCGGGTGATTCTATAAGGTTTCAAGAAGTGATATGATAAACACACTCTCTGCCACACACACATATGAACCTTTCTTGGTGGTAAGTAGTAACTCCTTTTGTTTATTTTTTCTTTTCTTTAATTATTTTCTTTCACTTTCTTTGTGATGTGTGAATGGCAGGGAAAGTGCAGGAAAATGGCAGATAGTTGGGGACATGGAACATGGTGGGATGAGTGTATTATTATTATTATTTGACTGAATCTAATAAGTTTTAGTGTAATGTAGTGTAGCCACCTACTCTTCTGCTTCTTCTTCGCATTTGTGGGTTTTATATATACAACTTTGGCAGGCAATGCCAGACTAGGTTCTCTTTGTGGTGGCGGTGCATGGCAGATTCATAAACTTTGGATGTGAATGAATAATTTATTTATAACTCTTTTGTTTTTGTTCAAATCCAAATTGGCTTATCTCATTGTTTATTGATTAATGTCTTTTTTTGAAATGTAAAATTCGAACAAAACATTTTAGTGGTCAAGCACATAAAAACTTTAAAATTATAATATATATATATATATAGATATAGATATATGTATCCCTGATCTTTGTGATTTGTCACTTATATTAATTTAGTTTTATTGATTCTAGTTACATCAATTTTATCCTTTAATATTTTATATTATATCAATTTAGATCAATTGATAATATTTATTTAGAAATATTATATCAATTTAGATCAATTGATAATATTTATTTAGAAATTATATAGAAATTGAGGGCGATATAATTCATTCAAAAGTGAATGTCCATTGCTTAATCATTTTGAAAAAAGTAAATAAATTATTTTATCTTAAATTTTAATCTAATTTCTTAAGGAGCGTTATCAATATGATTCTTTTTTTGCCCTTTCTCTTTGTATTTCTATAGCTCTATTTGATCGAGCCAATAATAATAATAAATTTCATAAAATAATAGTAAAACTAAGGCTCTGTTTGTTATATTGTAAAATATTTTTTTCAACTAATAGTATATATTTTTTTTGGTTCGCCAAAAAGCAAGTAAAATATTTCTAACAAAATTGAAGGAAATTGACTTCCGAATTTGATTTCCATAAGTTAATTTACCATTGATGTTTTCATCAATGTGTTGTATAGTTCAAACAAGCTGAGTTGATAGGCTTGCATAGGGGTGTAAATCTAGCTCTGCCCGGTCCAGCCTAGCCGGGACAGGGCCCGGCCCGGCCTATGTCGGGTCTCGTGAGTTTTCACCAAAATTCGGGCCTGACCGGGCGGGGCTACGAGCTAAAAAAATTAAGCCCAGGCTTAGGCCCAAGGGTATTCGAGCCTAGGTGGCCGGTGGGCCTACGCCTGGCCTCGGGCTTGGGCGAGCCTGACTAATTTTTTTTTTTTTTTTAAATTTTTCTATCAAAATTTTATTATTTTCTACTAAAAAGGACATTGGGCCTCGGGCAGGCTTGGTGTTAGGACCCAAACCCACCCCTATAGGTTTAGTGTCATAACTGACCAATAATCCTTGGATTACCAAATGCCTCTGTACAGAGTAACACTTAGTTAAAGGGGCTAGCGGAAGTAGATATAAAATATACATAGTCCATTGAGCTGTGTAGACATACATGAGACAGAAATTTTAAACTTTATATACAAACACATGACGTCAAAAATACAATAGTCTTACCTCACTTTCATTACAGATATGACCAAAAGGGGCTTAACCCAATATGTAGATAAACAGAAAACTTGTTCACAATCCAAAAAGAAAACAAAGTCTTATACGTTCACGAAACATAACTACATGATTTTCAGAACCTCCTTGGGAGACACAAGGGTTGGCCAATAAAACAGAGCTCCAGGCAATCACCATTGAGCCTGCCCACGCGCGCCTGATCACCTACATACATAAGTAATAGAGTGAGCGGAAACCCAGTAAATAATAACAAGATAAAGGGTTTCATGAACGTTGTCCATACAATTACAGAAATCAGAATTCAGTAGTTAACTAAAATGAATTTGATAATCATGTTCAGAAATCAGAGTTCATAACAGAAACAGATTCAGAATCATATTCATAATCAATCATACGTAGCACATTTATTAGCACTAGCAGAAATAGTTGACCCATAAAAGGACGGCCATGAGGGCATACAATTGACTCACGTTCACGGAGACGGTACAGTTGGCCCATAAATGGGATGTATATAGAAGGATCCATAACAGTTGGCTCATGAGACGTACAGTTAGCCCATAATTGGGACGTAACAGAACAACTAACAGATGTCATCTAAAACTAAGGATGCCACGAATACATTTCAGAGACACTAGACAACCATTCATTTATACAAAAAATAATATTTCAGAAAACAGATCATCTTATATCATTTAGAAAATACTTATAATTTGAATATAGCTTTACAAAGTTATTACTCACAGATGGCTCCAATAGTAGATAGATAGAACGGATAATTGGATAGCTTACGGTGCCTGACCTACACCACATAACAGAAACAAATATTGAAACACACATTCAGATAGTACTCAATTTATTTCGTTTGTTCTTAGCGTGTTTCTAGCTTTTGTTTATGTCTTAATTAGAGCTTAGGAATGCCTAAAATGCAATGAGGATGCCAAAATGTGATTCAAAACACTTGGTCAAATTTGCTGAAAACAGGGTCTTCACTCGAGCACAACTTCCTTCGCTCAAGCGGAGGTTAAAAAATAAGGGTGGTCGCTCGAGCGCAACTTCTGTAAACTTTGCAAAAGTACTGGTTGCTTGATTTTTTCATTCAACGCACGCTCGATGGTCGCTCGAGTGTGAGACTGAGGTCTTCGTTTAAGCGCAACTCTAGTCGCTCGAGCGGCCTGCAAAACTTGTAAACTTCTGGGAGCATGTAATTTATGCTCAAGCCAACTTTTGGTCGCTCAAACGGAAGTGTAAAACAAAGGGTGGTCACTCGAGTGTAGGATCTATCGCTCGAGTAAAGAAGCAGAATTCTGGAATTCCCAAATTTGCTCCCAAGCTCAAAACTCGAATTCAAAGCCACAAATCATGTTCTTTTGGGCCAAAAGCTTGAGAAAACATGTCTAAACTTGTCAAACATCATGAATTCAAAACCATTTCGCCAAATCAAGGCCCAAAGGCATGCTAATTGTATAAAATTAAACTTGATATATCATAAACATTATATGTATGAATTATTTTGGCTTCAAAGCTTTCAAAACTTGGTCAAATAAGTTCTTAAGCACAAAACATGTTGAATTCTTAAGACAAAGGTAAGAGCAGCACATGCATGTAAGAATTATTTGAAATCAAATTCAAATTGTAGTGAAATGAACATATATGATTGATATGATCTTCCTTACTAACTCATTAGTTCAATTCTTGCATAACTCAACTTAATCCTCTAGAATTCAAGTCCTAGATATCATAATTATATAATCTACGTGTTAAATCCTTACCTTAACTTCTCAATTAAGCTCTAGGTGATGAATTCACCAAGATTCCAAGTCAAATCCTTCCAAATTCTAGCAATTCCCTTGTTAATTTAAATTCTCTCTTAGTCTCTCTCTCTCTCTTTTACACACACACACACACATATACTTGCGCGCACACACGTTTAGCCCTCAAGAAGATAAGAAATGAAAGTGTAAGTAATGGCGCTTAAGTCATTAAGCTGCCTTATATAGGTTTTGAAAAATCTAGAAATCCCCTAGATATTGATTTGTGATTATGTATCAATTTTAAGTAGTAAATAACAATCTTAGTCAAACAATCAAGACAAATCGACACAATGATTTTAACGTGAAAAAACCATAATCCAATTGTGTAAAAAATCACTGGCCAAACCTACAAAACAATCCACTAAGAAGACAAAAGGAATTACACAAGTGTACTCTCAATTACCTAGCGAATCCACGCCCGAATTGAACCGGCCCCTATATGCCTCTTCCACCACGGTCTTCACCTCGGAATTGTCTTGCCCAACGTTGAATCCACAATGTCGATAGCGAATCCATGACGATGAGCCACTTCAGAATTCACCAAAGCTTCAGGCCTAAATTCCACAGAATCCACCGAAGAACAACTCTTTTTTTTTTTAATAAACCAAACTAAAGAAACCCTCTAATATAATTTACTCAATTCATGATTAAACTCTCATAGATATCAAAGGAAACAAGTAAAGAAGCTCTAGATGAAAACCCTAATACCCAAGAAGAAGATTTGGAAGTCGTACCCTAAAATCGGACTTAAACACATATTTATAGAAAACAGATCATCGATCTCTGTTCGAGTGCAAGAATGGCCGCTCAAGCGGAAAAAAACAACTCTCAGAACTTTTGCAGGAGAGTGAAACTTCTGAAAGGTCGCGATCTCCGTTAGAGCGCAAGAATGGCCGCTCGAGCGGACAAACAGCTCGATCCCCGATATAGTCAGCGAAATGGCATATATGATAGGATTAAGATTACAAACTCCTTTACATAGGCACAATTCGGGTTGGATTCGCATCTAAAACTCGTAGTCTCACTGAAATAAAAGATCAAATACAATTACAACTGAGAGGAGTTTTGTCAAACAGGATTGCCAAGAATAAAAACCTAACAGGCTTAATTAGAAAGTTTATTTAATGACTAATTAAGTGACATTAATTATCCTAATTAATTTGTTACAAATCGAATTTCAATTAAACTTACCATAAAATGCTAAAAAGTCTAAATAACATGAAAACCAAGTCAATTTCCTGATCGGATGCCGATAAGGCCTTCAATTTGCAGAACAAAACAGAAATGCAAACAGATATTTCTATGATAAACGGATAGAAACACAAATAATGCAACACACTTGCAATAATTCAAAATTTCATCTTAATTACTTATTAGGCATTCTTAATCATATGTTTTAAGCTAATCACAGGTCGGAATTATTACAGTTTTTCCCCCTTTAGGAGTTTGGTCCTCTAAACTCGAATTACCTTTGTTTTGGTAGAATATCAGATCTAACGGAAAACAAGTCAATGTATCTTTTCATCATAGCCTCTTCCATCTTCCATGTTGCATATGTCCCTCCGTGATTTTGCTAATCAACTTTCATCAAGGGTATTTATTTGTTCCTTAATCTTTTAATGCTGCGATTTACAACCTAAATTGGCTTTTCTTCGTACGTATAGTTATCCTTCAGAAGTACATGAGTTGGTTCAATCACATGGTACGGATTCTGCAAATATTCTCGAAGCATTGAGACATGAAAAACATTATGCATATGTTCCATAACCGGTGGAAAAGCTACCTGATACGTTACTGGATTGATTTTCTCAAGGATTTTATACGATCCAACATATCTCGATACAAATTTCCCTTTCACACCAAACCGAGTTTGAATTTTCATAAGAGTCACTTTGATAAACATGTGTTCCCCGACTTCATATTCTCTGTCTCTTCTTCGGACATCTGTATAACTCTTTTGGTGGCTTTGTGCAGTTTTCAATCTTTGTTGAATCAATTCACATTTTTCGTCGTTTCTTGCACAAGTTCTGGTCCCAATAAAGGTCTATCACCTACCTTGGCCCAACAGATTGGAGAACGACATTTTTTACCATACAAAGCTTCATAGGGAGCCATTCTAATACTTGAGTGATAGCTGTTGTTATACACAAATTCGGCCAATAGTAAGTAGGTCTCCTAATTGTCTTAGAAATTTAGGGCACATATTTTGAGCATATCTTCCAAAGTCTGTATCGTTCTTTCTGATTGGCCGTCTGTCCGTGGGTGATATGCACTGCTCAGTTTTAACTCAGTTCCCAAAGCTTGTTGTAGACTCTGCCAAAATCTCGAAGTGAACTTGGGATATCTGTCAGACACTATGGAAACTGAAATTCCATGCAATTTTATAATCTCATTGATATACAAGTTAGCCAACTTATCTGCACTATACAAAGATTCGACAGGCAAAAAGTGGGTAGATTTAGTTAGACGATCAATAATAACCCAAATAGAATCCATACCTCGAGAGGAGCAAGGTAGTCCAATGATGAAATCCATCGTGATGTGCTTTCATTTCCTTTCCGGTGTTGAAAGCGACTGAAGTAAACCAGTAGGTTGTTGATGTTCAGCTTTAACTTGTTGGTAATGCAAGCATCTAGCTACAAAATAGCAATGCTTTTCTTCATTTCCGGCCACTAGAAAGTTTGTTTCAAGTCATGGTACATCTTTGTATTCTTCAGTCACAAATCGTTTCCTCAGGTCAAAACAATCCGGTACACAAAGTCTATTATGAAATTTCAACACATTATTATCAAACACAAATCCCGGCCTTGGTTTTAAGTATCCACAATCTTCTTCAAAAATTCATCTTGTAATTGCTTTTCTCTAACTTCCTCGACTTCAGCCGACTGGGCAGAAATGACAGCTATGATTCCATCATGTTCACTCAAAACTACTTCAATTTCATTTTATTCCAAATCACAAAACAAGTCTTTCTGGCCAGTGAGCAAACATGACAACTTCCCAATAGACTTCCGGCTCAAAGCATTTGTGATTGTATTCGCTTTTCGTGGGTGGTGCATGATTTACGAGTCATAGTCTTTTATCATCTCAAGTCATCGCCTCTGTCACATGTTTAAGTCCTTTGAGTAAAAAAGTATTTGAGGCTTTTATGATCAGTGTACGTGTCATAAGTTACTCCATACAGATAATGGCATCAAATTTTCAAAGCAAACACCACGGCTGCTAATTTAAGGTCATAAGTTGGATAGTTCTTTTCGTGAGGGTAGAGTCACCGACAAACATAGGCAATTACCTTTCTGTTTTGCATTAGCACACATCCCAAACCTTTGTATGAAGCGTCACTGAAAATTTGAAACCCATCAGTACCATTAGGCAAAGTCAAAATTGGTGTAGTCACTAATCTAGTCTTCAATTCTTGGAAGGTATACTCCATTTGGTCATTCCAATCAAGCAGTGCATTTTTTTGAGTCAGTTGTGTCAATGGTAAGGCTAGCTTAGAAAAATCTCTCACAAATCTATGGTAGTAGCCAGCAAGTCCTAGAAAGTTTCTTATTTCTGTCACATTGGTTGGTCTTGGCCAGTCCACAATGGCTTCAATTTTCTGTAGATCTACCGATATACCATCCTTGTTGATCACATACCCCAGAAATGCTACACTGTCGAGCCAAAACTCATATTTGGAAAATTTTGCATATAATTTCTTTTCTCTTAAGATCTGTAAGGCAGTTCTTAGATGGTTTTCATGTTCTTCCCCACTTTTGGAGTAAATCAGTATATCATCAATAAATACAACGACAAATTCATTAAGAAATTGTTTAAACACCCTGTTTATTAAGTCCATGAATGCTGCAGGTGCATTTGTTATTCCAAACAGCATCACTAAAAATTCATAGTGTCCATATCTAGTTCGGAAAGTGGTTTTCTCAATGTCTTCTGCCTTAACTTTTAATTGATGATAGTCTGATCTAAGTTCAATTTTAGAAAACACTTGGGCTCCCTAGAGTTGGTCAAACAAATCGTCTATTCGGGGCAATGGATATTTATTCTTGATAGTTACTCTATTCAATTCCCGATAATCTATACATAACCTCAAGGACCCATCTTTCTTTTTAACAAACAAAACTGGAGTACCTCAAGGTGAAGTATTCGATCGGATAAACTTCTTATCTAATAATTCTTGATGTTGGATTTTCAATTCTTTTAGTTTTGAGGCTGACATTTTGTGAGGGGTTTTAGAAATAAGTTGTGTTCCAGTTACCACATCAATGGTAAACTTAATTTCCCTATCAATTAGATCCATGGGCAGTTCAATTGGGAACACATCAAAAAACTCATTAACTACAGGGATGTTTTCGACATTAGCATTATCAACATTCATATTCAAAACACAACATAGATAACCTCGACAACCATTTTGCAACAATTTACTGGCTTTCATAAAAGAGATCAAATATGGTGGAGGAACTACCCCATTCCCAACAAACACAAATTCAAGTAGGAATGGCAACAGGGCGGGGCGGAGTGTGGCTGGGGATTACATTCCTCATCCCCGATCCCTGATAGGGAAAATTCCCTCGTCTCCGGCCCCGGCCCCGATCCTCGACAACTTATCACTGTCCCCGCCCCCACCCCCTAACGGGGATCGGGGAAACCCGATCCCAAAAATTACCCGGTCAAAAAAAAAAAAATTCTACCCCAAATCTGATATTCAACCACAGATTTAATATTCAATAACAACAACACAACAGATTTAACAACAACAACAAAAAATTTGTGATTTAACAATAACAATAACAATAACAGATTTAATAATAACAACACAATAGATTTAAAAAATAAAGAGAGAGAGAGAGAGAGAGAGTAGAAATGGCGAGAAAGAGAAAGAGAGATAGATCTGCGATGGTGAGGTGGTAGTAGAATGGCAGAGGCGATGGTAGAGCAGCGGTGAGAGAAAGACGAAAGAGAAGATGCGTTCGACTCTCATCGTCGAATAGCGGAGGCGGTGGTAGAATGATAGAGGTGGTGGTAGAGCAGCGGATGAGAGAGGGAAATGAGATGAGCTGGGATCGACTCTTGTCGTCGAATGACGGAGAAGGTAGGACGACATCGTCTCTGGTGGCATCCTCGTTGGTTGGGTTGTAGGACTCTATCTCCATTGTTTACTTTTTTGCTTCGATCGATGTGGGTTTGAGGTTAGCGTTTCGAATGTGTGTGTGTGTGTGTGTGTGAGAGAGAGAGAGAGAGAGAGATAAAGGGATATATATATATGAATTGATAAAAGGGTATAAAGATAATTTTACTTCGGGGGAAAACAGTCCGAGGACGGGCTGGGTCCGAGGCTGTGAAAGTTATCACTGTCCCTAGCCCGAAACTAATCGGGAATGCATTTTCGAATACCATCCTCGGCCCGTCGGGAGTATTTTTCGGAGAAAAACCATTGTAATCGAGGGCGGGGGGTCGGATCCCTGTCGGGCCAAGTTCAAATTGCTATCCCTAACTTCAGGTAACCCCGAAGGTCGGAATATAACAGATTTATTCACACAATCAATAATAGCATAATACTTGGTCAACTAATCCATGCCCAATATACAGTCAAAATGATCAATGCTCAAAGGCAGCAAATCAACGTACAATGTCATATCATCAATCATTATATCACATGCTGGATAAACATAAGCACATATCATAAAACCTCTAAATGGTGTAGACACAGATAGTAAACAATTCATAGGTTCTAAAGGTCTAGTGAATTTCCGAGAAAAAGTATACGATACAAATAAATGCGTAGAACCAGAATCTATCAACACATAGGCATTCTGAGCACAGACAGAGATTATACCTGACACCACTGATTCAATATTCTGTACATCGTCAGGCACAAGTGTGAACACTCTACCTTGTCTCAAAGGTTCTCTCCACGCATTAGTTCTCACATTTGTTCTTGATCCAGAAGCAGACCCTACTGAACTTGCTACATAACGGTTGACATTTTCTGACCCAATTGGACAATTTTTTATCATGTGGCTCGTTTTGCCATACCGGAAGCAAGCACCAGATACTCGATGGCAGACCACTCTATGTTGCATTCCACATTAAGTACAAATAGGCGCAGACCCACTGCTTTGACTTGAACTGCTAGTAGATCCTGTATTTTGTTTCTTATTCGTAGCAAATGATCAGCCCTTCTTAAAACCAAATCTAGATCTTTTACCTCGCCATTCTATTGTTGGCGTTTTACCCTATTTCTTTGCTGCCAAATTAGCCTCTGCCATCAACGCTTTATCAAGTACATCCACATAAGTAGGCAACTTTAAAACACTTATCCGATCAAATACGTCTAGATCCAATCCACCTTTAAACTTTCGAGCTTTCTTATAGTCAGTATCCGCCATATGAGGAGTAAATTGAGCTAATTCAATGAATTTAGCCTCGTATTCGACTATAGACATATTGCCTTGCTTAAGTTCTTGGAATTCAGAAACTTTTCAATCCCAAAAGCACTGAGGAAAGTACTTATCATAGAAGATTTCGTTGAATTGAGCCCATGTCATGTTCCCATTGTTATTTTGGATTAACAACAAATATCTTCGGCCTTCATCTTTTAGAGTATAGGTGGCCAATAAAACCTTTTGAGTCTTAGAGTAGGGAAACACTTCAAATAATTTCTCCATTTCCAGTAACCATGTCTCTACCTTTAATGGTTCAATACCACCCAAAAAAGTCGACGGTTTCATTTTCATAAACTTTTGAGTTAGATTTATAATATCATTCTTATCCTGTTCAACTTGCACTGGTGTGGGTGGAGGAGGCAAAGGTTGTTGCCTTAAAGATTCTGTTAAGGCTGCAAGCATTTGCTCCATTTGACTCATTCGGGCTTCAGAAAATTCACTTGTATCATTTTTCCTTGCATTCTCCATGTTGATATAAGTAAACAAAGCAATAATAAACATAGGCCAATAATTGTTTTCACAATGTTCGGAGTATTCCATTTTAGTTCATTCTTTTCAATTTCATATGTTCATAGCCAGATTCAGTTTTCACATTTATAGAGATTAACACACCCTCATACATGCAGATGAAAATGTCCCTACTTCTTTTCCAAGACATCCTATAGCTCATATGAACTTGTGTGTACAGTATAACTCATGCTTTGATACCACTTTGTGACGACCCAAACCCGTCCCTATAGGTTTAGTGTCGTAACCGGTCAGTAATCTTTGGATTACCAAAGGCCTCTGTACAGAATAACACTTAATTAAAGGGGCTAGCGGAAGCAGATATAAAACATACATAGTCTATTGAGCTGTGTAGACATACATGGGATAGAAATTTTAAACTTTATATACAAACACGTGACGTCAAAAATATAGTAATCTTACGTCTCTTTCATTACAGATATGACCAAAAGGGGCCTAGCCCAATATGTAGATAAACAAAAAACTTGTTCACAATCCAAAAAGAAAACAAAGTCTTATATGTTCACAAAACATGACCACATGACTTTCGGAACCTCCTCGAGAGGCACAAGGGTTAGCCAACAAAACAAAGCTCCAGGCAATCGCCATTGAGTCTAGCCACGAGCTTGATCACCTACATACATAAGTAATAGAATGAGCGGCAGCCTAGTGAATAATAACAAGATAAAAGGTTTCATGAACGTTGTCCATACAATTACAGAAATAGGAATTCAACAGTTAACAGAAATGGATTTGATAATCATGTTCAGAAATCAGAGTTCATAACAGAAACAAATTTAGAATCATATGCATAGTCAATCATATGTGGTACATTCATTAGCACTAGCAGAAATAGTTGACCCATAAAGGGACGGCCATGAAGGCATACAGTTGACTCACATGCACAAAGAAGGTACAGTTGGCTCATGAGTCGTACAGTTGGCTCATAAATGGGACGTATACAGAAGGTTCCATAACAGTTGGCTCATAAGACGTACAGTTGGTCCATAATTGGGACGTAATAGAACAGATAACAGATGTCATCTGAAACTAAGGATGCCACGAATACATTTCAGAGACATCGGACAACCATTTATTCATATAGAAAAAAATATTTCAGAAAACAAATCATCTTATATCTTTAAGAAAATACTTATAAATTGAACATAACTTTACAAAGTTATTACTCACAGATGGCTCCAATAGTAGATAAATAGAACGGATAACTGAATAGCTTACGACGCGTGACTTACACCACATAACAGATACACATATTGAAACACATATTCAGATAGTACTCAATTTATTTCGTTCGTTCTTAGTGTGTTTCTAGCCTTTGTTTATGTCTTAATTAGGGCTTAGGAATGCCTAAGATGCAATAAGGATGCCAAAATGTGATTCAAAACACTTGGTTAAATTTGCTGAAAATAAGGTCTTCGCTCGAGTGGAGGTTCAAAAATAAGGGTGGTCACTCAAGCGCAACTTCCATCGCTTGAGCGGTCTGTAAACTCTGCAAAAGTACTGGTTGCTTGAATTTTTCGCTCGACGCACGCTCAATGGTCGCTCGAGCGTAAGACTGAGGTCTTCACTCGAGCACAACTCTAGTCACTTGAGCTGTCTGCAGAACTTGTGAACTTCTGGGAGCATGCAATTTATGCTCAAGCCAACTTTTGGTCGCTCAAGTGGAAGTGTAAACTTCTGGAATTTCCAGATTTGCTCCCAAGCTCAAAACTCGAATTCAAAGTCACAAATCATGTTCTTTTGGGCCAAAAGCTTGAGAAAACATGTCTAAACTTGTCAAACATCATGAATTCAAAACCATTTCGCCAAATCAAGGCACAAAGGCATGCCAATTGTATAAAATTAAACTTAATATATCATAAACATTGCATGTATGAAGTATTTTGGCTTCAAAGCTTTCAAAACTTGGTCAAATTAGGTGTTAAGCACCAAAACATGTTGAATTCTTAAAACAAAGGCAAGAGGAGCACATGCATGTGAGAATTATTTGAAATCAAACTCAAGTTGTGGTCAAATGAACATGTATGCATGACATGATCTTCCTCACTAACTCATTAGTTCAATTCTTGCATAACTCAACTTAATCCTCTAGAATTCAAGTCCTAGATATCATAATTATATAATCTAAGTGTTGAATCCTCACCTTAACTTCTCAATTAAGCTCTAGGTGATGAATTCACTAAGATTCCAAGTCAAATCCTTCCAAATTCTAGCAATTCCCTTGTTGATCTCAATTCTCTCTTAGTGTCTCTCTCTCTCTCTCTCTCTCTCTCTCTCACACACACACACATTTGGGCCTCAAGAAGATGAGAAATAAAAGTATAAGTAATGGCCCTTAAGTCATCAAGTCGCGTTATATATGTTTAATTAGAGAGTTTACTTAATGACTAATTAAGTGACATTAATTATCTTAATTAATTCGTTCCGAATCGAATTTCAATTAAACCTACCACAAAATGCTAACAAGTCTAAATAACATGAAAACCAAGTCAATTTTGTGATCGGATGCCGATAAGGCCTTCAATTCGCAAAATAGAACAAAAACGCAAACAGATATTTCTACGATAGACAGATAGAAACACAAATAATGCAACATACATGCAATAATTCAAAATTTCATCTTAATTACTTATTAGGCATTCTTAATTATATGTTTTAAGTTAATCACGGGTTGGGATTATTATACCGGGCCAACGGGCCAGGTCAGGCAAGCCCGACCCACAGGTTGGGTCAGACTTCAAAATGATGGCCCAGGCCCCGGCCTACGGTCTCAGGTTCGGCTCGAGTCCGGGCCCAAATGGGCCATGGGCGGGCTTTGTATTGCTCACGGGCCGCGGGCCATTTTTACATTCCTAGACTTGCAATGAAGGATCAATTTATTATTATTTGCACAATGAGCCTTGTAATGATTTTTTTTTGTCCACCTTTGTTGAATTTTTTATTAGGTTCATTACCAAAAATTAAAAAATTAAAAAAGATTGCTGAAAGTATTTTACAAGTAAAAAGTTTTGTATGAAAAATATTTTTCATATAAAATATTTTATATTGAAACCAACGGCCTAAATGACATGATTTGCCAGCACTTGACCAAAGAGTTCAATAACATAGGATATGTTGGTTGATTTCAATTGAGTTGTGGACTTTTTATTTTTTATTTTTATTTTATTGAATCAGCAATTGAATTGTAGACATCTGTACCAGGGAAACTAACGTAATGAAATTATTATAATAAAGTATACAAGAATAAAAATGCATTCTGATTATCGGGTATAATAGTCACTTTGACAAATCTTTTGAATTGACTTCATGGAAAACAATATTATGACCTATTGAATAATGTGTATAATTACATTGTTGAATTAGGTAGGCAATAGTGAGACTTGGCATCTCCCAGACTTATTTACTTTTTAAAAAAATTCAAGTTTTTGTTGGCATAAAATTAAAATCTTTTTGTAAGGTTGAAAATAGATGAATGATTCTAGACATATTCTTTACACGTTACGGTTTTCAAACTTTAGTTCAGAATTTCCAAGCGTTAATTAAGGACCTATATATAAAATTAAGAAAACATGTTTTTAAAATGTGGACTAGATTTATTTTGATTTGGTCAAGTCAGCAAGTACCCACCAAGGTTGACATGCACACTCCTAAACGGCAGCTTCACTTCTCCTCCATCCCTCAAAACCAAAGTTGTCATTCTATTAAGCAACTCCAATACCACTAGCTATTTTTGTTAGTTAAAACATACACAAAAAAGAGGGGGAAAATTATGTTAAGCTCTCCTAAGATTTGAAGAATATAAAATAAGTTTTATAATTTTGGCATAATTGCACTGACTAACTTCCTTCTCAATAAAGCTAGAGGGATTGAAAATCATGCTGGTGGTATGAAAATATGATGATAAACATGATACTATATATATATATATATATATATTTATAAAAGAGATTATAATATCATTTTTTTATCTATATGACTGACGAATTATTGATGAAAATGAGATTAAGTCTTATGTGAATTAAAAATATTAGATCCCAATATAATTATGTCAAATTTAAAATACTTATTGTATTTTCTCCAAAAAGAAGATTAGTGTAATTTACACCCACCAAAAAAAAAAAAAAAATCTTTATTTTAACTAGTTATTTTAGCTGGCATGTCTTCCTATAGTACTCTCTGCTTAGCTAGCTATTTTAGATAATTATTATTTTCTAATTAACACTTTCCAAGAGGAAAAATGAAGAGAGAGAGAGAGGGGGGAAAGAATTACTTTTTTTAATGTTTAGTTAGTGATTTTTTTCTAATTAAATTTAGCTAGTAAAAATTGTGGAAGGTAAAATAACTAGCCTATTGGAGAACCAAAAAAACATTAATAAATAGTTGAAATATCTAGCAAGAAGTATTTAGAAAGCCTGTTGAAATTGCTTTAAGTCAATCAATCATAATATAATGGCCTCGTTTGGGAAGTGGTTATTTTAGTAAGCTATTTTAGTTTTTGACTATTTTAGTAGGTTAAAATTTTTGTGTTTGGGAAGATGAATGGATTTTTTTGTGGTTGGATGTGATGTTTGTGAGAGAAAAAGTGAAATGATTATGGGTTTGATGTGATATTTTGTCTTATTAGCTATTTTAGCCTATTTTATCTTTTTGTGAATTTTAGCCTAAATTGAGCTATTTTTTTTCTTCCCAAACACCTCCAATATTCTTCTTCTCTCATGAATAAACCATAAGCTAAGATACTATATTATGAAAAAAACCATAAGCTAAGATACTATATTATGCTTAAATCATAAGCTACATCAATAAAGAGCTTCTACAGTGTTGAATTTGTTGTATGCTTGAGCCTCCGTTTGGGAAATGGGTTGGCTTTTTGGCTTTTTGGCTTTTTGGCTATTTTAGCCTGGGCTATTTTAGCCTGGTTTGGGAAGGGCTTTTTGGCTTTTTGGCTTTTTTGACTTTTTTGTGAGAGATGATTGTAATGATTATGGGTTGGATTTGATGTTTTGTTTTTTGTGGCTAAAATAGCCTATTTTGTTTTTTGTAGCTATTTTAGCCAAAAAAGCCTGGGCTTTTTCTTCCCAAACAGAGGCATATTAGACTTTCTTTCATTGGTGAATGTCTGATTTGATATAATTCTCAATAATATTAGTAATTTATCTATTATCGTTTGACCAATATATATATGGCACCTAATCGTTGCATTAAATATATATGACACCTAACAATTTTTACAAATTTATTTTACAAAGGAAAAGTTAGTTATACCAATAAATTTTACAAACTTATAAATTTTGAAATTGCACTTGAATTGTAATTAGCACAATACATCACCCTCTGATATACAGAAAAATATATTTAATAACAAGCAACAGCAACTAAATTTGTTTCTTAATATAACACTATTATTTATAATTTGGTTTATTTTTTTTTGCAAGTTGTCAAATTATTCTCTCTACCTTTTAACTTTTGTTCATAAAAAACTAAAAAATACTAAAAAAATAAATTCTCAAATGAGTCCTAAATGTCTTCTTCTAAATTATAGTGTCAAGTGGTGGATACAATTCATATATGTGACACATATATCAAAGAAAATACTATAGTCCCCAATATTTTTATCAAATATATGATCAAATATCTCACATGAATATAGATTCAACATGTGTATGGGCTCCACACCCATATGAGACATTTGATCATTTATTTAGTAAAAATGTTAATATCCCTAACATTACTCATGTATTAATTGAAAGTTGGTATAAGTTTTTAGAAAATGAAGAATTATCCAGGTCCTATTTGTCACATTAAGTTGCCGTTTGGAAAAATCTTTTTAGTTGGCTTTTTAGAGTTTGGATTTGTTTAGCTTACTAAAAAGTTCTGTTATCAAAATTTTTTTGACTTTTTTGACTTTTATGAGAAAAAAAGAAAAGAAAAATAATTATGATTTAGATATGATATTTTGTCTTATTAAATTATTTAATTTGTTTTATCTTTTATGCTTTTTTAGTCCCAACCAACTTAACCAAACGAAGCCTAAAACAAGGCATTGTAAAGTATATTGGTAAATTTTTTTTATTTGTATTGCAACTATTCATAAGTTATACAAGTGCATTAGATTCACTATAATATATTTTTATTATTTCCAGTATTCCATTTAGTTTAAATTAACATATCACCCATGTTATGCATGCATTAAAAAAATAATTTTAAAAATATAAAATAATATAAAATTTATTTAAAATATATAGAAAAATAATTTAGAGTGAATCAAATTTTAACCATTTCATTAGAATACATATATATTGTGGGGATATATTTTTGAGTACCGACACGTGGCAAGGTGACGCCAACGTTATCTCGGGTATGCCGAGGTTATCTCCGAAGATATCGGAATCCGAGATAATCGGATAAAGGATAATGGACAAGAGTCCTAGAATGAAGAGGAGACTTAGCCAAGATAAGGATAAACCTCTTAGGGAGTTTATCTTTATCTCTTGAGGAGTCCAAAGTATGTACTGAACAAGAATCCATAGAAGTCGGGCTTCTAATGGGATTTGGATTGAGGTAACTATAAAAGAGAGGCACCCCCATGGGTTTAAGGTACGCAATTTATGCTTTTGATTCTCAAGCTTGTGAGTTTAGCACTTGATTTATCTTTGAGAGATATACTGACTTGATCGTTGGAGTGCCCCTGGGTGGACGAGCCACCGCCGGAATCTTCTCTTTCTGTTCCAGGTCAGCCAGGTGCCATCTATTCTTCCGGTGCTCTCCAACTGGTTACTAAGCGGGCAGTGTGGTCAGAAAATCACTCACAATTTGGCGCCGTCTGTGGGAACTTAGAAGAATAGATGGCCAGTAACGGACAGAAGGAAAAGATTGGGGACGACACTCCTGCTGGGAGTGGCAGACCAATCGACCTTGATATTGAAGGAGACAACCACAATGCAGAAACCTGTGACCAGGGCCACGGAGAGAAAGACGTCGGCCAGGAGGGCGACACTTCGAAGAAGATAGACCAAATCAAGTACTATAACGAAGATACCCTCCAGGTATGGAGAGATGGGTGCCTGCGGGGGATGAAGAAGTAAAAGAATTGGCAAACAAGTTGGCAAACCTGCAGTCGGTCGTCAACTTCATGATGCAAAACAATGTCATGCAGCCACCATACCCGTGTACGACACGCCGATTCCAGCAACTAATAGCCAGAAGGGAGGAAGGAAAACAATCCCCGAAGCCCTTCAACACACCAGAAACGGAAGGTACTCTCACCGACCTTCTAGGGAAGTCGGACGAGAGAAGTCGAGACGAGAGGAGTCCCGAAGGACGTATCACACGAAAGACCCAGAACCCAAAGAACATCGGCATGTTCAAGGGCAGGTACTCTGCTTTGACATAACCCATGGAGAAAGATCAAAATGGGCCCACCACGAGGCCGAAAGTAGTGTGCCAAAAAGATTGAAGTCCAAAGATAGCCGAGCTCCGGGGAGGAGTAAAGAAAACTTGAGAGATTACCTCAAGAGGAAGCAATAGAATGCTGAAGCCGAGGTAACTTCCCTGGTAAAGCCGAGGACACCATTCTCGGTGGAACTGGATAAATTTGAAGCACCAAAGAGATTCAGTATGCCGAGGTTCCAAATATATGATGGTAAGTCAGATCCCAACTTCCACGTTGGACTATATCTGAATTTAATGGCATTATATAGTAGGAACGAGCCGTTGCTCTGCAAAGTATTCCCCTCATTCTTCAGGGAGATTGCATTAGATTGGTTCCATAAACTATCGAAGGGAAGCGTAAAAACTTGGGAGGGCCTGGCTGAGATGTTTGTGGCCAGGTTTGTGACGAACAAACTACAGCCCTTGAGGGTCGACGCACTGATGGCTTTAAAAATCACCAAGGATGAAGGCCTAAGGGCTTACGCAAAAAGGTACTACGAGGTGTTCAATCGAATACCCGAATGCAACCAAGAGGTGGCGGTCGTGTCTTTCAAGAACGGCCTGAAAGATGACTGCCCACTACGGAAGTCTTTGGCAAAAACATTGCCAAAAAGCATGGAAGAACTCATGGCGAGAATCGAGAAGTACGCCAGAGCCGACGAGGATACGTTGGGAAACAAAGAGACAAAGCAGGAGAAAGGATACGGCTCGCCGAAGTGAAGCTGAGGTAACAATGGATCGATCAAACAAGAAACGGAATTGAGGGCTAAACAGGCAGTGACGACTGTGTTCCGAATCCCGGTCCACAAAGTCCTGGATCAAATACGAAATCAACCCTATTTCAGAGCACCGACAAGAACACCAGGGGAATTTATGAGAAGAAACGTCGGTAGGCGTTGTGCTTACCACAATGAAGAAGGGCACCCAACTCAGGGTTGCAGAGCCCTAAAAGCACACTAAGAAAACTTAGTGAGGCACGGCCATCTGAGGGACCTTGTCGATGAGGCCAGGACAAGGGAAGAACAGGCAAGATTGCCTCAAGCACCAGCAACTCCTCCTCCCCCATTACAGCAACCACAGGCAGGAAGACCACGGGTGGTTAATGTAATTCACTCAAAGGTGAACGAAAACGACATACGAGGGGAGACCCAGAAGGTAAAACACCTATAGCACGTGAACCAGGTCAGACATAAAAGACCTCGGCCTGAAGAATGCCAGGGACCGATGATAGCCTTTACTAAAGCCGACCTAGAGATGGTCCATCATTCACATAATGATACCTTGGTAGTATCCCTCCAGGTTGGGGAGTGCCAAGTCAAACGCATCCTGATTGATCAAGGCAGCTCTTGCGACATCATGTATGTTAGATGTTACAAGGAGCTGGGCCTTCATCCTGATGACTTGGAGCAATCCAATGGCCCGATGGTCGGCTTCAATGGAACGCCGACGTGGCCACTGGGCGCAACAAGCTTAGAAGTACAAGCTGGCACTAAGAAGATCAAGACAGAATTCATGGTGATCGACATGCCCTCGCCATACAACATCATCTTGGGAAGGCCATGGTTGCATGCAATGGGGGCAATCCCCTCAACGTTGCATCAACTACTACGATTCCCAAGAGAGCATAGGATTGAAGAAATCATAGGAGATCAATTGCAGGCAAAGGATTGCTCCATGGCAGCGATAAAATCCACCTGCAACATTCGAGAATCAAAAATGGCAGAGATTGAAGACGAGGACATGAAGGTCCTAGATGATGTCGGCAAGGAGCCAGCCGAGAAGAGTGAAGAAGCACTGAAGAAAGTCCTCGTCCAGGAGGATGATGAAGACCGCTTCTTTCTTGTCAGCTCGGGCTTAGCCGAAGAAGAAGAAAAAGAATTGGAAACTTTTCTGAGAGCAAACATAGAGGTGTTCGCTTGGACGTCTTATGAAATGCCTGGCATTGACCCCGAGGTCACATGCTACAAACTGAACGTTGACAGGTCAACCAAACCGGTAATACAACGAGCCAGAAGACCGACGTTGATGCACGTCGAAGCAGTGGAGGAAGAAGTAGACAGACTTCTGGAGGCCAGGGCCATCAGAGAAGTCAATTATCCGATATGGCTATCAAACACTGTGGTAGTACAGAAAAAGAATGGTAAATGGAGGGTCTGCGTAGATTTTACAAGCCTGAACAAAGTTTGTCCCAAAGACAGCTTTCCTCTACCCAAGATTGACCAGTTGGTAGACGCCACATCTAGACATGGAAGGATGAGCTTCTTGGATGCCTACAGGGGATACCACTAGATAGCCATGTACCCCCCAGATGAGGAGAAGACAGCGTTTATCACCCCAAAAGGGCTGTACTGTTACAAGGTAATGCCTTTTGGGCTGAAAAACGCAGGAGCAACTTACCAAAGGTTGGTAACCAAGATATTCAAACACCTGATTGGCCAAACAGTAAAAGTCAACATCGATGACATGGTCGTGAAGACCAAGGAACATAAGGGTCATCTTGCCGACCTAAAAGAGGTCTTTGGTATACTCAAAACATACCGGCTCCGACTCAACGCATCGAAGTGCGCGTTTGGAGTTGGATCAGGTAAGTTTTTAGGGTACCTGGTAACAAGAAAGGGCATTGAGGCCAGCCTAGATCAAATCAAGGCCATCTTAGAGCTGAAAAGCCTGACGTCGGCAAAATAGGTTCAGATACTTACTGGAACGGCCGCGGCCCTGAACAGGTTCATAAGTCGAAGCTCAGACAAATGTAAACCTTTCTTCAACCTGGTGAAGAAGGCCACGGACTTCCTATGGATTGAGGAATGCGAGGCTGCTTTGGCCGACCTAAAGAAATATCTGACCACGGCTCCAGTCCTCTCAACGCCTGAACCTAGGGAAGAACTGTTTTTGTATTCAGCAGTTTCAGAACACGCAGTAAGTGCAGTGCTAATCCGAGAGGAAAAAAAGGAGCAAAAGGCTATTTATTATGTAAGCAAAACCTTGACCGATGCAGAAACAAGGTACCTACCACTACAGAAATTAATGCTGGCCTTAGTAATGGCTTCAAAGAAGCTGAACCACTACTTTCAAGCACACAAGATTATAGTGCTAACAGAGCACCCACTGAAGTCCTTGTTACAACAAGGAGACCTAACAGGAAGAATAGCAAGATGGGCAGTGGCCTTGGGCCAGTACGACCTGGAGTTCAGGCCGAGAACAGCAATTAAGGGCCAAGTTTTGGCCGACTTCATGGCCGAATTCACGTCAGAATCCATCAAACATCGAGCTCCGTTAAGCCAAGATGAACGATGTCCAAGCAAACAAGGAGAAGCCCAGCCAAAGGCAAAAGAACAAAGAAAGGAAAAACTCAGACCCTGTAGCATTTACATCGGGGACTCCTTTCGCCTGTTTGTCGATGGAAGCTCAAACCGACAAGGAGCGGGAGCAGGAATAATGTTAATATCTCCTGATGGGAAGATATTAGAATAGTCCATTCGATTGGGGTTCAAGGCCTCAAACAATGAGGCAGAATACGAAGCATTGATTGTAGTACTAAAGCTGGCAGTGACAGCAAAAGCAGATGAGGTAATAATTTTTTGTGATTCACAACTTATAGTGAATCAGACAATAGGAGAGTTCGCAACCCGAGATAAAAGGATGTCTGCATACGCAAAAGAAGTCGTCAGGCTGGCAGCCTTGTTTCGTAACTGCCGACTTCTTCAAGTTAGCCGAGATGATAACAGCCACGCCGACGCATTAGCCAACTTGGCAAGTTCAATACAAACTGGAAAAACAAGGACAATAATGATTGACTATTTATCAGGCCCGAGCATAGAACCACCCATCACAGAACAAGAAGCAATGTGTGTGGACTTGGAACCAAGCTGGATGGATGCAATTGCTGCATTCCTAAAAGAGGGAAAGCTACCAGAAGACCATAAGGAAGCACACAAGATCAGATTGAAGTCGGCAAGATGCAATCTGACAGCAGACGGACATCTCTACAGAAGGTCCTTCACTGGACCCCTTTTAAGGTGCGTACACCCTTTGCGGGTAGAAGATTTTCTATATGAAATTCATGAAGGGATCTGTGGAAGCCATGCTGGGGGCAGATCACTAGCTCACAGGGCCATTACTCAGGGGTATTGGTGGCCCTACATGCAAAAGATGCAGAAGCCTACATGAAGAAGTGTGAATAATGCCAAAGGTTCAGACCTTTGATACACCAGCCAGCTGCTGACCTGAACCCTGTATCCAGTCCATGGCCATTTGCCCAATAGGGTATGGATCTCGTTAGGCAGTTGCCCCAAGCAACTGGGCAAAGGAAGTACTTGCTGGTAGTAACGGATTACTTCACGAAGTGGATAAAAGCAGACCTCTTGCCAAAATTCGAGATGTGGACGTCAAGAACTTCATATGGAGAAACATCATTACCAGATTTGGCATTCCAAGAGCAATAGTTGCTGACAACGGAACGCAGTTTGACAGCAAACTTATCAAGAACTTCTGTGCGAAATTCAAGATAAAGAATTACTTTTCAACACCAAGTTTTCTCCAAAGCAATGAGCAAGCAGAAGCATCCAACAAAGTAATTTTGGATAGGATAAAGAAGAGGCTACAGGTAGCAAAAGGAAAGTGGGTAGACGAGTTGCCCAATGTACTCTGGGCATATCGGACTACGCCGAGAAGATCGATAAAGGAAACACCCTTTGCCATGGCTTACGGCACAGAAGCAGTCATCCCACTGGAGATCGGCATCCCAGGGATTAGAACCCAAGGAGTAGACAATGGGACTAATGATATACTTTTAGCCCGAGATTTGGATCTCTTAGAAGAAAGAAGGGAGAAAACTACAATTCAGCTCGCAGCATACCAGCAGCAGCTTGCTAGAGCTTACAATAAGAAGGTCAATCCAAGAGATTTCCAGGTCGGCGACCTAGTCCTAAGAAAAGTTGTTGGCAACAAGAAGGATCCCAAAGAGGACAAGCTTGGCCCAAACTGGAAAGGACTCTACAGAATCACTTCGGTATTGGGCAATGGAGCATACCGGCTTGAAGATAATGAGGGCAAAGCATTGCCAAGACTCTGGAACACTTGTAATTCAAAATTTTTCTATCATTAGATGTTCCTTGTTATTTTTTGCCGACGTCATCAATAGAATCTTAGCAGAATTTTTTAAGACTTGTGAATTGATAAAAGATGCATAATGTTATTTCTGAATAATGAGAACCCAAGTGGAACTTAGATTCACATTGGGGGCAGAGAGAAGACACAAATGCTTAACACTTGTTAAAATTTGTAGCAATTTACAAGTTGAAGTTAAGCCGAGATTATTATTTATCTTCACTTGTTAAAATTTGTAGCAATTTACAAGTTGAAGTTAAACCGAAGTAATTCTTAACGCTTGTTGAAATTTGTAGCAATTTACAAGTTGAAGTTAAGCCGAGATTATTATTTATCTTCACTTGTTGAAATTTGTAGCAATTTACAAGTTGAAGTTAAACCGAAGTAATGTTTAATGCTTGTTGAAATTTGTAGCAATTTACAAGTTGAAGTTAAGCCGAGATTATTGTTTATCTTCACTTGTTGAAATTTGTAGCAATTTACAAGTTGAAATTAAACCGAAGTAATGCTTAACGCTTGTTGAAATTTGTAGCAATTTACAAGTTGAAGCTAAACCAAAGTCATTGTTCGACACTTGTTGAAATTTGTGGACAATTTACAAGTTAAGTTAAACAAGTATGATGTTCAACACTTGTTAAAAGTTTACAAGAAGTTTGTCTATCCGAGGTGTGTCACCCCGAGAAGATTGTACAAAGAAGGAAAAGTGCGTGAAAGACAGGCAGAATATTCTAAGTATAGAATCATGCAGAAGTAATAAAGAGAAGATAAGAGTGCAAGCACTTAGAAAAGAAAAGTTGCATTAGCATTCATCAAGAAAAAGACACATCGGCCATACAAAGGGCTTATATGGTTCCAAAAGATAAAGAAGAAACAAAATACAACTAAGCAAAAGAAAAACATGAAGCTAAGACTCCTCTCCACCAGTTGGTTGAATTTGAAGATCAGATGATTGTTAAGAAGACATCTCAGCAGTCTTATCCGCCGCGACCTCGGCATCAATTTCTGCAAGAGTGTCTTCAAGATTTTTATCAGCAAGGATGGCGTCGGTTGATTCTTTCTCATCAGCAGCATCTTTGTTAACCTCATCGCCTTCTTCATCTTGAGTCAAGTCTAGGACTTGCTCATTTTGAAGAGAGGACTTGGCAACATCTTTGGATTTTCTTTACCAAAGCCTCATTCTCTTCCTTATCACCATCCTCAGACTCAAATTCGTCGACGTCTTGACTTGGAGGTTGAGCTGAAGGGAATGGAAGAGGAATGGAATCAGCCTTCCTCAATGGTGAGTCCTCTGGGACATTGAGTTTCTTCAGAAGGGACATTCAACCAAGGGTGAAACCCTTGTTGCATGCCTGCTTCACTTGAAGTTCATAAGCCTCAGCAACGTCGGGCATGCCTTGAGTGTACTCCTTTTCATCAGCTTCTTTGATTTCGGCGTCTTTAGTGGCCAGGGCCTCCTGAAGCTCTTTTTCGGCCTGGGCCATTTTTTCCTCAGCCTCTTTTTTCTGGGACTCAGCCACTTTCCTGATGGCTTCAGCAGCCTCAGCCTTCTCTTCGGCCTCAGTCTGGGCTTTGATAGCAGCCTTAGCCTGATCCTCCAACTTCTTCATCTTTGATTGAAGACCTTTGTTGGTCTTTTGGAGGAAAGAGAACTCCCTCTTCATCTTAACAAGCTTCTCCCGATTCTCAAAAGATTGCATTGAGAAAGAGTGGGCATGTTGAATGGCCTGAAAGAAAACGGAGGTATTAGAAAATATTCAAGGTACGAAATAAAGAGAAAGAAAGAAGAGAATTACCAAATAGAAGATATCTACCTAAACGGAGTGCTGAACCATTAGAGCGTAATTCTTATACTCACTGTACTGGGCATTTTGCTCCAAATCGCCTGGTAACAGCAGAGCAGTGCTGAGCGCAACATCGACATTAATACCCTCGGCACTGTCACTTGCCACAACAGGCTTGTCTTCCAGAGTAATTGAGGGGGCCCAAGGGGCATCAAGTTTTTTTGATCCCGAGGTTGTTGCAGAAGAATACCTCGGCTTCTTTGATTTTTAAGATTCTGATGGCTGGGTTTCAGAGGGCCTCTTCCCAGTAGAGGGTTGAGATTTGTCACTCTCAGCCAGCTTGGAAATATGTAAAGTATCCTCAGATTCAACCTGAGTTACTTTAGCCTTTGGCTGAGCTTTTTTAACTCTTTTCGGCTTCGGTGGGGGCGTCGTTTGTGTTGGCTGAGTTTTAACATCAGAAGGGAGGTTGGCTAAGAGGTCTTTTACAACTGATTTCGGGCGGCCCATCTCGGTAGTAAGGACAAGTCGTCGCCGACGTTTTCGTTATGATATTGGGACCAGGTATGGAGCCGAAGTTGATGGCTGATGTTGATCCTTGATCTGTTCATGACGTGGATGCAGTTAACGGAGTTATAGCAGAGAGTGGAGAAAGGCTTTTCTTCTTCGTTTTGGGAACGTCGGGCAAAGTTGACCTATATGATAGAATAAAATTAAGAAGCGCAGGCGCTTTCCTTTTATGGACTGGCAAGTCCAGAAGTTTCTTCAAATCCTTGCTGGGAACAAAGGATTGGCGAAAAATTTTTGGTGGCTTACGAACAGCTGCAAGAAGAACAGATGTCAGAAACAGACAAAATATTTAAAACTTTGAAACAAAACAGGCAAAGATGAATACTGGACTCTTACCCTTGCCCTCTAAAACTGATCGAGGAAGAGGGAAGAGATGGATGTCCTCGTCTGGAGAAAACTCCCAATTTCCCGAGGTAATGAGATAGTCATCTCCAGCCCTTTTGTTGGAGTCTGGGAGGTTGGCTACGATTTTGAATTCTGTAGACCTCGGCTTAAGGTAATAAATGTAGCCTTTTTCTTTCAAATTAAGGGTACACATGGTATAGCAATACTGGATATCGACTAGGGTGATCCTAACATTTTCCTGTTTAGCTAAGGCTATGATGCCATTGATCACTCGGTAGGAATTGATTGCCAGTTGCATGGGGTTCAGCTTATAATAGTGAAGAATCTCACGAAAAAGGATATTAAGTGGGAGCCAGAGTTCGTACTTAGTGAAAGCTACAATGGGAAAGGGCATCGAATCATCTGTGGGCATGATGGAGTCGTTATCTCCAGCCAGCCTCAGATGGACATCGGCAGGGATAGAGAATTCTTGCCTAAAATACTCAAGTTTGGTTGGGGTATCTACCCTATGTCTCCACATACCTATAATATCAGCCTGAATTAGAGGGGTTGTATTTCAGAGAAAAAATGTCTTGAGAGGGTTAATAAGACCTCGGCAAAAATCTAGGTAAAGTACTAGTTTCAGTTTTTTCCTAAATTATGGGTTCTACACAACAAATCCCAAACCTAGATCTATGAAAGCAAGGGTTGAAGGCACGGATCTGGAAGACAGAAAGGCAAAGACGTGCTTTAGAATCAAGAACAGGGATGGGCTATCAAGAGCATAAAGAATATGAGACATAAAGGGTCAAGAACAGTAACAAGAGTACAGGAAAGTGGTGAACAGTATGTATTCAAGATATAGGCAAGATCAAAACCATTTGAATAAATATGTTCAGATATGTGATTCTCAAGATTTGAAACAAACATGGCAACAAGTAATGAAGAATATCAACAGAATTAAAAACGAAAGGAACAGTGGCTTACTAGAAAAAAGTGAAGCCGGTATGAAGATTGCCGAAGTTAGACGACAGTTGTAGATGTAAACGACGAAAGTTTCACAGGAAGGGAGAAGGGAAGGCAGTTGCAGAGCTTGAGGACTGGAACAATGGCGTATTCAGGAGCAAGAGAGAGAAAAAGCGAAGAGAAATCGAATGCAAAAGTGAAAAATGAGAAAAGGGGGAAAGGTTTTGTCAAAAATTTGAAACGACGGCAAAACGGAGCATTGAATGCGCCTGGAACAACGCATACGTCAGACAGCGCACATAGACGTAAGGTGGCTTACAAGCACGTCATTGGCACGGTCCAATGAGGTGAAGACGCGTGAGTGAAACGGTTGAGTAAATGATGCGTAACAGCTCACACACATGAAAGAGTTCACTGGAGTTCTTGTTCTCTGAAGAAAACATGTCGGCCTGAAATGAATGATCTCGGCTAAGAAGTTCTTGAGCCGATGTACTGGAGGAAGTACCGATATAGGTTCCATCAGCTCAAGATGCCGAGATAATAGAACCTAGGGGGCAGTTGTGGGAATATATTTTTTAGTACCGACACGTAGCAAGGTAACGCCAACGTGTCAGCCGAGGTGTCACGTGTTAGGGTCATGACACTGAGGTTATCTCGGGTACACCGAGGTTATCTACGAAGATATCGGAATCCGAGATAATCAGATAAAGGATAATGGACAAAATTCCTAGAATGAAGAGGAGACCTAGCCAAGATAAGGATAAAGCTCTTAGGGAGTTTGTCTTTATCTATTGAGGAGTCCAAAGTATGTACTGAACAAGAATCCATAGAAGTCAGGCTTCTAATGGGATTTGGATTGAGGTAACTATAAAAGAGAGGCACCCCCGTGGGTTTAAGGTACGCAATTTATGCTTTTGATACTCAAGCTTGTAAGTTTAGCACTTAATTTATCTTTGAGAGATATACTGACTTGATCGTCGGAGTGCCCCCGGGTGGACGAGCCACTGTCGGAATCTTCTCTTTCTATTCCAGGTCAGCCAGGTGCCATCTATTCTGCAGGCGCTCTCCAGCTGGTTACTAAGCGGGCAGTGTGGTCAGAAAATCACTCACACACACATATATATATATATATATATTGCAATTGTTATGTCATTAATTATATATTTTAAGTTCTCAATAAGAAATAGAGGTCATATTTTAATTACTAAAAATAGAATAAATTACAAAAATTATATTTTTGACAAAATAAAAATACACTAGAGTTTTTCAATTTTATTGTATTCTATATTAAGTTGTTTGCCCAATTATATATAGCTAAAAAATTTATTCATATTTTCTATTTAAATATTTTTAAGTTACAAATAAATAAATTTTATTTGGACTCTTTTTTTAAATCTCAAATTAGATGCAATTTAACAACTCCGCCAGTCCCAAACCCAGGTTAAGGAGGAGGGTTTAAGGAGGAGGGTTGTGTGTTAGGTAACCGACAGCCAACACGTAAAAAATTCGCTCGGATCCCTTATAAAAATGAATCATACTTTGAATCGTTTAAATGCTAGGTCGTTCCCCTCAAGTGACGCGTTGCGCCTGCCTCCGGGTGTTTCGAAAAGTGAGCAAGGGGCGCCGCATTGACGCCTGGGTGCGGTGAAAAATGGGCAAAGGTTTCCGCATTTTTCTGGACGAGCGCGGGTAAAGAAGCTAGTCCAAGACTATAGGTTTAGGGTAGCCACTTGGAACATAGGTACCTTAACTGGTAGGACAATGAAATTGGTAGATGTTATGATTAGGAGGAGAGTTAACATAGCTTGCACACAAGAAACTAAATGGATGGGAAAGAAAGCTAGGAAAATTGAGGATACTGGTTTTAAACTTTATTATAGTGGTAAGGATAGACGCAGGAATGAGGTAGGAATCATAATTGCCAAGGGTCTTGTGGAAAGTGTGGTGGCGGTCACTAGGAAAAGAGATAGGATTATGCTAGTTAAACTAGTTATTGGAGGGAATATAGTGAACATTATTAGCGCTTACGCACCTCAAGTAGGGTTAGATGATCAGACTAAAAGGGATTTTTGGGAGTAAATGGATGAGATCTTACAGGAGATACCCGTAGGAGAGAACCTGATTATAGGTGGAGATTTTAATGGCCATGTTGGCATAGATAAACAAGGTTATGAAAGGGTGCATGGTGGATACGGTTTTGGTGACAGAAATGAGGCTGGAGAGAGAATTTTAGATTTTGCGTTGGCTTCTAACCTGGTGGTGGCCAATACTATGTATAAGAAGAGGGAAGAGCATTTGATAACCTTTAAGAGTGGATTAGTTAAGAGCCAAATAGATTACTTCTTAGTGAGAAAAGTGGACTGCCTAAAATGCAATGATTGTAAGGTGATTCCTGGAGAGAGTCTGGTCTCTCAACATAGGATTTTGGTACTAGATTTATGTTTTAGAGGGCAATACCATGCTAGGAAGGATGGTAGGCGTCGTAGGACGAGATGGTGGGACCTAAAAGGGGATAAACTAGAAATATTTAAGAATCGAATGGATAAGGAAGGTACTTGGGACTTAGAAGGTGATGCTAACACTATGTGGAATTCAATGGCCAATTGTATGAGGAGAATCTCAAGGGAAGTGCTTGGAGAGTCAGAAGGAACGGGACCCAGCTTTAGGGAAACTTGGTGGTGGAGGGAAGAGGTTCAAGCGGTAGTTAAGGCAAAAAAAGAGTGCTTTAAAAAGTGGCAGAAGGATAGAACTGAGGAAAACCTTAAGAGCTATAGATTGGCTAATAAGAAGGTCAAGAAAGTAGTGAAAGAGACTAAGTTGAAAGCTTATGATGACCTATACACTAGACTAGATAGTAAGGAGGGAGAGAAGAGGGTATACAGACTTGCTAAGATACAAGAGAGGAAAACAAGAGATTTTAATCAAGTAAAGTGCATCAAGAGTGAGGATTCTAAGGTATTGGTGAAGGATGATGAGATTAAGGAAATATGGAAGAATTATTTTGAGAAACTGTTAAATGAGGAACATGAAAGTATGACAATAGGGGAAGAAATAGCCAATAATACGATAAACCAAGACTATAGGTTCTATCGCAGGATTAGGAACTTTGAAGTGGAGATTGCACTTAAGAAGATGAAATCAAATAAGGCTTTAGGACCCGATGATATCCCTATTGAAGCTTGGAAGTGTTTGGGTAAAAAGGGAGTTGCTTGGTTGACTAGGTTGTTTAGCAAAATTTTGTTGACTAGGAACATGCCAGATGAGTGGAGAAAGAGTATTTTAGTGCCAATCTATAAGAATAAAGGAGATGTCCAGAATTGTAACAACTATAGAAGAATCAAGCTAATGTGTCATATAATGAAAGTGTGGGAGAGGGTGATGGAACGCCGATTACGAGACATAACAGAGGTGTTAGAGAATCAATTTGGGTTTATGCCTGGTAGGTCAACAATGGAAGTGATCTATCTTTTGAGGAGAGTAATAGAAATGTATAAAGAAAAGAAAAGAGACATTCATATGGTGTTTATCGACCTTGAGAAAGCATATGACAGAGTGCCCCGAGATATAACATGGTGGGTGTTAGAGAAGAAAGGGGTGACAAAAGGCTACATTGACGTGATTAGGGACATGTATGAAGGGGTGGTGACCACTATTAGATCGCCAGCTGGAAAGACAAATGAATTTCCTATCACTGTAGGGTTACACCAAGGATCTACCTTAAGTCCTTATCTTTTTGCTTTAGTTATGGACGAGTTGACGATAAATATTCAAGATGACATGCCATGGTGTATGCTTTTTGCAGACGATATTGTGTTAGGGGATGAGACTAGAGAAGGAGTTAACACAAAGTTAGAGATTTGGAGAAAAACTCTTGAATCTAAAGGATTCCGGATAAGCAGAACTTAGACAGAGTACATGGAGTGTGAATTTAGTAACAGTAACAATGAAAGTAGAGGAAAAGTGAAGATTAAGAACCAAGAACTGCCTAAGAGTGAACATTTTCGTTATTTAGGGTTGATTATCACAACAGCGAGAGAGATTGATGCAGATATGGCCCATAGGGTTAAGGCGGGATGGTGTAAGTGGAGAAGTGCGTCTGGGGTATTGTGCGATAAACGAATATCCACTAGACTAAAAGGTCAGTTTTATAGAACGGCTATTAGACCAGCTATGTTGTTTGGGATAGAGTGTTGGGCAACCAAGAAACAACATGTAGATAAGATGAGTGTGGCTGAGATGAGGATGCTAAGGTGGATGCGTGGTATGACTAGACATGACAGGATTAGGAATGAGTGTATTCGGGAATGGGTAGGAGTAGCACCGATAGAAGATAAGTTAAGAGATAATCATTTGAGATGGTTTGGTCATATTCAACGGAGACCAACAGAGGTAGTAGTGAAGAGATGCGATGCTGTAACAGTAGATGGAAGTGTTAGGGGACGGGGTAGGCCTAGATTAACGTTGACTAGCGTTATAAATAAAGATATGAATCTACTTAATTTGACTAATGAAATGGCCTTTGATAGGGCCGCGTGGAGAAGAAGGATTCATGTAGCCGACCCCATTTGATGGAACTTAAGGCTTGGTTTGGTTTGGTTTATTATTTTCCATCTAGAAATTCTTAAATTAAAAAAAAAATAGATAAACCAATAGTTTTATATCATGTATATCTTATTCCATGCATTTTTAATTTATATGTGTGTATATATATATTAAGGCTTAGATATGGTTAAAATATATTTTTAAAAACACACGTGTTTCTAAACACGACGCATGTATTTTTTGATGTGGCATAAAAATTTGCATTACACATTTAATTTTTTAATTTATGTTTATATTTGTCATGCGAAATTTAGGTTTATATTTCTGTGTTGAAATGGACCTCCGAAAGCCGCTAATCTCCCAAGTTGCAATAGGTAAATACATTTATAATGTTGAATATGAACATTTGCACTTATCTTTCTTTTGTTGTGGCAGGGTCAGTCACCAGAGGGACAATTGTGGTGATAAAATCATGTCAGAGACATGTCCACAAGGACCAGGTGCTGTTAAGAATGAAGAACAATTGGAGGTATCCCAAAGCCTTAGGCCCAGCCCAACCACTTTTGGGCTGTGGGTGACAGTATCCAAGTATACTAGGAAACCAAGAGGCCCAACTCCACAAAGTGATAACACCCAGCAAAGGAATAGCTTTGAGGTATTACAACAAGGAAGCGAATATCCTCAAGGAAACAAAGGCCAAGTAGGGAAAGAAACCAGTCGAAGAAGGAAAGCCCAACTGGGAAAAGGCTTTAAATACAGGTCCAAACTATATGAGAGGAAGACTGAGCCTACCAACTCTGCTATGGCTCAAGCTAAAAAGCTGGAAGAGATTAGAATGGGAAAGAAAAAGGATACTAACATGGAGATTCAAGATCAAGGGGCAGAGCGGGGGGTAAGTGAGACATCAATCCCTCATACCTTTTCAGAGTAAGCGACAGCTATCTTGCCAGTAGTAGAGGGCAACCAAACTCCTAGTCTGTTCACAAGACTAGTTCTTTCACCCTATCTCATACAATCTGTTGTGAGAGCTATCGAACCAAAAGGAAGAGAACCTCCACACAAACATGGAAGAGGAAAGAGATAACTACCCTACGAAAATGCACAACATGACCCAAAACAGAGTGCTCGTATGCCTAACACCAGGCAAATAAGTATTTCACCTCATCACCTTCGAATGGTGTAACAAAGGAACAAAGTTGAGAATCCAACCATGGAGACAAATGGATGCAAGCCAAGACTGTCACTACCTCTCAATGAACTCACTGAAGTCAATGGCATAGAACTTCCAAGCCATAAGGGGTTATCTGAAGCTGTCTAATCAGACCCTCTTACCTTTTCAAAATATACCGTCTATGGATTTGCTCATTTGGAATTAGGAGGGTAGGAAACAAAAAATTCAAAAGGAATTTGAGAGAGTTAGTCCAAATACATATACCTGAAATTATTGTGCTTATGGAAACCAAGGAAGAGCTTACAGCTATAGAGATGTTCTTCAACTGTATGGGGTTCACTGCATCAACTCATGTTGACCTTGTTGGCCGGAGTGGGGGTATTTGGATGTTTTGGAATCCAGCTGTGGTCAATGTTCGAGTAGTTGAGGCCAATTCACAACAAATCACAACCATTATCTCTAGACAAGACTATCAGGATTGGTTACTGTCAGCTGTCTATGCAAGCCCTAATGTGAGGAAGAGGGATGGGCTTTGGGACCATCTAGAAGCCATTGCTCAATCTATGAAGGTGCCTTGGCTGGTAGTTGGTGACTTTAATGATTTCACCTCTGCTAATGAAAAAATAAGTCTTTACTAATCCAACAACCAGAGTTCAAGCCAAGATCAAAGAAGAAGTAGGAAGTTCAATGAGAGACTCAGCAATTGCAACTCATGGATTTGGGATGCTCTGGCCCAAGACTGGCTTGTAATAACAACAAAAAAGGCTGGGCCAACACAATGCTTAAACTGGATAGAGTTATGTGTAATACTGAGTGGAGAACCAAATTTCCTGATGGCTCTGTTCGGAACCTACCTCGTACATACTCCGACCACTCCCCCATGATGGTGTTTACTCAAGGTAAGTCTCCTTTCAACCATTCTTGTAAATAGTTTAAATTTTTGGCAACTTGGATTACTCATGAGGACTTTAATTCTGTGGTGACCAATAGCTGGGATAAACAAGCCCATTTTCTGAGTGAGAAACTGGCCACTCTAGCCCAAGATGCTAGTGTTTGGAATAAAGAGGTTTTCGGTGACATATTTAGAAGGAAGAGATGGTTGTTGGGGAGAATTAAAGGGATTCAACAAGCCCAAGCTCAACATTACTCCAATAATCTCCATAATTTAGAACTTGACCTTGTGGATCAATTCAATAAAGTTCTGTATCAGGAAGAGCTCCTTTGGTTCCAAAAATCTAGAGCCAGATGGATTAAAGTGAGAAAAACACTAGATTCTTTCACCTAACAACTCTAGAAAAACGTAAGAGAAGGAAGATTGAGATGCTTAAAAATGACAATGGGGATTGAGTGGATCAACCTGATCAACTTAAAGACTTGATTCTCAACTATTTTACTAATCTTTTTCAACAGATCCCCAACTGCTCACTGGATCACTAGAGCAATCTGGTGGTTTGTAAGCTGAGTCTTGAGGAAAATACTGAGATCACTAAAGCCATCAGTGATGATGAGGTGTGGAGGGTTGTGAAGCACATCAGTGCTTTCAAAGCCCCTGGTTGTGATGGTTCCAGACTGTTTTCTATCATAAATTTTGGTCTGTTATTGGTAAGTCTGTCTGCAATTTTGTCAAAAACTGTTTTCAACCAATCACATACCTAGTGATGTTAATAAAACCTTAGCAGCTTTGATCCCTAAGATTGGTAATTCTGAGAATGTAAAATAGTTCAAACCTATTAGCTTATGTAATGTTTCTTACAAAATCATCTTAAAAATTATTGTTAGTAGGATCAAACGTTTCTTGAATAAGATTGTGAGACCTAATCAAAGTAGCTTCATCCCAGGTAGAAATACCTGTGATAATATCATTATGTCTCAAGAGATTCTACATACTTTGAATCTTAAGAAAGATAAGAAGGGCGGTGTGATTTTAAAAATTGACTTGGAGAAAGCCTATGACAATATTTCTTGGGACTTTCTCAAGCAAAATCTGGAGGAGTTTAACTTGGACACTAACTTTATTGAACTTATTATGTGTTGTGCTACTTTTGTTAGCACTGTTATCATTTGGGATGGTGAACCTCTGAAGGCATTCAAACCTTTAAGAGGTTTGAGGCACTGAAACACCATCTCTCCCTATCTGTTTGTCCTTTGTCTTGAAAGATTGTCCAATATGATCAGTTTTAAGGCTGAGGAAAAAAGTTGGAAAGGTGTGGAAGTTACTAGAGGTGGGCCAATCCTGACTCACCTACTCTTTGCTGATGATCTTATGCTATTTGGGCAAGCTAATTTAGACACCTATGAGACTATCAGAGAGGTCATGGATGAGTTCTGCAGTATTTCTAGGCTGAGAATTAACTCACATAAGTCTAAGCTCTTTATCTCTCCTAATGTTGATGGAAGGAGAGCTAGAGAACTGAGTACTATATTCGGGATCCCTCTTTTTATAGATTTAGGAAAGTATTTGGGTGTGCCCCTGCTGCATGGTAGAATGCAGAGAGGGAAGTTCAATGATATTCTAAGTAAAATGTAAAAAAGATTGTCTGGGTGGAAAGCTAATACCTTATCCATGGCTGGTAGAGCTACACTTATAACATCAGTGACTACTGTCATTCCTAGTTACACTATGCAAACTATGCTCTTGCCTAAATCTGTCTGCAATGATATTGATAGACTTAACAAGAACTTTCTCTGGGGTGACACCATGGAGAAAACCAAAATCCATCTTCTTAAATGGGATGTGGTGTGTAATATGAAAAAGAAATGGGGTTTAAGGATCAAGAAAGCCAGGGATCAGAACCTAGCTCTGATCTCTAAACTGGTATAGAATCTCATCGGTAACAAGGGTGGATTATGGTGTGAATTTCTTCAATTAAATACTTGCATAACACTTCATTTCATAACTGGAAAAGAGGGAGAAATGCATCTCATCTTTGGAGAGGCATTTTGATCACCAGGAATCTTTTGAAGAAAGCTGTGAAGTGGGAAGTGGGTGATGGGGCCACTGTCAATGTTTTGAAGGATTGGTGGTGTGGAGATAGTTCCTTTGAGGATACTGTCTCAGGTATTAATCCTCCCTCCCAGAGCAACTCCACAGAATGTGATAATGTGAGAGAGCTGCTGGAGGAGAATGTAAATTAGGATGAAACCACTGTGAATATCAATTTCCCACCCCAATTGGCTAGTACAATCTTGGCATCTAATCCTCCAAGAAGCCTGAACAAGGATATCCCTCTGTGGAAGGGGACTCCTGATGGGACTTTTACTGTCTCTTCTGCCTATAAGTGTATTTTGGAAAGTCATGACAAAGATGAGGACTAGAACTAGCTGTGGAAACTTAGATTACCACAGAAACTTAAAGGTTTCTTGTGGGCTGTTTTACATGGCAAACTGCTCACGAATCAAATGAGACTAAAAAGAAGGTTAACTCAGGATGCTTAATGTCCCAGTTGCAATCTGACTGAGGACATTCAGCATTTGTTTAAAGACTATTATAAGGCCAAAGCTGTTTGGCTTGCTCTTTTTAGTCAACCTTGGTACCTTGATATGAGAAGGAAAAGCTAGATGGAATGGCTCATGAGTAATGTTAAAAATAAAACTCATTTTAATGCAGACCTCTCTTGGTCTCTAGTATTTAGTGTAGCTTTGTGGAAAATCTAGAAAAACAGGAATCTGTTTGTGTTTGAAGGAAAAACCACTGGTTACTAAGAGAGTACTTAATACATTTTAGATTATTCTAGAGAGATCTATCTAGCCTTCCTCAATGTTGTACCAGTTTCTAGACTAGCTTACCAATTTTATCTTTTGGAATTTACCACTTGTAGGGAAACTAAAGCTCAACATAGATAGAAGTAGGAAAACATGAGGTGATGGAGGCTTTGGAGGTCTAATCAGGGATGAATGAGGAGCATGGGTATGTGGATACTATAGCAGACTTCAACCATGAACTAGTCTAGAAGCAAAGCTATGGGCAATATATAAGGGACTGACAGTAATCCTGTAACAAGGATTAAATGATGTGATAATAAAGCCGGATGCAATCCAGGTTGTGCAACTGATGAAGGAAGAAATAGGTGATAAATGCCCTTTCCAGCATCTAGTGAAAGATGCAAAAATCTTGATTAGAGGTTACAACTATACTGTCGAACATGTTTGGAAAGAAGGTAACTTGTGTGCTGATGCTCTTGCTAAACTTGGAACAGATCAACTGGAGCATATGCTGGTGGTGAAAGATCCTCCAGCCGAAATTAGAAGTTTACTTGTTGATGATATGTTAGGTTGCTTTAAGGAAAGGGCTTAGTTCCCTGTTTTTATCTCAGCTGTAACCATACAAAAAAAAAAAAAAAAAAAAAAAAAAAAAAAATTAATAAAGGTGCTATAAATATTTTAATGAAATAAAAAAATAAAATTTTGAAGTAAATATTTTTAAAATTTGAAATTATATAACACTAAAATTATATTTGAAATTTCCTTAAATTTTTAAATTTCAAATTAGATATAAGTTAGATATGCCTTCTTTTTTTTCTTTTTTTTTTACTTTTTATTAAAAACTATTTTTAAATTTCAAAACCATAAATATGATTAGATGGATTAATATTTCCTTATTTTCTTAATGTTCACAAATTTTTAAAAAATAAAAAAATTTAAATTAATGTTTTGGAACTAATAAAAGATCCTTTTTGCTTAATATATAGCATAGATATTGATAAATCAGTCAATCCTACATAAAATAGGGTTCAATATGATGCAATGAAATTTTTTAAAATTAAATGAACTCAATGAATATAAGGCATGGTATTTCTATGTTAGGATTTTAAAAATCATCATCCTCTGCACCACATTTTTGTTAATGAAAATTGAGATTTTGGTGGATATATTTAATATATTTTGAATGATAAACATTTGGACAGATGATTAACTTAAAATGAAGATAGTTAGAAAGCATTTGAAGAACAAATTTTGTGAAGTAGTAATGTACGGAGGATCAACCAATTAACCAAAGTAAATTGAACAATGATTTAAAAGAAAAGGCATGAATGTAGGTTATGATACATTATATATAATCAACATCAAACATATACATACATACAAAATGTATACATTTACACATGAAAATACATTAAAATCACATAGATATATTATTATTTATAAATATATTAAATATAGATGCATACATATGTTCAACATTACATGTAGATACTGAAGATAAAAGGCTTAAAGAGAGTATGAAAAGAAGAGATATTCAAACATTCATTTAAATGTAAATATATCAATGTTGGAAAATTTATAAAGAAGTAGTTGTGAATTGAAATAGACTCCATTTTGAATAAAAGGGTGTAACCTTTCATGGTGTCTTTTTGTTTTAAAGGAAGGGTCAAACCTCCATTTGAATGAAAGGGTGCAAACCTTTCATGGTGTCTCTTTATTTTAAAGGAAGGGGTATGCCCCTTCTTCATACATTTTCTATTCAAATTGAATAGGTGCCAACAAAGCCTATATAAAGGCAGCCCCATTCCAATTTTGATTGATTCCGAAAATTCATTTTCCTTGATTTCATTTTGCTCTCTTGCGTCCTTTATTCTTCATATTATTTTAGGGTAATTTTCAGAGAGTTAGAACACAGGTTTGGTTCGCCGAATAAATTGTTTGGAGTGCTACTACAATTTGTAAAGATCATTGTATCCTGGGAGATAGACACCACATAACCGTAAGCATCGTAGCGGGGCGAAACTGTCTTAAGGATAAAGTGTCACACACTCGACTTGGTCTTAATTTTAATTCAGTTCGATAAATAAATCTGGTATGTTATTTATTTATTTTGTTTGAATTTATTTCAAGTTATTTTATTTACACAGAAGATTATTCCAACAATCTTAAGACAGAATCAAATTATTCTGTTTATAGAATTTTTCGTTTGTTTCCTTTTTTTTTCATTCTTCGTAAATAATTTCGGAAGAAAATTATTTGCTGTGAATTTACAAAATAATATTCACGTTGGAAAAATAAATAGTGATTATATGCTATTTGACAGATAGTAGTAATATACGGTCTCTTTTCTTTGACAACAACTAGTAGTACGATACTGGTGTCATTAACAATTCAGAATATATATTTGTGGAATTTTTCAAAAATTAATTTTGGATTTTAGAAATTATTTTCTGAGGTTTCATTACTTAAAATTCTGTTTTAGTATTTTAATTATTGAAGTGCTATAGAAACTAATTCTCTGTGTGGAATTAATTTGGTTAAATAAAATTTTATTTTATTTCCAAATTAATTGAAAAATAAAAGTTATTTTATTATTTCTTTTATTTTACAGAATTTAATTTCTTGTGTGGAATTAATTTGGTTAAATAAAATTTTATTTTATTTCCAAATTAATTGAAAAATAAAAGTTATAGTTTTTATTTCTTTTATTTTACAGATTTATTTTTCTGTGTGGAATTAATTTGTTTAAATAAAATTTTATTTTATTTTCAAATTAATTGGAAAATAAAAATTACATTCTTATTCCTTTTATTTTTACAGAATTTAATTCTGTGAATTTGGTTTAATTTTCTGTGTAGTGAAAACTTTAATTATAAATTTGTTTTATAAATTAGAATTGATGGCTACTGAAACAAATGCCCAAACAAGTACTACTGTGGTGGCTGCAATTGCACCAACCCCCTCTCCTGTGATGACAGTACCAATAAATCATGGAGAGAAGCCAGAGAAGTTCTCAGGAACTGACTTTAAAAGATGGCAACAGAAAATGTTGTTCTATCTTACAACTCTGAACCTGGTTCGTTTTCTCCGTGAAGATGCTCCTATCCTGAAAGAGGATGAAACCGACCGGCAAGTAGTTGCTGCGGTTGATGCTTGGAAACATGCCGATTTCCTTTGCTGGAACTACGTCTTGAATGAACTTGACAACATATTATACAACATCTACAGTCCAATCAAGACAGCAAAGGAACTTTGGGAATCGTTGGAGAAAAAGTACAAAACGGAATATACCGGCTCAAAGAAATTTGTGGTTGGCAGATTCTTGGATTTTGTAATGGTTGATTCAAAAACTGTGATCAGCCAAGCTCAAGATTTCCAACTCATTCTGTATGGCATTCACGCAGAAGACATGTCTCTCAGTGAATCCTTTCAAGTTGCAGCTTTAATTGACAAATTACCAAAAGGCTGGAAGGAGTTCAAGAACTACCTCAAACACAAGCGCAAAGAAATTTCTATGGATGAATTAATTGTGCATTTGAGAATTGAGGAGGACAACCGCAATTCTGAAAAGTGGGCTGGTAAGAATCCTATGGAGTCTAAGGCAAATGTGGTGGAACATGCTTCAAAAACCAAAAAAACGAAAGTCTTCTGGAGAAAGTTCATCACAAGGCTCTAAAGGGGGCGATAATAAAAAGTACAAGTTTAATGGAAAATGTTACATCTGTAACAAAGAGGGACATCGGGCCAAAGATTGTCGTAGCAAAGGCAAAAGCAAAAGAAGAACAAGCAAGAAGTCTGCTCAAGCCCACATGACTGAAGTGGACAATATTTCCAATGGTATAAATGATATCAATCTTTCTGCAGTTGTTTTCGAGGCAAATCTTGTCAGAAATCCTAAAGAATGGTGGGTGGACACTGGTGCTACTTGCCATATTTGTGCCAACAAAAAGATGTTCACATCTTATTCTATAGTGGACAATGGTGAACAACTCTTTATGGGCAACTCCTCAACTTCCAAAGTTGAAGAACAAGAAAAGATTGTACTCAAGATGATATCTGGAAAGGAACTCACTCTCAACAATGTGTTGCATGTACCGGACATTCGCAAGAATTTAGTTTCCGGATCTTTATTGAGTAAGAATGGGTTTAGGCTAGTTTTTGAAAGTGACAAGTTTGCACTTACCAAAAACGGGATGCATGTAGGAAAAGGTTACATGTCTGATGACCTTTTCAAGTTAAATGTAATGACCGTTGTACCCTCAGTTATTAATAATACTACATCTTCTTCTTACTTGCTTGAGTCTTCAAATTTATGGCATGGTAGACTAGGACATGTTAATTATCGATCTTTGTGTAGATTAACTAATATGGAATGTTTACCTAAATTTAACATTGATTCAAATCATAAATGTGAAATTTGCGTTGAGGCAAAATTATCTAAAACTCCTTTTCATTCAATTGAAAGAAGTACGGAACCACTTGCATTAATTCATAGTGACATTTGTGATTTTAAATCAATTCAAACTAGAGGTGGGAAAAAGTATTTTATCACTTTTATAGATGACTATACTAGATATAGTTATGTTTATTTAATTCGAACCAAGGATGAAGCTTTGGAAACTTTCATTCAATATAAGAATGAAGTTGAAAATCAACTTGGTAAGAAAATCTAGAAACTTAGAAGTGATAGAGGTGGTGAATATGAATCACCTTTTGGCGAATTTTGTAAAGAACATGGAATAATTCATCAAACCACCGCTCCTTACTCACCTCAGCAAAATGGAATTGCTGAAAGGAAAAATAGGACTTTAAAAGAAATGATGAATGCCATGTTAATAAGTTCTGGATTACCTCAGAACTTGTGGGGGGAAGCAATACTTTCTGCTAATTATATTTTAAATAAAGTACCCCGAAAGAAAGTGAATCGAACACCTTATGAAATGTGGCATGGTAGAGTACCATCCTACAAATACTTAAAAATGTGGGGGTGTTTGGCTAAAGTGACTATTCCTAGTCCTAAAAAGACTAAGATAGGTCCTAAGACCATTGATTGCATTTTCATGGTTATGCCAAGAATAGTAGTGCATATCGATTTTTGATTCATAAATCAGAACATTCCGAAATGCATGTAAATATTATTATTGAGTCTCGGAATGCATCATTCTTTGAACATGTATTTCCAAATAAAACTGGACAAGACACTAGTAATAATAAGAGATCGTTTGATACTATTACTAGTAATGATCAAGAACATGATCAAGAGCAAGAGTTAGACCAAAATGAGGAAAAAGAACCTAGGCGTAGTAAACGTGCTAGAACCTCAAAATCTTTTGGTCCAGATTTTCTAATATTTTTGTTAGAAAATGAACCTTTAACTTTTAAAGAGGCTATGTCCAATCCTGAAGCTCCTTTATGGAAAGAAGCTGTCAACAGTGAAGTTGAATCCATCTTGCAAAATCACACTTGGGAATTAGTAGACTTGCCACCAGGTTGTAAACCTCTTGGGTACAAGTGGATTTTCAAAAGAAAATTGAAAGCGGATGGATCAATAGACAAATACAAGGCAAGACTTGTAGTCAAAGGTTTTAGACAAAAAAAGGTCTAGATTACTTTGACACATACTCACCGGTTACTAGAATAACATCCATTAGAATGCTAATTGCCATTGCATCTCTATACAATTTAGAAATTCATCAAATGGATGTTAAAACCGCTTTCTTAAATGGTGAGTTAAATGAAGAAATTTACATGGAACAACCAGAAGGGTTTTCTGTTCCAGGGAAAGAAAAGAAAGTGTGTAAATTGGTTAAATCATTATATGGTTTAAAACAAGCGCCAAAGCAAAGCAATGGCATGAGAAATTTGACAAAGCAATGATGCCAAATGGATTTAAAATTAATGAGCGTGACAAATGTGTTTATATTAAAAACACAGATAAAGGTTATGTCATTGTATGTCTTTATGTAGATGATATGCTCATCATTGGTAGTAATAATGACATGATTAAAACTACCAAGAAAATGTTGAATAAACATTTTGACATGAAGGACATGGGCATTGTTGATGTAATACTTAGTATGAAAATTACCAAAACATCAGAAGGATATGCTTTGTCACAATCTCATTACATTGAGAAAATACTTGACAAATTCAGCAAAGATGATGGTCATCTTGCTAGAACTCCTGTAGATGTTAATTTGTATCTTTTTAAAAATGTACAGGAAAGTATTTCTCAATTAGAGTATGCCCAAATTATTGGAAGCTTAATGTACTTGATGAACTGCACTCGCCCAGATATATCTTATGCAATAAGTAAATTAAGTAGATATACGAGTAATCCGGGAGTAGAACACTGGAAAGCAATTATAAGGGTTATTAGATATCTCCGATTTACTCGTAACATTGGGCTTAATTATACTAGATATCCAGCAGTACTTGAAGGATACTGTGATGCAAATTGGATATCGGATACAAGAGACTCAAAGTCCACTAGTGGGTATGTCTTTACTCTTAGTGGGGCGGCTGTATCTTGGAAATCTTCCAAACAGACTTGTATTGCTGGGTCTACTATGGAATCTGAATTCATAGCTTTAGACAAAGCAGGGGAAGAAGCAGAATGGCTTCGCCACTTCCTTGAAGATATTCCAATATGGCCAAAATCGGTGCCTGCTATATGCATACATTGTGATAGTCAATCAGCAATTGGTAGAGCATAGAGTCATATGTATAACGGTAAGTCTCGACATATTCGTCGTCGACATAATACCGTAAGACAACTACTCTCTAATGGAATTATGTCCATAGAATATATTAAGTCTAAAGACAATATAGCGGATCCACTAACCAAAGGGTTAGCAAGAGAGTTAGTTGAGAACTCATCGAGGGGAATGGGACTAAAGCCTATTAAATAAGAGTTACCACAATGGCAACCCAACCTAGTTGACTGGAGATCCCAAGATCTAGGTTCAAAGGGACAACCGAGTTGTGAATGACTCAGAAGGATCACTGGGGAGTTTATCTCCTACCCATTTCTTTGATGAAATAGTGATGTTTGCAGCGGTTTAGGTTAAGTAATACTTTTAATGATTCTTATATCTAGGTAAACTTAGTGGAGTATGGCAGGATACTTTTCATAAAAATCACCTATGTGAGTGTGAACTGGGCCGGTTCTATAAGATTTGTGAAGGGCTACACGTCTTTAGAGCACTCATGAAAGACCATGTTGTTTAGGGCCAAAATGAACACAATAGTGAGAACTAAACTGTGTCTGGAGATATACTGTGTGAGTTCTATTGTCTTGGTTTACACAAACGGCTAAACAGTTCAAGACATCATGTTCACTGGTTAGCTAGTAAATCCGATAGTATTTCACAAGGGAAGGTTCAAAGCCAAAAGCTACCTATACTTTGCAGAATATTTCCAATTTATGTACTCTCTGTATTTACATCATGTTGTTGCATTTTTTCTCTGTCAATTTCATTCATGTGGGGGATTGTTGGAAAATTTATAAAGAGGTAGTTGTGAATTGAAATAGACTTTATTTTGAATGAAATGGTGTAACCTTTCATGGTGTCTTTTTGTTTTAAAGAAAGTGATACCTCCATTTGAATGAAAGGGTGCAAACCTTTCATGGTGTCTCTTTATTTTAAAGGAAGGGGTATGTCCCTTCTTCATACCTTTTCTATTCAAATTGAATAGTTGCCAACAAAGCCTATATAAAGGCAGCCCCATTCTAATTTTGATTGATTCCGAAAATTCATTTTCCTTGCTTTCATTTTGCTCTCTTGCGTCCTTTATTCTTCATATTATTTTAGGGTAATTTTCAGAGAGTTAGAACACAGGTTTGGTTCGCCGAATAAATTGTTTGGAGTGCTACTACAATTTGTGAAGATCATTGTATCATGGGAGATAGACGCCACATAACCGTAAGCACCGTAGTGGGGCGAATCTGTCTTAAGGACAGAGTGTCACACACTCGACTTGGTCTTAATTTTAATTCGGTTCGATAAATAAATCCGGTATGTTATTTATTTATTTTGTTTGAATTTATTTCAAGTTATTTTATTTACACAGAAGATTATTCCAACAATAACTCTCTTGCTAACCCTTTGGTTAGTGGATCCGCTATGTTGTCTTTAGACTTAACATATTCTATGGACATAATTCCATTAGAGAGTAGTTGTCTTACGGTATTATGTTGACGACGAATATGTCGAGACTTACCGTTATACATATGACTCTGTGCTCTACCAATTGCTGATTGACTATCACAATGTATGCATATAGCAGGCACCGGTTATGGCTATATTTGAATATCTCACAAGGGAAGGTTCAAAACTAAAAGCTACCTATCATTTTCAGAATATTTCCAATTTCTGTACTCTCTGTATTTACATCATGTTGTTGCATTTTCTCTCTGTCAATTTCATTCATGTGGAGGATTGTTGGAAAATTTATAAAGAGGTAGTTGTGAATTGAAATAGACTCCATTTTGAATGAAAGGGTGTAACCTTTCATGGTATCTTTTTGTTTTAAAGGAAGGGTCAAACCTCCGTTTGAATGAAATGGTGCAAACCTTTCATGGTGTCTCTTTATTTTAAAGGAAGGGGTATGTCCCTTCTTCATACCTTTTCTATTCAAATTGAATAGGTGCCAACAAAGCCTATATAAAGGCAGCCCCATTCCAATTTTGATTGATTCCGAAAATTCATTTTCCTTGCCTTCATTTTGCTCTCTTGCGTCCTTTATTCTTCATATTATTTTAGGGTAATTTTCAGAGAGTTAGAACACAGCTTTGGTTCGCCGAATAAATTATTTGGAGTGCTACTACAATTTGTGAAGATCATTGTATCCTAGGAGATAGACGCCACATAACCGTAAGTATCGTAGCGGGGCGAATCTGTCTTAAGGGCAGAGTGCCACACACTCGATTTGGTCTTAATTTTAATTCGGTTCGATAAATAAATCCGGTATGTTATTTATTTATTTTGTTTGAATTTATTTCTAGTTATTTTATTTACATAAAAAATTGTTCCAACAATCAATTCCCAATAATAAAAAAGAGACAATTATATGAATAAGTATAAAAGCAACCTCTTCTAAAATTCATATTGCATTAGATTGTTCGATTGTATACGATTTTGCCTTCTTCTAAAATACTTCTCATGTTGAATATATATTATTTAGGCTATTCAAAATTTTATGATTTTTAATTTTACTTAATGGTTTTTATTGGCATTATTTGAAAAGGTTAAGAGGGATACAAATATATGACATATGTTAATGATTTTCCATGTTAGTCGGATATTGAATTTTAAAATTTAAATTTGAAGTATAATTATATATTTTTTTTAGATGAGTTAACCAATAGAAAAATTTTTAATTACTATTTAGAAATACAAAAATTCTAAAAATTCATGTTGAAAACTTAAAACTCTCACAAGGCTTCTCATTAGAAACCCCATTTTCTTTAATATATATATATATATATAGAGAGAGAGAGAGAGAGAGATTTTAAAAGTCCTTTAAAGCTTTTAATGTAATTTTTGAAAAAATATTTATGTAATCAATATATTTTAATAAATCTAACTTTTTAAATTATAACAATTAAATCTTAAATAATGTATTTTAATTGAATCCTTACGATTTGGAAAAAAACTTAAATATTTTGAACAATAAACCCTATTTAGCCATTAACATCATTTGTAAGAAATGTTGGAACATAATTTTTATGAGGATGGTAACTTGATTACTGTAAGCAATGAAGAAATAAATAAACGCATAAAAATGAAAAAGAAAAAAGAATGCATTGAATGAAATTGTTGAAAAAGAAATAAATCAACATAATTTTCCTTTATATTTTTTTCCAAACTTTTTTTTCTTATAACAAGTTTAGGATTGTTGAAATTAAATAGATTTATTGTTTATCTATCTATCTATCAATCTATATATATATATTTATATGTATTATGAAAAATAGAGTTTTTAATGAGAATCTCTGTGGTAGCTCCAAGGTCTCAACATAATTTTTCAAGATTTTTGAATTATTGTAAAAGAAAAAAATGCATGTCTTAAAATGATTGGTTGATTAAATTTATTTTAATATTATTAATGATAATACAGTTACGATACAACGGGTTCCAAAGGGAATGGGTCAGACTGGTCCACGCTTCTCCAACCGTTATCTGAATGGCCAAGCCCACCTAAGAACCTGCACAGGAGTTCAATGGGGAATGGGGAGTCCCCCAACAAACCCTCCGAAGAGCAAGTTAGAGAGAGAGAGAGAAGTGAAATGTAGAGATATGAATTGGAGATAGAAAACTTAGCCTTCTTCTTGTCTTCAACGTTTGCTTATATCCTTTGGTCATCATTTCGCTATCCCTTCCGACCTGCCATCTTGGCCGAAAGTCTATGCTGTAACTTACCTTGTTCAGGGTAAGGGGGTGCTGTTCCGACGGAAAGGTGTTGTCGTAATAAATGCTGTGATGGGCTACATTAATGGTGATGTGCAGTGGCAATAACTTTGCAGATCTTTGTCTGTTGATGTGGCTTGTCCTTTACCTACCGTATGTCTGAATGTCATTGGCTCTTTATGCCACGTTGGATTCCAGCTGTCCTGCACTTCACCAACTGGGTTATGTATTGGGCTCCAAGTGATGGGCTTGGGTTGTTCATAGTGGGCTATGGCCTTTATGAGCTTACCCACGTCAGTAGTCTCCCATTCCCGAGTGCAGCTTTAGTCGAACGAAAGGAATACGAATGAAGAGAATGAGGGTGTTAGAGATTGGCAGGATGGAGGTCGACCGGCAAGGGTGACCGAGTGGGTGGACCGACCGCGAGGTGGACCGATCGTGAGGTGGACCGAGTGGAAGGGAGGACCCTGAGGTGGACCGACCGCGAATCGTGGCTGAGTGGAAGGGCTGACCACGAGGAGGGCCGACCGCGAAGGTTGGCCGAGTGGGAGGGCCGACCACGAGGAGGGCTGACCGCAAAGGTTGGCCGAGTGGAAGGGCTGACTATGAGGAGGGCCGACCGTAAAGGGTAAGGTGGAGGGGCGCGAGGCTCAAGAGACGGCATGTCACGTGGTGATTTGAAGTGGAAAAGATGGGGTAAGGGGAGGAGACAGTGGATCGTGGTCGTACACGTGGCAACATTTCATGGAGAGGAGATTTAGGCGTTGGATCAGAAATAAAACGATAGGTCATTATGGGTGTTGAAAAGACAGTTTTGGCGGATGTTTTGAAAAATTTTCAAATTGGCGCAAATTAATTGCGACCCTTGGAATACGGGCAAGCCTTGGGCTTTTGGCATTATTCGATTTACCTATTTCTTTGCGAAAAATCAAAACATCCCAAACGTTAACTCCTTTGTTGCTGACGATACACCTCTGCAACATTTTTTCAATTTCCTTGCACCTGCAGCCGAAACGATTTGCAAACATACCATAGAAATGGCCCAAGAAGAAGCTGTGAATGTCAGGGTGGATCTGCTTGGTGATGACGATGCAGTGGAGTTAGCAGAGCAGTATAGGACGAAGAGGCAAATGGCTGAGTTCTAGGACAGTGGTTGGAAGATGTTCAAGCGTAAAGCTGAGGAGCTGTTCCCAGACTTAGACCTGAGTAGTGTAAAAATTAATGATGACGATGTGGCCCAGATCCCCCTGGATGAGGGTATTGAAGAAGAAGACCTCGTGTCCAGTGAGGAGGAGTAATTGAAGAAGAAGAAGAAGAAGACCTTGTACTTAGAGTTGTTTTTGTGTGTTTGTTTTTGTTTTTGAATTACTGTGATGAACTTATGTACAAATTTGTGAATAAATAAAATTTCAGTTGTGTTTTCATTCGATTGTCTGTGCTTGTGCATCTGAAATGAATGAGAATGGTGGCATGTGTGCATCTGCAAATTGGAGGTAAAGTTGTAATAAAAACTAAATTTAAGAACTCCTCAATGTAGAGTGGAAGTGAATCTGTAATAAAAACTCAATGCAGAGTAAAGTTAAAGGCTCCTCAATGCAGAGTGAAATTGAACTTGTAATAAAAACTCAGTGCAGAGTAAAGTTAAGAACTCCTCAATGCAGAGTGAAATTTAAAATGTGATAAAATTATGAGTTTGTGTTTGCCACACTGCTAAAGTGGATGAGAATGGTTTATTGGAGTTAGGCTTGACTAGTAAGGAAAGAGGTTGACTTGTAAAAGTTGATGGAGAAGAAAATAATCTGACTAGTAAAGAAAACATGTAAGAACGTCGTTGGAATTTGACTAAGTGAAAAGTGGTGTAAAAACTTAGACCTGGAATTGTGACTAAGTGTGTCTACTAATGCCACAAGTATGCGTGCTCAGTTGGGGCTAAGTTGTGATTTACTGACGTTGCAAGTAACTTAGTTTGGACCTGGAATTGTGGCGCTCAGTTTGGCTGAGACTTGTTATGCTTGGTCTGGCTGAGGCTTGGTCTGGCCCAGTGCTTCATGCTTAGTCTGACTGAGGCTTTTAAAGCTCAGGCTGGCTGAGGCTTTTGGTGCTCAGTCTAGCTAAGGCTTTTGGTGCTCAGTCTGGCTGAGGCTTTTTGTGCTCAGTCTGGCTGAAGCTTTTGGTGCTCAATCTGGCTGAGGCTGTTGGCGCTTGGACTGGCCAAGGCTTTTGGTGCTCAGTCTGGCTGAGGCTGTTGGCGCTCGGTCTGGCCGAGGCTTTTGGTGCTCAGTCTGTCTGAGGCTTTTTGGCGGTCGGTCTGGCCGAGGCTCTTGGTGCTCAGTCTGGCTGAGGCTTCTGGTGCTTAGTCTAGCTGAGGCTTTTTGTGCTCAGTCTGGCTAAGGTTGTTGGCGCTCAGACTGGCCAAGGCTTTTGGTGCTCGGTCTGGCTGAGGCTGTTGGCGCTCGGTCTGGCCGAGGCTTTTGGTGCTCAGTTTGTCTGAGGCTTTTTGGCGGTCGGTCTGGCCGAGGCTTTTGGTGCTCAGTCTGGTTGAGGCTTCTGGTGCTCAGTCTGGCTGAGGCTTTTTAATAAGTGCTGCAACAAAAATGTTATTGAGACAACACACAGATAACTGAGATATGAAATTGTTGTCATGGAAAATGTGATCCAGTTGATCAAAATTTACATTATGCCAGGGGAGAACAAGTATGTTCATGTGTGTAAATTCGTTAAAAAGAAAATACAATAACTGAGCAATAAAAAAGTAGGAGTTTATTGAAAGTAGCGCTTCAAGTGTTCAGCGTTCCATGGGTGGGGGAGGTCTCGACCTTCCATGTCCTAAAGTCAGTAAGTGCCCGGATGTCACGACCCAAACCCGCCCCTATGGGTTTAGCACCGTAACCGGCCAGTAATCCGAGATCACCGAAGGCCTGCTTAACAGTAATACAATAATACAGAGTACAGGGGCTGGCGGAAGCCAAAACAGTAAATAGACAGTATCCAATGAGCTGTGATAATCTGTATGCAAAAAGACTTTTCATTCATATATATACAGTCAGACAAAACAGTATGTACATATATACAATTATTCAGTCAGGGACCTAATCCCTATTAAACAGTACAGTATAGTAAACAAACAGTTGCAGAGACAAAAAGGGGGGGGACTAAAACACCCCTAAGCCATAACTTGACAGGCTCGGAACCTCGCATTGAGGCACATAGGTTGGCTCGACAAAACTGGAGTTTACCCCGATGCTTCTAGCTGCGGTCTGGTGTCTGTCCACCTACATATATATATGAGCAGTGAGCTAAAGCCCAGTGAATAACACAATGCGTAAAGGGGTTAAGAATGAATGTCCTTACAGTAATGAAAACAGTTCATTAAACCAGTATTTCAGTCGTTTAGTCGGTACAGTCATATGTGGTACATCCATTAACATAACAGTACAGTGAACAGTAGGTCTTAAAAGACCGAGCAGTAAATGATGGCCATCAATCAGTAAACAGTAGTGGTTCCTACAAGGGAACCGACAGAGATCTCTGTAACAGTAACAGTAAACAGTAGGTGCTAAGGATGCCACAATACAGTTCAGAATATAGGACATACATTCATGCAATTAACAGTATCAGTTCAGAAAACAGTATGGTTCAATTGTTCAGAAGATAATCATTTTGAACATATCTTTACACAGTTGTTACTCACAGAGTTCTGGGCTACAGTAAAGCTAGAGCGCATCCCCCGTCGCCAACCCTACACAGTTATAGATTGAACACACACTAAGCTACACAGTTGGGAAAGATAACAGCTTCATCCCTAATTGTCTCGGTGTGTTCTACATCTATATCCTCATTAAGATGCCTTAAACTAGGCCTAAGAATGCCTAGGATGAGATGAAGATGCAAAGATGCACTTTAAAAGCATTTTCAGACTTTTTAGAAAACAAGAGTCACGCTCGAGTGTAGGTTACTCCGCTCGAGCGGACATGCAGACAAAGGTTTCCGCTCGAGCGTAGACTTACTCGCTCGAGCGTTCTGCAAAACAGTCAAAAGTGCTGGATAGGCGAAAATCACGCTCGATTGGGCGCTCGACACCCGCTCGAGCATGAGACACAATGTCCCGCTCGAGCGTCAATTATTCCGCTCGAGCGGACTTCAAAACAGAACAAAATGCTAGAAGCAAGGTTTCCACGCTCGAGCGCCAGTCACCCCGCTCGAGCGTGAGTCCAAATTCTGGAAATTCCAGATTTGAACCTCAAGCTCAAAACCAAGTTTTAAACCATAAACTTCGATCCTCTTGGGCCAATTTTCCAGAAAACACATCAAAACTCATATTTTAACATGATTCAAAGCTCAATTTGTAAAATCAAAGCCCAAGGGTGTTTCAAATAAATCCAATTCAAACCAATTTCCATGAATATGAAGAACGTGCAAACATGCATGAAATCATGGACTACTCTTAAAACATGGACATGCATGTGAGGAATGTGAAATACAACCTCAAAACTTCAATATATATACATGCATGCAACAATTAGGCTTCAACACAACAATTTGAGCCATAAGTTGGCTCTAGTCTCCAACCTAGGTCTAAACCATGCAAGAAACAATTCAAACACAAGAATGAGAAGATGAATTTCTACCTTAAGTCTCCAATTCAAGGAAGGGAAGCTCAAATATGCAATTTCTTCTTCAATTCCAAGCAATTCACAAGCTAAAGTAAGATGAATCCAACTCTCTCCCTTGTCTCCCTCTCTCTAGTCGGCAAAGGCAAGGAATGAGCTGAGCAAAAGTATGCCTAGGTGTATACTAAGGCTCAAATGTTGATCATGGTGTGGGCCACTCATGTAGGAAAATGGTAAATAAGGCCAACTATGCAATTTAGCTCATTTTAATCTAATTTAATTGTACCTAATCAGTTCTCAGGTAACTACACCATAAAATCACATAAATTACGATGATCATAAATCACTATTCGGTTTCCGGTTCGGCCGCCGGTAAGGCCTTCAATTAGCAGTTTAAACATAAAAACTGAACAGATAATTAAACAGTCAACAGGTAGACATACATTTAAACAGATATACTTAGTTAATTCAATTCCATATTTCAGTCAGTCAGTTCAGTATTTCAATCAGTTCAATTATCAATCATAATCAGTTTCAATTTAACGGTAATCAGGGGTTATTCGGTAAACAGTGACGAGGGTTGTTACACCGGACGTGGTCGGGCTGTCACAACGTAAGGTCCCTCCCACTTGGCTGCCAGTTTACCCTCAGTCGGATTTTTGGTGGCAAGAGTTACTTCTCTCAAGACAAGGTCCCCTACAGCAAACCTCTTTGGTCGGATTTTGCGGTTGTAATGTGTTCTCATTTTCTGTTGGTATGAGGCCAATCTGACAGCGGTGGTCTCTCTGAGCTCTTCGATTAGGTCTAGGTCTGTCTGACGGAGTTTTTCGGTTAGTTCTAGATCTGGATGTAAAACCCTTGGGGTAGGCAGACTGATTTCCACTGGAATAACCGCCTCAGCGCCGTATGTTAAGCGAAAAGGGGTTTCCCTAGTGGGAGTTGGAGCTGTAGTTCAGTAAGCCTAGAGTACATTCGGTAATTCCTCAGCCCAAAGTCCTTTAGCAGCTTCTAGCTTAGTTTAGATGATCTTTAGAAGAGAACGGTTGGTGACCTCGACTTGGCCATTGGCTTGGGGATGACCTGGGGAGGAGAAACAGGGTTGGATCTGGAGGTTTGCACAGAACTTCCTGTACTTAGAGTTGTCGAATTGTTTGCCGTTGTCGGAGACGATGGCTTGAGGGATGCCAAACCTACATACGATCGACTGCCAAATGAATTTGGTTGTATTCTGTTTGGTAATGGTGGCAAGGGTTCTGCTTCTACCCACTTTGTGAAGTAATCAATGGCGACAACTGCGAACTTGGTCTGGCCTCGGTCGGTGGGAAGTGGACCGACCAAATTGATTCCCCATTTGGCGAACGGATAAGGACTGCAAAGTGTGATCAACTCGGTGGGAGGAGCATGGGAGATGTTGGCGAAGCGTTGACATTTATCATACTTGAGAACGAAGTCGATCGCATCTTGGTTGAGGGTAGGCCAGAAATATCCAGTGTGAAGTATTTTGTGGGCAAGGGACCAGCTGCCTAAATGATTACCGCAGATGCCCTCGTGGATTTCTCGCATCACATAGGTTGCTTGAGCTGGACTGAGGCATCGCAGATACGGGTGTGAAAAACCACGTTTGTACAAGACACCACTGACGAGGATGTAATTGGACGACCGGGCCTTAACTTTGGCGGCTTGCTGTTGGTCATCTAGAAGTTCACCCGTTGTCAAACATAGAAAGATGTCCGACGCCCAAGGGATGGGCTCATTCTGGAGGAACTGTACTTCTTGCTGATCGGGAGAAATGGCAGGATGGGCTAGGTACTCGAGACGGACACCATGACTGAGGTCGGACTGGTCTGCAGAAACCAACTGAGCCATTTCGTCTGCCTTTGAGTTTTCCGCCCGAGGGATGTGCTGGATGTGGAAGGTATTGAAGAGGCGAACAAGAGGAAGGGCAATATCCTTGTAAGCCCGCATTGTGTCTTCCTTTGCATCGAATTCCCCCGTAATTTGTCCGACAATGAGCTAGGAGTCGCTGAACACCCGAATGTGGCTAACACCAATGTCCTTGGTTAGGCGGAGCCCTGCTATCAATGCCTCATATTCGGCCTCATTGTTACTGGCATCAAAAAAGAAACGGAGAGTACATTTGAAGTAACCACCCTCGGGAGCAGTGAGGATGAGGCCAGCCCTACTGCCTTCTCTGTGAGATGATCCGTCGACATTGAGAGTCCAAGAATGAGGGTTCTTTGGCTCGGTAGGAGTTGGTGGGGGTGGAATGGCCGTGGTTGGGGTAGGATTAGTGAACTCCAGGATGAAGTCAGCGACAGCTTGCCCTTTAATTGCTGTTCGTGGTCAGTAGGAGATGTCAAACTGGCTGAGTTCCACCGACCATTGCATGAGTTTGCCAGAGAGCTCTGGTTGCTGCATTACCTTCTTCAAAGGTTGGTCAGTGAAGACCACTATTGAATGGACTTGGAAGTAAGGACGGAGTCGTCTGGAGGCGGTGACCAAGGCCAAGGATAATTTTTCTAACAGTGGGTAATTCTGCTCGGCGCCCCTGAGGGCCCGACTGATGTAGTAGACCAGCCGTTGAAGAGAGTCGTCTTCCCTAATAAGAACTGCACTGACTACAGTGCTTGAAACGGCTAAGTAGAGGAAGAGGGGTTCGCCAGTGATTGCCTGAGAAATGAAGGGAGGTTGGCCATGCACTGCTTTAACTGCTGAAAGGCCTCTTCGGACTCGGTCGTCCATTCAAAAGTTTGCCGAAGAACTTTGAAGAAGGGGAGACACTTATCCGTTGCGCGGGAAATGAAACGGGTGAGGGCGGCAACTCGGCCAGTGAGTCTCTGAACTTCCTTAATCGTTCTGGGTGACTGCATTTCAACCAAGGCCTTGATCTTTTCAGGGTTAGCTTCAATGCCCCGCTGACTAACCATGAAACCTAAGAACTTCCCAGATCCTACGCCGAAGGCACACTTCTCCGGGTTAAGTTTCATTTGGTACTTCCGTGGGATGGCGAAGGTCTCTCGCAGGTCGGTCAGATGGTCAGTGGAGAGTTTGCTCTTGACTAGCATATCATCGACATATACTTCCATATTTCGACCGATCTGATGATGGAAAATGGCGTTGACCAGCCGTTGGTAGGTGGCCCCAGCATTTTTCAGTCCAAATGGCATCACTTGGTAATGGTAGGTGCCTCGGTCGGTAATGAAGGAGGTGTGTTCCCGATCAGATGGGTGCATCAGAATTTGGTTATACCCGGAGAAGGCATCCATGAAGCTGAGCATCTGGTGACCGGCCGTGGCGTCGACCAGCAGATCTATGCGGAGGAGTGGATAACTGTCTTTGGGGCAAATTCGGTTGAGGTCTGAGTAGTCGACACAGAGTTGCCACTTACCGTTGCTCTTGCGGACCAGAACCACGATTGACAACCATCTAGGGTAGTCCACGTTTTTTATGAATTGTGCCTCAAGGAGCTTGTCGACCTCTGCGGCAATGAGTGTATTGCGCTTCGGATGGAAAATGCGCTGCTTCTGGCGGTAAGGTCAGAAATGGGGTTCAATACTGAGGCGATGGGTTATGAATGAGGGGTCAATGCCCGGCATGTCTGAGTGGGTCCAGGCAAATACATCGTTGTGCTCAATTAGGAGGGCAGTAAGGTCGGCCTTTGGTTGGGGGGACAGTTGGCTGCCAATTTTTGCGATTTTTGCCGAGTTGGTGGGGTTGATGGGAACCTCAACTAGTTCCTCCACGGGCTCCCCTCTGACTAGCTCGTCCTCATCCCGGACGTCAAGTCCTTCAATGATCATGGCTTCCTTCAGCTTGATTTCTTTTAGTGAGGCAACATAGCATTCCCTGGCCACAATCTGCTCTCCCCTTACAGTCCCGACTCCCAGATTGGTGAGAAACTTAACGACAAGGTGTAAGTTGATGTGATAGCTTAAAAGGCATTTAGGGCAGTACGGCCAAGGATGATGTTGTAGGCGGATGGTTAGTAGACAACAAGGAAGGTGAGCAGCTTTGTAGTCTGCTGTGGGTACTCGCCGATTGTGATGAGAAGATCAATGGAGCCGATGGAGGTGACCCGGTCGCCAGTGAAACTGACCAAAGAGGTTTGGAGAGGAGACCGACTTTTCTCTCCAATTTTGAGCTGGCGAAAGCAGTTGAGAAAGATGATGTCTGAAGAACTGCCGTTGTCGATGAGAACTCGTCTGACCTTGTAGTTGGAGAGGAGGGCAGAAATGACGAGAGGGTCATCATGAGGGTAGCGGATGCCTGTACAGTCGACGTCTGTGAAAGTGATAGGCTCGATCCACTGCTTAGGCTGTTTGGAGGGTCGATCGACCGTGGCAACTGCTTTGTTTGAGCCCTGCCTTATCTTCCTGAGTTCTGTCCTCTGAGCGGAGCGAGATGGTCCCCCGCAAGCAAGGCCGCCTGAAATGACTCTGATTTCACCAACAGGTGGGGGGGTTGCCTGGCGGCCGAGGTTACTGTGGAGGGTGATCATGGTCTTGGTTAGGTTGGGTTGGCTGTCGGGGGGGTGCGCCGGCGGTTGTTTCTGAGGGGTTCAGTTCTTTGCCTCTACTGAAGGCGGGTGTCCATGAACCGGCTAAGACGTCCCTAGCGTATGAGGGTCTCGACTTGATCTTTGAGGTTAACGCACTCATCGGTGTTATGGCTATGGTCCTGGTGAAAGCAGCAATATTTGGACTGATCTTTCTGATTTGAAGGGGTTCGTAAAGGTTGGGGCCATTTAAGGGGGTAGTCCCGCTGGATCTGATTGAGGACTTGTTCCATAGGGGAATTAAGAGGTGTGTACCGCTCGAACCGACTGGGAGGTCGGGCTAGTGCCGACCGGTCAGCTCGGGGGGGTCGGTTGGTATAGTGTGGTGTTTGGCTATTATACTGGGTGTTTCTTGGTTCGGAGTCTTTTCTCTTTTCTCTGGGGGTCGGGTTTTTGGTTATCGGATCTTGCCAGGCAGCTAGGGAATCCTCAACATTCATGTATTTTTGGGCTTTGGAGAGTAGGGCTGCCATGGAAGTGGGGGGGTTTTTAGAGAGGGAGAACAAGAAGTCGGACGACTGCAGATCGGCCATGAAAGCAGTGAGGATGACCTTGTCATCATTTTCCGCTACTTGTAGGGCCTCGGTGTTGAAACGAGTAACAAAACTGCGTAGCGACTCCTCCTCAGTCTGTCGAATGTTGAGGAGTTGGGTTGCCGGGCGTCGCTGGCGCTGGGCTCCAATAAAATGGCTGAGGAAGGAGTCACTGAGATGCTGGAAAGTGGAGACGGAGTCTGCTAGTAACTGGCTAAACCACAGTTGAGCTGACCCCTTCAGTGTCACGGGGAAAGCTCGACACATGATCTCGTCAGGAAATGCATGGAGGATCATGAGGGTTCTGTAGGTCTCCAGATGGTCGATTGGGTCCGTCGTACCATCAAAAGAGTCGATGGTGGGCATCTTGAACTTGGGGGGTAGAGGTTTGTCGCGGATGGAGGCGACAAATGGTGAGTTTGCTGTGGTAGAGGGTTTATACTGGATATTCTGCATGACCCCTTGGAGTTGGAACTTCATGGCTCGGAGTTCCGCGTCCTAGAGATGGATGTGGTCACCTCCGGAGGGGAATGGGGGCTGGACGCTGCTGGCCTCTCCTTCAAGGATTGGTGCCGGGATTGATGGTTGTGGGCCCTGGGGTGGCAGGTTTATACCTGGGGGAGAGGGTTGCAAGCCTTCTCTGTTAGGCGGATTAGGCTGCGGGATAGTATGGATCGGAGCTTGTTCGTAGTTGGGAGGAATATCGGGAGGTGGTGGAGAGGGCATAGGAAGGTTTCTTTGGAGTAGGGCATTGATCAGAGCTTGGTTTTGCTCGGCCATACGGTTAATGCTGTTGGTAAGCTCAATGAAATATTGTGGTGGGTTGTTTGGATTGGGGGGGTCGGCTTGGTGGTCGGCAACATTTTGGTGAGAAGCCATGGATCTAGTTGTGACCATACACTTCGATGGGTAGCGAGAAAGGGGTATTGGAACAGGATCTCCGGCGACAGTGAACACAACTGGCGCGAGGAGCAAAGTGTTCCCACAGACGGCGCCAACTGATAATACAGTTACGATACAACGGGTTCCAAAGGGAATGGGTCGGACTGGTCCACGCTTCTCAAACCGTTATCTGAATGGCAAAGCCCACCTGAGAACCTGCACAGGAGTTCAATGGGGAACAGGGAGTCCCCCAGCAAACCCTCCGACGAGCAAGTTAGAGAGAGAGAGAGAGAAGTGAAATGTAGAGATATGAATTGGAGATAGAAAACTCAACCTTCTTCTTGTCTTCAACGTTTGGTTATATCCTTTGGTCATTATTTCGCTGTCCCTTCCGACTTGCCATCTTGGCCGAAAGTCTATGCTGTAGCTTACCTTGTTCAGGGTAAAGGGGTGCTATTCCCGACGGAGAGGTGTTGTCGTAATAAATGCTGTGATGGGCTGCATTAATGGTGATATGCAGTGGCAATAACTTTGTAGATCTTTGTCTACTGATGTAGCTTGTCCTTTACCTGCTATATGTCTGAATGTCATTGTCTCTTTATGCCACGTTGGATTCCAGCTGTTCTGGACTTCACCAACTGGGTTATGTATTGGGCTCTAAGTGATGGGCTTGAGTTGTTCATAGTGGGCTATGGCCTTCATGGGCTTACCCACGTCAATTAATATCATGTAAATTTATATGTTCTTAAATTAACTCCATGCTTTTAAATTTATGTTCCTAAATTAACTCCTTCAATATTTAATATCACCTAAATTTGTATGTTCCAAAATTAACTCCATACAAATTTATTCCATATATAGATACTCTCTAATTTTTTTAATTTATATTCGTAAATTAACTCCTACATATTTTCAAACCCTACATAATTTATATTACACAATCATATTAATATTTTAGTATTTTCAATTTTTTAAATATTAAAAATTAAGAATCTTCAAAATGTTTGATATAATAGAATTACATTTAGTATTTTTAGGGTTGGTTTAATGTTACATAAACTTCTAAAAATAGGGGATTGCAAACCCCCACTCTAATGATGTTGTATCAAGAAATTTGTAATTTCGTACATTTAATTACTTTGTGTACTCACATGTACTACAGAGGAAGGTTTTTTTTGGGTCAAATTTGTAAGGGTAACTTGATTGTTTTTTACCACGAAAATGTATTTTTTTTTATTTGAATTATGGAAATATGTATAAAAACTTGTGAAACAATTATATAAATTGATTATTTTTAACTATATTTATTAATTGATGGATCAATTTTTTGATCAAATCCAAGATAGGGTTAGAAAGAGACACACATATTTTAAGTCAATCCAATATTAAATATCTATCTATCTATCTATCTATCTATCTATATCTATATTAAAGTGATATTTCAATAATGAATGCCAGGAAAGTTCCAATACTTCATCATAAAATTTTTAATTTTTGTTATTTTAAAAATATTGAAATAAATCTTATTGGCTAACACATCATATTAATTATATAAAATTAATTATAATTTTTTTTTTAAGATTTAACCATTCTTTCACAAAACAAAAATATTGCTATGATTATGCCATCATTACTGCAAATAATAATTTTTTCATAATAGAAAAATAAAGCTCCAAGACTACATCATAAAATTCTTAATTTTTTTTATTTTAAAAATATTAAAAGAAATGTTATTGGCTAACACATCATATTAATTATATAAAATTAATTATAATTTTGTTAAAATTTTACCATTCTTTCCTAAAAACAAAAATATTGGTATGATTATGTCATCATTCCTACAAATAATAATTATTTTATAATAGAAAAATTTTCAATTTTTCCTTTCTTTTCTCTCTACAACCTATTATCTTTTCCACTTTAAAACCCTAGCTGCCATACATCTTCTCCACACCATTCCCAACCTCCTCACTTATAAATGTTAGGCTCATGCAACTCATTACTTCTAATCTATTTGGCAACACCAAAATAATTTATCTTTTTATTTTTTTCATCACATCATCTCTTTATTTTTTTGCACATCTTTTTATAAAAAGACAAAAAATATACTTATTTAGGTCATCCCAAACAACTCCTAAAATTGTTAAAGGTTGGCTTATATTTAATTATTTATGTTGCATATGTTTGCATTCTTTAAACAATATTACGGCCTCGTTTGGGAACATACTAATTTAGTAACTTTTTGATTATTTAGCTAAAATATGAGCTAAAAAAAACTAGTATGTTTTGGATGACTTTTTGGTTTTTTACGAAAAGATGTGCAAAAAGTAGAGAGAAAAGAGAATCTTTGATTTTTTGGTATGAGTTGTTGACTTTTTGGCTAGTTTAGTAATTTTTTGACTTTTCGACTAAAAAGGAGGGTTTCCAAGCGAGACCTAAGTCAAGATAATTTTTCAATTTGGAATTTATTTTTTAAAAATTTGACCTATTTTTTACTAGAAATTTAGGGTCATCTAAGTTACACAAAATGAAAAAATATATATATATTTACTCATTTTTTTTAAAGTTTATCAAAGAAGAAAATTAGCACCCAAAAAAAAAAAAAAAAGGTCATCCTAAATGAAAGTTATAAAGGAGTTTTAAAAAAAAATAAAAAGGGTTACCAAACAATATGACCTATTTTAATCATTACAAAACTAAAAAATGAAATTTGCTATAACTTAAAAATAAAAATAAAAAAACAAAATGACATCACTCAATCCTTTTATTATATAGTATTGTAAATAGACTTTTTTACGAAGGTCTGGTTTGTTAATTATACATTTTAGTCAAAAAATTAAAAAGTCATTATGAATTATCACATCACTTTCTCTACTTTTCTACACATATTTTCTTAAAAAGAAAAAAACTTACTAAAATAGTATGTTCCTAAACAAGGCCTAAGAGTGTTTTTAGAACTTTAACATTGTGTTTGGTTGGAAAATTAGGAAAGGAATTTGGAAAATGAAAGAGAAAATATGTATGAAAGTAGGTGTAATGTAAATATATTTTATTCTCATTTCACTTATATTTTTCCTTTCCAATTCCAAATTTTTTTCAAATCCCACAACCAAACATAGTGCAAGGTTTCAAACTACAAAATTTTTAAAAAATCTATTGTCTAAGCCATTCAACCTTAAATATTTAAACTTCAAATTTTCATAATAGATATCCTTAAATCGATTACCAACTTACCAATAAAATTCAAAAACAAATGTCTTATACTATTATTTGTTATTTTTAAACCTCTTAAACTCTATCAATATAATAAGTTCCATATTTTATTTAATTGTGATCCTTTAGATAATATTTTTAATTTCTAAATAGAATGAACACATTTCATAAAATTGTTAGTACTTTTTCATTTTATTTCAGTAAATAACACATATCACTTATGTTTTTTAAAGAGAAAAATCATTGATTTTTTAGATGAGGGAAGAGAACTACCAAACTAAATTGTTGATTATTAGATTTTCAAAATAATAATAATAATAATAATTTAAAAACATATATCCATTAACGACTAAATTTGTTTGGGTGGAGACCGGACAAATTAATATACAATTTCCTAAATTTATATTTAATTTTTTTATATATATATTTATGAGCAGAAAAAAAAAAGAAGTGAATGTAAATAATATATATCTTATTTAAAAAGTAATATATTATTTTATTCTATGCATAGTATGGGTCATATGCTAGTTTCATATTGTGGCAATCCAATTATTTTAGAAATTTATTAACTCTACTCATTTTATCCTTTCATTAAATAGAACCTAACAATGTTCCTAAATTTACTCACTAATAGGATTATGTTGTTAAATTTGGTTCATATTGGTGACAACTAGCACAAGTAATTTGTTGCCCCTGTCTTATAACATCTTTCCCATATTTAGTTCCATTAATTTTTCAAATTTTAAACTCAGGCAAGTGCTTTTGGTCTGTACGTAAGTTTGTTTCATTTAAGTTAAAATTTTCCAAATATGATCACAATTATCTTTAATTAGCATATAATGCTTTCATACCAAATTGTTGTCATAACAATATGACTTGAATTACCTTTAAAGTAAACTTATATAAACAAAAAATTAGATTTGCTTTTCAATGTAATTATATGACAATCAATTAAAATATCGAAGTAACTCTCTCTCTCTCTCTCTCATATTTTCACTAATCATCTACCAATCATCTCACTTGCATATCATAGGGTCTAAAAAATATATTTAAAAAGTAGACTTATATATCATTTTTCAAATAAAAAATATATAGAAAAAATTATACCAGTAGTTCTTACCTTTTCTATCAATTTTTTTTTTTTTTGGTATTTTCCATTAGTTCTGTTTTGTCTTTGAATTATTTTATTTTAGCTTCGTTTGGCATTGGCTACGGTAGCCAACTTTTTTGTGTTAAGACTTTTTTAGCCTGACTTTCTAGCTTCTTTTGGTTTTTGTTTTTGAGTTTTTTTGACTTTTATGAGAAAAAAAAGTATAATGATTATAATTTGAATAAGACACTTTATCTTATTGGCTTATATAGTATATTTTGTCTTTTTACATTTTTGTAACCCCAAAATATTTACCAAACGAGGATTTTATCTCAGTTTAATCCAATCAATGACGAGTATTACATTTATCTGTTTTAAAATTTTAAGAAAATATAATGTAATTACAACAAATATGTGGAATTATATTTTTTTGTAAATATGAAGATAAATTAATATAGAATTATTTTTTTCAAAAAATTGTAAAAGTCACAGCGTAGATATGGTGCAGCATAGAGACAGGGGACTATGTCCTAGGATGCCTTAGTTGGTCCGTACAGGGACACAAAGACAGAGACACAGCCCTGTTGAGGAAGGGGACAAGGTTGCAAAATTGGGAAACCATAGTGGGCCCCTCCTCCAAGTGGGTCCCACACGAACTTGGGCAACAGGGTCTTTCAAGATTTATTTGTCCCCATATGCACACACTTCGCACGTGCGACAGTTTTTGTATGGGCCCCACATCCGTCACGTTTCCCCCCTTCTCTCTTGGACTCTTTATCCCACCCTTACGTGGCGGATCCTCAGCGCGTCCGTTACGGTAGCCAGAGTCACAGCCACGTTCGCAGGGATTCAATGCCATCCCGGTACCGGTCATTGTGAAACGCTTGAACTTCCTTAACTACCCTTGCAACTTGCCCACTACTTATGGAAGGTGTTTAGAAGTAAGATATTACGGTTTCTTTTGGGAAATCAAATTTGGAGTTTTTTTTAGTTATTTTAGTTAAAAAAATAAAATAAATTTTTTAGTTTAATAAAATAAGACATCATATTAAATGTATAATCATTACATTCTTCATTTTACAAAAAAATTAAAAAATTAAAAAATTCTTTTCAAACGAGACTTTTAACCTTAGATTAAAATAATTAAAAAAATTAAAAAGTCAAAAAATCAACTCACTTTCCAAACTAATCCACCGTATGTTTCTTTGTGCTAAAAATTCACTTCTACTATATATAAAGTAGTAATTTCTGTGAATCCTAGTCCAATTATAAGATAATTTCAAAAAATCATAAGTTAGTATTTTGTGATATTTTTACGGCTAATATAAATTGCACTTACTTTTACGTGGAGATTTATTTTAAATATCAGTCATTTCATAAAAAATTATTTTATGAATTATTTTATGATTCATTATTGCTAATACTTTTATAAAAATAAAAATAAAAAAAATTATATAAAAACTTATTTTTTAAATTTAGTCATGTGTAAAAAAAAAATAATTGACAAATGATTCGAGATAACATGAGAGAGATAAAGTTATCTTAAATATTCTAATAAATTATTACATCATTGAGCAACACTACTCTATTTTTATTAAGCAGAAATACTGTTAGGGAAAATAGATGATTTCCCACAACTAAATCAATCAATGAAAATAAAAATTAATGCGGAAAAATAAAATCAACAATGACATAATAATTTTTACGTGGTTCCATCAATGCGAGGTACGTCAACGGGACCGAAATTCGATTCCAATATCAACCAAGAATTTCCAAATAATTACAAACGAGACATGAATGGTCTCATAAACCACTTTTAGGTGAATTCCAAATAATCACAAATAAATAAGAAGAAAGACCTCACCAAATAGATGAACAAAAGTCTTCGAAACAGAGTTGAAGAAAATCCAAAATGATGAACCAACACCAACACCTTCTGAATCGAAGTTGTCAACAAAAAGAATCCTAAACAGTGCTTCAAATATTGTGCAGAAGAAACAACAAATTGAAGCCCCCAAAGCAAATTCACACAACCACTACTTTAACCAAGCCACCGAATTTTTCATCAAAAAATAGTATAGCAGCAGCCACATATTCGGAAGAACAAAAACAATATATATAAATATATTGTTGATTCTTGGGCTTTTTATGAAAACCCTAACCGCCACCAAACAGATTATTAAATACCCATTGAGCCTCCAAAAGTTAGATATAATATAAAAAAATATATATTATAACTAACACCAAACTAAATTATATATTTTAATAAATCAATTGGGTCACATACTCCACTAAGGAGGTATACCCAACAATTCTCCCCCTACCAACTTAGGTGGAAACATCAACTATACCTGCCAAAGTTCAACACTTCAAATGTTTGTCTCTTGACAAAGTCTTAGTCAACATATCCGAAATATTATCATCCGCGTGAACCTTTTCGAGTTGTAACAATTTTGAATCTAACACATCACGAATCCAATGGTATCTCAAATCAATTTATTTCGATCTCAAATGAAAAGTAGAATTTTTACTGAAATGAATAGTACTTTGACTATCACAATAAAGAACATACCTTTCTTGATTCAAACCTAATTCTTGCAAAAATTTCTTTAACCATAACTCTTCTTTGCAAGCTTCTGTAATGGCGATAAATTCAACTTCGGTAGTTGAGAGAGCAATACATTTTTGTAATTTAGATTGTCATGCCACAACTCTCTCTACAAATGTCATCAAATACCCCAAAGTAGATTTCCTAGAATCAACATCATCGGTCATGTTGGAATTTGTGAACCCACCAAGTATCAACTTACTATCCCCAAAACATAAACACACCTTCGAAGATATCTTAGAATCCATTTCATCGCTGCCCAATGTTCTTTACTAGGATTAAAGAGAAAATGACTCACCACACTAACAGAATGAGCAATATCCAGCCTTGTACAAACCATGGCGTACATCAAAGAATCAATCGCTGAAGCATAAAATTTTTTTAGCATATCATCTTTGTCTTTCTCATTTGTAGGACATCGATTTGAACTAAGCTTGATGTGACCCGCAAGTGGACAACCAACTGGCTTTGCTTTATCCATGTTGAACCTCTCAAAAACTTTCTCAATGTAGCTTTCTTGAGACAACCAAATCAATCCATTTTTGCAATCACGAATAATTTCATACCAAATATTTGCTTTGTTGGTCCCAAATAGTTTATAGCAAAAGACTTGCTTTAACTTCAACTTATTAATCATGGTAGTATCTTGACTTAAAATTAACATCTTATCAACATAAAGTAAAAGAATAATACAATTGTCATCCGAAATATTTTTCACAAACACACAATGGTCCGAAGTGGTTTTAGAAAAAATCATTATTCATCATGAAAGAGTCAAATTTTTTGTACCATTGCCGTGACGCTTGCTTGAGGCCATACAAATTTTTCTTTATTTTGTAAACAAATTTCTCTTTCACTTTCTTTACAAAATCCTCCGGTTGCTCCATGTAAATTTCTTCTTTAAGGTCATCATGAAGAAATGCAGTCTTCTCATCAAGTTGTTCAACTCCAAGATTCATACTTGTAGTCATGCAAAGTACAATTTGAATAGAATACATCTTCACAATTGACGAAATTTTTTCATCAAAGTCAACATATTTCTTTTGCCCAAAGCCTTTCACAACAAGATGTGCCTTGTACCGTAGATTCTTGCCATCATTCTTCAATTTGAAGAGCCACTTATTTTTTGGAATTTTCCTCTCTTTAGGCAACTTCATCAAATCAAAAGTATGATTTTCAAGTAAGGAATTGATTTCCTCTTCCATGGCCTTTTTCTAATCACCTTTCTTTGCATGCTCAATTACTTCTTGGTAGCTCTCGGGCTCTCCTTGATCTGATAATAACATAAATTCATTGGGAAAATACTTTTTCGAAGGTTGCTGGTCCCTTGCAGATTTCCTTAACTCAAGTTATGGTGGCGGTTTTTGAATTGGATACTCTTTCTCAATTTCTAGATCAACTTCATTAGGATTAGTATCACCTTCCACATCTTTAATAGGTGGCTGCATATCTCTCTCATTTTCATTATCTACCAAAGATGAAGGAGATAGATCCATGTCAATAAGATCACTAGTTTTTGGCTCCGGTTGATTACCTTTGTCAAAGTCTTCAATTGTTTGGTCTTCAAGAAACACAACATCACGACTTCGAATAACTTTCTTGTCAATCGGATCCCACAATCTATAACCAAATTCATCACACCTATAGCCAAGAAAAATGCATTGTCTGGACTTGCTATCAAGCTTAGACCTTTCATTTTTTGGAATATGAACAAAGGCTCGGGAACCAAACACTCTCAAGTATTCATAAGACACATATTTGCCGGTCCAAACTTTTTTGGGAACATTGCCATTGAAAGGATAAGAATGAGACAAATTGATCACATTAACCGCGGTCCTAATTGCCTTACCCCAAAAGGATCTTGGCAATTTAACATGTGAAAGTAGACACTTTGTTATTTCCATAATGGTGCCGTTTATCCTCTTAGCAACACCATTTTGTTGAAGAGTCATCTTAACCGTCTTTTGGTATCGAATACCTTGGCTGCGATAATACTCATCAAATGGCCCAATGTATTCATCACCATTGTCTGTTCGAATGCACTTCAATTTCTATTTTGTTTCCCTTTCAACCACGACCTGAAAATGCTTAAACATATTTAGAACTTGATCTTTAGTTTTTAGTGCAAAAGCCCAAATTTTTCTTGAATAATCATAAATGAAAGTAACAAAATAAAGTGCACCATTATGTGTTCTAACTTTTAAAGGACCAAAAACATCTGAATGAATTAACTCCAAAAAATTTTCTTTTCTAGAAGCAACATTTTTATAAAAAGAAACTCTATGTTACTTGTCCACCAAGCAATAAACACAAGTTTTAAGATATGTACCTTTTAAACCAGGTAAAAGCTCTTTTTTAAACAAAACTTGCAGCCCCTTTTCATTCATGTGCCCAGGCCGCTTATGCCACAAGTCGGTAGAAGTATCATCTTCAAGTGCATTGATAACACCTTTATAATTTTTTCCTTGCATTGAATAAAGTGTGTGAGTCTTCTTACACTTAGCCACCACCAAAGAACCTTTTGTGAGCTTCCATTTTTCATCACCAAATTTGTTATTATAACCTTCATCATCTAACTTCCCGGTAGAAATCAAATTGAGTCAAATGTCTGGAACATGCCTCACATCTTTAAGTAACAACTTGCAATCTAAATTTGTTTCCAAGCAAACATCACCTATATCAACAATCTTGGACAAACCTTCATTACCCATTCAAATACACCCATAATCTCCTTTGGTGTAAATAGTAAATAAATCAACTCGAGAAGTCACATGAAAATAAGCATCAGAATCAATCACCCAATTGCTCTCTTGGTTCATAAAATTGACACAATCATTTTCACAAGCGACTATGAGATCGCAATCGGTAGTAGCTGCCGTTATGTCTTCTTACTTTTTGTCCACACTTTTGTCACACATTTTCTTTTTGTTCTTGAGCTTTCGGCATTCCCGCTTCATGCGCCATTTCTTATAGCAACAATGGCACTCAACGTCTTTCTTTGAAAAAGAACCATCTCTTGATTTTTCATGACTTTGATTACAACCATAATGAGTCTTACTCATCTCCTTTATTTTGCTTCGGCCTCACAACAAATGCCTCCGAATGAGAAGAAGTTGTTGATTTTCTTCTAGTTCCTTCATTCAACAAGCTATTAGTGACTTGGCTCATTGTGACAACTCTATCGAGCACCGAATTACTAATCGTCATAACCAATCATCAAAAACAATTTTCATATAAGCAAGTTGGTTAACAATACTCTTTATTTTATTCAAATGTTCTGGAATAGAGCTGTCATCTTTATATTTTAAATTAACCAACTTTCGAAACAGAAAGACTTTATTTGTGACTGATTTTCTATCATAAAGACCTAATTTTTTTCATAAATCATGTACCAAAATTTCAGTAGTAGCATGATGACGTGATGAAGCACACTGCCATTAATCTATTGACGGATAACACCAATAGCTTTTTGATTAAGCTTCTTCCATTCATCATCTTTTATACCATCGAGTTTGCCACTATCACCCTCAATAGGCCCATACAAATCTTTACAAAATAATTGGTCATCCATTTTAGTTTTCCAAGTTACCCAATTGCTTTTGTTGAAGCTAGATATACGATCCATATTCCTCTCCATTGATTTACACAAATAAATAAATTCAAATAAACCGTAAGCTCTGATACTAGTTGTTAGGGAAAATAGATGGTTTTTCATAAGTAAATTAATCAATAGAAATAAAAACTGATGCGAAAAAATTAAATCAACGACACAAGAATTTTTACGTGATTCTTTCAATATGAAGTGCGTCCACGGGACCGAAATCAGATTCCACTATCAATCAAGAGTTTCCAAACAATTACAAACGAGACATAAATAGTCTCATAAACCATCCTTAGGTGAATTCCAAATAATCACAAATAAACAAGAGGAAAGATATCACCAAATAGATAAACAAAAGTCTTCAAAATAGAGTTGAAGAAGACTTAAAATAATGAACCAAAACCAACACCAACACCTTCTAAGTCGAAATTGTCAACAAAAAGAACCCAAAACAGTGCTTCAAATCTGTGCAGAAGAAACAGAAAATTGAAGTCCCCAAAGCAAATTCACACAGCCACTACTTTAACCAAGCTACCGAATTTTTCATCAAAGAATAGTATAGCAACCGCCGTATATTCGGAAGAACAAAAACAATATATATAAATATATTGTTGATTCTTTGGTTTTTTATAAAAACCTTAACTTCCGCCAAACAGATTATTAAATACCAATTGGGCCTAAAAAAGTTAGATATAATATAATATAATATAATATATATATTATAACTAACACCAAATCAAATTAAATATTTTAATAAACCAATTGGGTATCATACTCCACTAAGAAAGTATATCTAACAAATACTACATTCCCAAATTATTTACTAAAATTTTATAGAGAAATATCAACCTAAGCCACACAATCATATTTTGGGTGAAAACATAACCCCCTTATTTTTTGGCTCTATATTTCAACGGATAGTATTTGGTTTGGATTGATATTTCAACATATAAAAAAATAAAAATAAAAAATTAAACAGATAATAAAACTTGGACAGATATTTGAGCAAATAAGTCAAAAAATTAAACAGATAGATATAAATTTAAATAGATAGAAAATAATATGAACAGATAGATATAATTTAAACAGATAGTCAAAAAAATTAACAAATAAAAAAAAGTGAACAGATAAATTAAAGAATAAAATTAAAAATAAAATATCTTTTAAAAAAAATAAAAAAAGTTATCACGAAACTATTATGGGTATGTTTGGTTTGGTTTTGTAGAGTGATTTTGGAAAAAAAATCTAAAAAGCTTGTTTGGTTTATAATTTTTTCAAACTAATTTTCAAAATCACTTTCTCTCTCCTACACATCAATCAATTACTTTTTCTCTCTCTTTTCTCCTTCTCAATCACTTTTTCTCTCACACATATCTATTCAATAGTTGAAATTGATGTATTTATTGATTGATGTATTACAAGATTGATTAATTACAATTCCTATACAATCTATATATAGAAGAAAATGTGGTAGTAGGTGTAGTGGAGGTGATAGTGGGTTAGGTGAAGTGGAGTGTGTGGTGAAGTGGAGGTAGGTGAAGTGGAGTGTGTAGTGGAGTAGGTGAAGGTAAAGATGGGAAATTCTAACAGCCCCCCGCAAACTCAAGGAGGAGAGAAACTAACAAACTTGAGTTTGGAGAGAGTAACAAAAACAAGAAAATACATAAAAATAAAAAAGGATAGGAGACACTGTATGGTCGTGTCAGACCGTTGGTGAAGACACTGAATGGTGGTGTCATAACGTTGTAGAGGACACTGTATGGCGGTGTCAGACCGCTGTAGAAGACAGTTTATGGGGTCATGTCGGACCGTTGTAGAAGACAGTTTATGGGGTCATGTCGGACCGTTGTAGAAAAACAGTTTATGGGGTCATGTCGGACCGTTTGTAGAAGACAGTTTATGGGGTCATGTCGGACCGTTGTAGAAGACAGTTTATGGGGTCATGTCGGACCGTTGTAGAAGACAGTTTATGGGGTCATGTCGGACCATTGTAGAAGACAGTTTATGGGGTCATGTCGGACCATTGTAGAAGACAGTTTACGGAGTCTTGCTGGACCCTTGTAGAAACTAACCGGAATCAATGTCGGGACAGTTTACAGAGTCTTGTCGGACCCTTAAAAAGTCGCACCCTCAAAAGGTGTGCCCAATCTTTCAAAAGGCGTGCCATCAAAAGGCGTGTCCACTTTATCAAAAGATGTGCCATGAAAAGGCGTGCCAGTTTGTCGGGCGGCAAGAGGCGCGCGATACGCGTGGCTGCCTCGGCTATTTAACCAAGACGAAGGCTGAGGCTGAGGCATACCATTCTGAAACCTCTGAAACCAACCCTTCGCTGAAAAAACTCTGCCTCTGCGGAGAGAGAGACTGTGGAACACTTTGTTGCCATTCTGTCACCAACCCTTCCGAACATTACCAGTCTGAAATTGCTATTTCGCTGAAACACTTAGCAACCCAAAAACATGGCCTCTTCTTCCCGTCCAGCTACCCAGAACCTGCTCACGCTCTTTCCAGAACTGAACGAGCCCACAAGAGAAATAACTGGTGCGGTGGCCAGTGAACCTCAACCAAACACCTCTGGTTTTGCTCCATTGAATTTTCCGATGCGGTCGGTGGAGCAAAAAATGGCGGTGCAAACTGATATTGAGGCTAATCAGTATACTCTGAAGTCATGCGTGGAAACCATGACGGCGGTCACAAATTTGTCGAACCGGCTGCAGAGTAGGACAAATGAGGTGCAGCATTTAAATTCCCAGCTGGCTCTGCTCCAACGCATGTATAAGGATGCGCGAGCAGAGATAAGCGTGCTAAGGGCAGAAAACAAGGAGCTGAAGCGGAAGGCTACTGTGATGTTCCGATTTGGAGGTCCGCCGTATGCTGCAGTGGAGGAGCAGGGAGTAGTGATCGTGCCCAGTGGAGTGGGAAACACGGAGGCAACACCGTCAAGGGCCGCCCAGGACGGAGGCAAGAAGAAGAGACCGGCGGTAGAGTAGAGAAGAAAAATCCCGCCTGTGGGTGTGGTTTTTGTTTGTATGTTTTTTTTTTTTTTTTTTTTTTTTGGTGTAAAATTGTGATCGGGGTTGATCCCTGAGATGAATAAAATATGGTTTGGTGTGCAAATTTGTAAACAAACATATATATATATATATAATGATTACGAAAAATAAAATAAAAAAAAAAAAGGAAAAGGAAAGTGGGGAGAGCACCAACTAAAAGTTTTATAATAAAAAATAAAAAAAATAAAATTGGGCGGTGGATGGGCAGAGAAAGAGTAAAAGGCAGCATGATGATTTGATATAAATAGTAATAAAAAAATAAAAATTTAGACCATAGAGAAAACAGGGTGTCGTGTGCTGTGCAAAGAAGGAGTAAAATAATAGAGAAGAAAAAGAAAGTGGAGTGGGAAAGTGCTAAACCAAAATAATAGAAAAGAAAAAGAAAGTGGAGGGGGAATGTGCTAAACCAAAACTGCCGAGATAATGAGATCTGGTGGTGAGGGAGGACCGCATGTCGACAATGGCAGATTGGTCTGCACCCAACTGGATGGCCTCTTGGCTTGCCCTTATAAACCGCGACACAGCACCCCTCACATACGCATGAGCGTCCGTGACAGCCATTTTCTTGCGCATCGCAGCTGGAAAACTGCGCAGAAAGTGGTCGCCATTAAGAACAGCAGCCAGTTGGACTACCGCGGTCTGAAACGCGGACAACCCACGATGTACATCTGCTTCTGTTCGTCTCAATGGAGCCACATCGGGCAGAACCTCTGGGCAAGCAGGTCGGGGAAAGGCTAAGTCGTCAACAACCGGCTCGAACGTGCCAGCCCAAGCATCTCTGTGAGTCAAGAAGTTAGAGGACAGGTTGAACATTGTCTTGATCGGCGCAGGGATCGAAGAAAGCGCGTATTCTGAATTCGGAGCAGGGCCTGTGGGGATGCTTATGACAGTGCCGTTCGTGAACCAAGGAGAGACCATAATTCGGCGGCGTCGGCCAGAGGAAGACATGGCGGCGGCGGCAGTGGGGGTGGTGGTTCCATAGTGAGAGAACCCGAGAGCAGATACAGGTGTGTATGTATACATCTCCCAATGTATGCCGTGTGTGTGAAAATTCTAGCGGATTAGGTTGAGGTCCGGCGGGCGGCCAAGGCAAGGTTGTCGCCCGCCGGTGAAGCGAGAAATACGAAGGTCTTAACCTTGCTCTGATACCAAGTTGAAATTGATGTATTTATTGATTGATGTATTACAAGATTGATTAATTACAATTCCTATACAATCTATATATAGAAGAAAATGTGGTAGTAGGTGTAGTGGAGGTGATAGTGGGTTAGGTGAAGTGGAGTGTGTGGTGAAGTGGAGGTAGGTGAAGTGGAGTGTGTAGTGGAGTAGGTGAAGGTAAAGATGGGAAATTCTAACATCAATTATAACAAAATATCAAATCATTCCAAATTCCTAAACTCTAAAACTACTTTCAAAATACACAACCAAACAAACTAAATTTTTTTTTAAATTCTCTCCAAAAAAATAATATTTGAAAACCACTCTCTCAAAATCAAACCAAGCATACCCTATATTTTACTAATAAAAAATATCAATTTAGGATTATTTTGAAAAGATAGTTATAATTAATTTTTTAATTAAAAATTGATTAAAAATTAATTATAATTAATTTTTTATAAAAAAATAAAATAAATTATAACTTGAGAAGTGAATTATAACTCACTTTCCATCAAGGGACTTAATTTATTACCTTGTAACCTCTAATAAGTTGGACTTTTCAGCAATTTTGGTAAGTAATAGTATATAATACAAAAATACTTTAGACCACTAATTAGTAATGGCTCTAATGATGTGGCAGTGGGTCTCACCCACTGCCACATGTGTTTTATACCTTGTTTTTTTTTTTTTTCAATTGCCACCTCACTAATAATAGTATTAGTGATGATAAATTAGTGGTCTATATAACATTGCTAGTACATAATAATGTGGAAGTATTAATTAATTGATCCGTTTACTAGTCTGGTTTGGATAGTGGAGTACTAAATTATAAAAGCAAATCCGTACACACAACTTTTTCTATACCATTCAAATCAGAACAAATCAGCCACTCTGTTTTACTAATTTTAAGGCGCAGAAACTGTGTGTATATATATACCCCTATTCTCACTCTAGAATTTGCAGACTTCTCTCCACTCTCTCTCTCTCTCTCTCTCTCTCTCTATAAAGCAACCTCTGCGTCCGTTTCTCTGTCTCTCTCTCTTCACACTATCTAAAGCTCTAAAGCCATTGCATGCTCTGCTCTCTCTCTCTTCTCTCTATACACATATACATCTCTCTTGGACCAAAAACAAGCCACAAAGAATAGAGCCCTCCATGGCCGTTGAAGCAGGGCATCTCAACCTCTTCCCTCCACAACTGATCACAAATAGGTATCATGAATTTCCAAGTCTTTCTTATTTGTTTGGTTGGTGGGAATTAAATTTCTCATCTTTTCTTTGTGTAGATTTGTTCATCTGATATGGGTCTGAATTTTTTGCAGAAATCTTCTGAACAGCAACGCTGGAAACGCCGGCACGTACAATACCCAGATGGGTTTTGGGATGCCTTTCACAGGAACATTGCACGAGTCTCTGTTACCGTTCCCTCAGTCTCTGGTTTGCGACTCTGTTCCGGTGAAAACTTCAGTGAAGGCGGAAAGTGGGGTCACCTACAATGTCCCTGTTGCCCCCAGAAAGCGTTCTAGGGATTCATTCAATCAGATTAGCAATTTTACAGTCCCTCAAGAAAACAACAACAACAACAACAACTTGTATGAGTTGTCTTCTTTACTAGGCCGAGACATTCCGTTACAGATCCATCAACAGCAATTGGAGATTGACCATATAGTCGCAGAACATGTAAGTCTCATTTCTCCCCCTCTATCTATTCTATTCAAATAACAAACAAAAACAAAAAAACTTGTTACCATGATCGAAAATTTTGATCACCAAAATCACTTACTCTTCACATTTTTCCAATCAGTAGATGTGAAACAATTATGAAAAGTTGGTTATTTCTATAATTTTTTTTTTCACATCTCTCTTTTCGAGGAAAAAAAAAGAAGCAGATAATAACACTTGATTCTTGTCATTTGTCCCGTGCTAATTTGGTGTTCGTAATTTAAATTGCTTCAATTTTGCGGCTTTCTTTTACGTATTGTTTTGATTTAACATGAAAATTTTAAAAGAGTAAAATCGATGCAATTAGAGTTACGTTGATCAAAGCAAACAAAAAAATTATTATTTTTTTGGAATTGGTTTTTAATATTTTTTTGCTTGTGATTGACAGACAAATAAAATAATAGTGGAATTGGAAGAGAAGCAAAAGCAACATGCAAGATTGTTGGTGTCGGCAATTGGAGACGGAGTAATGAAGAAGATGAAGGAAAAGGACGAGCAGATTCAGAGAATGGGAAAACTGAATTGGGTTCTTCAAGAAAGAGTGAAAAGTCTGTACGTTGAGAACCAATTATGGAGAGACTTGGCTCAGACAAACGAGGCCGCCGCCAACTCTTTGCGTTCCCATTTAGAGCAAGTCCTGGCGCACGTTAGCGACGACCGCCCTTCCATCGTTGGTTGTGGAGGAGGAGCGGCGGCAGAGGAGGATGCGGAGTCGTGCTGTGGCAGCAATGATTATGGAAGGGATGGGGAGGAAGTGGAGGTGGTGGGGAGGCGCATGTTAGCAGTCGAGGGAGGAGACAAGGTGGCGGTGGGCGGCAGCAGTAGCTGTGGTGGTGGAAAGCGGTTGTGCAAAAAGTGTGGGGAGAGAGAATCTTGTGTGTTGGTGTTGCCATGTAGGCATCTGTGCTTATGCACTCCTTGTGGGTCCAAGTACCACCACACATGCCCTGTATGTAACTCTTACATGAATGCCAGTGTCAATGTTAATTTGTCTTGAAAAAAACATAGAAGAGGGGGCAAAAAAATTGATGTAAACATCTTGAAATAGAAACATGCTGGTTAGTGTAAATTCTTTTAATTTTTAGTCAATGGATTGTTTATTTATTTATTTATTATTATTTTTTTTTTTTGTAGAGTTAGCATTTTGATTTGTCTTTTTGAAAAGAGAGCATAGTGTACAGTTTGGTTTATGTTTAAAGAAATTGCTCCAAATTCTTGAAGGATGAACCATCAAGTTTGCTTTAGCTTTTGTGCAATTCTCTCTCTCTCTCCCTCCCTCTCTCATAGCATTGAAAGTTAAAAAGAGTCCAAGGGGGGGCTCATTCATGGCCAAACCTTTTCTTTTCTCAGGGAGAGAATCCTACTTTTCAAATCTTTTTTGGACTCATATGCACCTTTGGTGGTCCTAATGAACGCAGTAGATGCATTAGGCCCTTTGTGTATTCATTGCTTTCACAATGTCTTTTGAGTTGATTTTGCTCTCAGATTTGTGGGGTCTACTGCATTTTTCTTTTAAAACAAATCTAAAAAAAAAAAAAATTACTTCAGGATAAGAATCAAATTCAAACATCTCATTCACTCAAAAAATTGTTGCAATCACTAAGCTAACCTCCACAAGGTTAAAATGTTGAAATACTCCATCCATAAATTAGGGAATGGGAAATTGCTTTGAAAAAAAGAAACAAAAAAGAAGGAAAAAAAAAACACTTCTGTAATAAGTTGTGGTGCTTGCAATAACTTTAAGGTGAAAAGACTTGCATGGACAACTAAAACAAAAACTAAATCAAGACAAAACAAAAACAAAATGTATTTCAAAAAATAAAACAAAATTCTTTTATTGGGGCATGGGTCCTCCTTTATTGTAATTGTCAATTGGGTATCATTCACATCACATTGGATACATATATCACGGTTGGTTGAGATGTCAAGTTTGCTTGAAATTGGATAGTTTTTGGCAATCAAGACCAAGCCAAGCCCAAAGAGGCGGCCAAGCAAACCAACCCCAACTCTTCCGGCATCTATTTATGAGTGATGTAACCACCCTTCCAATTTTTGTATTTTTATTTTTAAAATCAAGATCCTATGTCACTTTTGAAATTTCTTTCAATATTTTCTTTGTAATATATGATATAATATTCTCATTAATAAAAATTATAATATACTAATTGAATTATCATTTGTCTCTCAATTACTTAGAATATCTCATTTTTAGAGGTTGTTTGGGATATTCTAAATAAGTACACTTTTTGACCTTTTATAAAATATGAGTTGAGCTTGAAGTGATGTAGTAGAGAGGTGATGTGACTTAAATAAAATAGTAACTTTTTGACTTTTTTTTAAGATGTCAAACTTAGCCTTAAAATTTTTGTAATTTTGATTTAACATGTTTATTTCACTCAATTTTTAAGCTATTTACGAATTCCTTACCCTCTAAGCTATTTACGAATTCCTTACTCCAAATCTATTAAATAATTACATGTGACTTTTTAAGCTATTTACGAATTCCTTACCCTTTAAAAACTTAGAATTGAACTAAGGAGCTGCAATGGAAGTGGTTTAACTAGAGTTGTTACTTGGAAAAATTACAATTAGGGAAGAAAAACTGAAAGTAGTTGTAAAAGTAAGAAAGTGAGAGTGGAGTTTGTGCTTGTAGCCCAAATAAGATCAGAATTTTTACTTATATTTTTATTAGTACTTCTATGTTTCTTTCCACTAATTTATAATTTTTTCATATTTTTTTTTGTCTTCCAAAATGAGCCATGATATAGGTACCAAAAGACAAAAATGGCAGAAAATGTGCACTTATACATTTCCCTTCTCTCTCTCTCTCTCTCTCTCTCTCTCTCATATTGTGGTGTTTTCAATTATGGTTGGCCAGGTGACTTGGCATGATATGACAATCAAAATAGAAAAACCTCTTCCAAGTACCCTCTCAATTTTTTAATTCTCTTTTCAATTTTCTAACTTTGTCTATTAAACAATCACTAATTTCTCTTTTTCACATGACCTTTTCATCATGTGTCTCAACTTATGGCTTTAGGGGTTGCAATGACAAGATAGGTTACCACTAGAGCCATCCTACATGAATCCTCTTGTCTGGTTCATTTTTCATTTTTCTTTCATTCTTCTCTGCCTTTCAATTAAACAATCATTAATTTGGATATGGTCTTGTTTGAAGATACCAACAATCTTTCTTTTTATCTTTTATCTTCTTTTTTTTTGAAAAAAAAATAAAAAAATACTTGTCTTAGAAGTATAATAATTTATAAAGGGACCCAACTGAAGAGTGCATTATTATTTGAATTCATTTTAATTTGTGATAATAATATTTGCACATTAAAGACAACCACTCTGCATAAAGATGGGTGGCCACTTACCATTCCCCACCCACAAGCCTCAAAAATTGCAATGCCTTCATCACAAAGGTAGAGTCATATTAATCACCAACTATTAAAATCATATATATATATATATATATATATTCTATATTATATGGCTCCCCCTGGCACATCAACTTGTCCCAGTGCATCAATTTCCCATTTAATGACATTTGTAAGTTGAAGTCATTCACACTATATTTTAATATTAGAGTGACTCTGTATGCACAATGCGTGTATAGAATAAAGTAATGGAATCTGTGATTTAGCAATTGAAAATTTTAATTATTTTGAAATATAATTTTCTTATATCTTTGTTCAAAAAGTTATGGGAATAATTTAAACAATTAAAATTTTGGAATAAAAATCAATATTTCTTTTTTTGCCAATATCAAACTTCAACAACCACAAAATTAATAATAAGAAATTCTATAATTTGAAAGAAATAAACAACTTAGGAAAAAATTTAAATAAGAGTTTGACTTCATAACCTTTTAGTTGACATTATATAAGGGTGACCAATTGAATTAGTCTAATTAATTGAAATAAAATTTGACATTACACAATTTTATTTTTGTAACAACCCTAAAAGTGTTTACTATATAATATAATAATATAATAAAATGTGACGAACACATATTTAATGTTTTTAAATTTATTGGTGTTTAATCTCGAATATATATATATAATTGAGTCATGACATTATCATTATCGTGATGAGGAGCCATGTATTATTATTATTATTATTATTATTATTATTGTATTGTATGAAAATGGCAGCATCCTCTTTGTTGGTTTTCTGTCAAGGTCCAAGAAGGTGCCACAACCAAAGGATCC